>NC_053496.1:187442253-187755918 GCF_905171775.1 Rana temporaria
ACCTGGTCTTCCCAGACGATGATTGAGAACAATCCATGACACTGGCAGCTCTCAGCTTTGCTATAAATTCTGCAGGGTGCAAAAACTTTTGCAGACGCCATTTTTTTGTTTTCTGCAATTCTGAAAGTGTAAATGATGGAAATAAAATCTAACTTTTTTTGACATATTATAAGAATGTCTAATCTGTAATTTGATGCCTTTTGAAGATTTTTCCATCTTTCCTTGGCTTCGTTATGCACATTATTACAAATTTTTACCTGGGGTGCCCAAACTTTCGATCCCCACTGTGTGAGAGGGTTAGTTCACTTCCATCAAGATTCCATCTGGATCAGGTAGATATGAGTGAGGAGATGTTCTCCGAAAACGCCTGGGCTGCCAGCAAAGGTTCAGTCCAAACTTGCATCTGGAGAAAACCTTATGCTCAGCCCGACTCTGGACCAATCAGTGAGCAGAGAATGTTATGTCTCACCTGAGCTGATCTCTGTAGGAGTGTCCTCCTCTATGAATGTCCTCGTCATTCCATCCTCCTCCGTATATTGCTGATCATCCCTCACATCAATCTCTTCTTCTTCATCCTCAACTTTTATGATAATCAGATCTTCAACCTGAAGCAACAAAATGTCTCCACATGTCAGACTGTTCAATCACTTTATGTTCCCGACCCTCAACTCCACCTACCTGATGATGCTGGGGGATGGTGTGACCTTCCTGTGTGGAATCCCGGGAATCCTGAGGACGGGGACATCTCTCTGGTGGGTTCCCATTACTGGATCCATCTGTAGGAAACACACACACTGACTGAATACATTTTTTCTATGTGTTTATCAGATGATGGGGGATCTAGGTGGAGCCTCCGTACTGCTCTCTCCTTTACAATAAAGTCTCCTCTTACCCGGTGATGTGAGGGGCGGCTGATTCTCCATCATGACGTCCTTGTAGAGATCCTTGTGTCCTTCTAAATACTCCCACTCCTCCATGGAGAAATAGACAGTGACATCCTGACACCTTATAGGAACCTGACACACACAATGATACAGTCACCATCCAGACACACCCCTTGTCTGTTACTGGATAATGTCCCAGAATTCCCAGAATCCTCCTCACCTCTCCTGTCAGCAGCTCCATCATCTTCTTGGTGACTTCTAGAATCTTCTCCATGTTGTGTCTCTCGGGTTTTAGGGAGTCACATGGAGGCACTGTGATGGTCATGTGATCACCTGACTTCACAAGAGGAAATCTCTGTATTGGAGAACCAATAGGAATATCATGTTAGAATCCCAGAATCCTCCTCACCTCTCTGGTCAGGTCTGTGTTTTATTAAGAGAGATAAGAGTGATGTCATGTGACCTCCCAGAATCCTCCTCACCTCTCCGGTCAGGTCTGTGTTTTATTAAGAGAGATAAGAGTGATGTCATGTGACCTCCCAGAATCCTCCTCACCTCTCCGGTCAGGTCTGTGTTTTATTAAGAGAGATAAGAGTGATGTCGTGTGACCTCCCAGAATCCTCCTCACCTCTCTGGTCAGTAGGGATGAGCTGAACACCCCCCCATTCAGTTCGCACCAGAACCTGCGAACGGACCGAAAGTTTGCGCAAACTTTAGAACCCCATTGAAGTCTATGGGACTCGAATGTTCAAAATCAAAAGTGCTAATTTTAAAGGCTAAAATGCAAGTTATTGTTATAAAAAGGGTTTGGGGACCCGGGTCCTGCCCCAGGGGACATTTATCAATGCAAAAAAAGATTTACAAACTGCAGTTTTTTTTGAGAGAAGTGATTTTAATAATGCTTAAAGTGAAACAATAATTTGAAATATTCCTTTAAATATCGTACCTGGGGGGTGTCTATAGTATGCCCGTGAAGGGCACGTGTTTCCCGTGTTTAGAACTGTCCATGCACAAAATGAAATTTCTAAAGGAATAAAAGTCATTTAAAACTGCTTGCGACTTTAATGTAATGTCTGGTCCCGGCAATATGGATGAAAATCATTGAGAAAAATGGCAGTAATGGGCTCCCTCCAGCCCATTATCAAGCCATTTGGGTCTTGTATAGATATTGAGGGAAACCCCGCACCCAAAAAAAAAAAAAAAGGAAGGCGTGGGGCCCCCAGGCCCTATATACTCTGAACAGCATGTGGTGCAAACAAGACAGGGACTGTAGGTTTGTTGTTAAGTAGAATCTGTTTGTAATTTTGAACTGGTACTTTTTTAAAGTGTAGTTCCAGCCCAAAAATCTATTTTTAAGCTTTTTGAAAAATATAGAGAAGGGTTATCACCCTGTAACTGCAGCTAACTGACTCGCCTGGCAGCTCTATCTAACTCAAATGAAATGACACTGTCTCTCTCTCTCTTTCTTTTACCACCGCCGCAACACACTACATAAGGCCGCCACGCAGACAGCCTTATATAGTGTGGGGCGTATACTAAACCCCCTGAAACATAATTGGCCAAAGCTCTCTTTGCTTATGGCGCTGTGATTGGCCAAGCATGCGGGTCATACTGCATGCTTGGCCAATCATCAGCCAGCAATGCACTGCATGAATTATGGGACGTGATGCGCCACTCGAATTTGGCACGAACGGCCCATAATGTTCGAAATTCTGCGAACGGCCGAACAGACGATGTTCGAGTTGAACTCAAAGCTCATCCCTACCGGTCAGGTCTGTGTATTATTAATAGAGATAAGAGTGATGTCATGTGACCTCCCAGAATCCTCCTCACCTCTCCGGTCAGGTCTGTGTATTATTAATAGAGATAAGAGTGATGTCATGTGACCTCCCAGAATCCTCCTCACCTCTCCGGTCAGGTCTGTGTATTATTAATAGAGATAAGAGTGATCTCATGTGACCTCCCAGAATCCTCCTCACCTCTCCGGTCAGGTCTGTGTATTATTAATAGAGATAAGAGTGATGTAATTTGACCTCCCAGAATCCTCCTCACCTCTCCGGTCAGGTCTGTGTTTTATTAATAGAGATAAGAGTGATGTCATGTGACCTCCCAGAATCCTCCTCACCTCTCCGGTCAGCAGGTAGATGATCTCCAGGGTGAGGTTTAGTATCCTCTCAGTCATGTGACTCCGGTCCTCCTCCATCCTCATAGATGTGGTCACGTGATCTATGCAAGTTTCCCTATAGACGGATATCAGAGAATTATCAGGAGGATAAATGGGGGGGTTATTATGAGGGTTGATGTTACTTTCAGAAGTTGAGCCAGCCCCTCCCACCCCCTTCACAGCCCAGTGTTCAAGTCAACACTGCAGAGAGCCACTAACTGACAGTCATGGCTCTCTGCTTAGAGATGAGTGGGAGAACTGAGCGATCAGCAGTGTTTGATCACTCAGTTCTCCCTGCAGAGCTAGTGGACATTTTTTTTTTTTTTTTAATTCTGAGCTTCCCTTTTAATGGCGCGCCATAGGCTCATAGTAATGAAATTGTGTTATAGATGTCTGCCATTACTGGAAAGGTTTATGTGTTTAATAGGGTGCCATAGGCTAATAGCAGGGGCGTACCTATAGGGGTTGCAGGGGTGGCATTTGAGACCCAATTCCCATGCTCCACAACCCCCTGTACACACGAACAGGAGGGGCAGCGGAGGGCGGCATGTTGAGAAATTGATCCCCTCCTGCAGCTGCTGACTGCCCCTCTCTCCTCCTCCCTCCCCCAGGCTTTCAGTGGATGCAGGAGGAAAATAGAGGATAGGTTTCTCTGCATGCCGCCCCTCCTATCTAGGTCCTGCTGCCCTGCTGTCTATGGGCCCTCCTGCCCCGCTGACTGTGGGCTCTCCTGCGGCCCTGACCATGGGCACTCCTGCCCCTTTGTCTGTTGGCTCCCCTGACCCTCTGTCTTGTGGCTCCCCTGACCCTCTGCCTGTGGGCTCCCCTGACCCCTGTGGGCTTGTCTGTGGGCTCTCCTCCCCCCGCTGTCTGTGGGCTCTCCTCCCCCCACTGTCTGTGGGCTCTCCTGCCCCGTTGTCTGTGAGCTCTCCTGCCCCGTTGTCTGAGAGCTCTCCTGCCCCGTTGTCTGTGAGCTCTCCTGCCCCGTTGTCTGTGAGCTCTCCTGCCCCGTTGTCTGTGAGCTCTCCTGCCCCGTGGTCTGTGAGCTCTCCTGCCCCATTGTCTGTGAGCTCTCCTGCCCCGTTGTCTGTGGGCTCTCCTGCCCCGTTGTCTGTGGGCTCTCCTGTCTCATTGGGTGGACTTCTGGCTCCCCCTTGTACCCTGCAGCTCTGCTGGCTTCCCGCCTCCCGCCAGCTGCTGCGGGGGATCTGTCTGGGTGGAAAGCGGGGAAGGAGCCAGTAAATGTGTCATCTACTTGCCCTTTCTTTGTCTTAATACATACAGTCTGTGATCCGCACCATTTTCTTACTGTTTTTTATTTGTATTTATTCATTCATAGCTGAGGCATAGTAAACTGTGT
Source organism: Rana temporaria (assembly GCF_905171775.1). NCBI lineage: Eukaryota > Metazoa > Chordata > Amphibia > Anura > Ranidae > Rana > Rana temporaria. The sequence goes on from NC_053496.1 coordinate 187,446,662, forward strand.
TTACTATGCCTCAGTTTATGAATGAACGGGAAGCCAGTGTACAGAGCTATTCGTACTGTGCAGCTGAGGCTGCAGAGAAAAGGAACTGATGAATCTGTTCTCAGTCCCTTTCTGTGTCTCAAAAGTGAGACGTTAGTGGTCTGTTTAGACTCCTGATATTTCACCATTAAAAGGGGTTGTAAAGGTTCATCCTATGCATTAAGGTGAAAAAACATCTTACGATCACTGGCCCCCTGAGCCCTGGAAAGTCCTGCGTCGCAAACACACTCTTCCTTTGCTCTGTCTTCTCGGCTCTTCATTGGATAGATTGATAGCAGCGCAGCCATTGTCTCGCGCTGCTGTCAATCAACTCCAATGATGCGAAGGCCGAGGGGCGTTCCAGAGTCCTGTAGTCGGTGGCTATGGACGCCGAATACAAGACTCGGGAGCGTGCCGGCAAGGTAACCCCTTTGGGAGAGAGCTTCCAAGAGGGGGGTTATCAGAAGAGGGGAGGAGCCGAGACAGCCACCGAGGGACCCCAGAAGACAAGGATCGGGGGCCACTCTGTGCAAAACGAGCTGCACAGTGAAGGCAAGTATGACATGTTTGTTATTTAAAAACAAAAAAACTTGAAGCTTTAGTATCACTTTAACTACAAATTGAAAAAGAAAAAAAAAATATTCTGACACCAATGGCGGATCTACCAAGGTCGAAAAGGTCGCACTTGCGACTGGGCTCTGGCGCCACTGTGGAGGATCCCAAGACAGCAGGAAAGTTGTCTGTTGCGGGACCGCAATTAAGGGCCCTATGATGGGAGTCCCATGATCAGTGGGAAAGGGCCCAGGTTGGGGGGGGCCCTTTATGGTTTCCTGCATCGGGGCCCTGAAGGTTCAAGTTACGCCTCTGGCTCATAGCACTGAGATTGTGTTATAGGAGTCTTCCATTACTAGAAAAAGGTTCATGTGTTTATTTGGCGAGCCATAGGCTCGAAGTGATGAAAATACTTGTGGGTTACATAAAGGATTACGATGTGGAAAACATGATTTCCTCTACAAGACGGAAGGGCCGAGCAAGGAAAAGAAACACATAGAAAGTGAAACCAGGAGCCACAAAACAGTTACAATAACATGTTGGGAACTAAAGTCGTCTGTCTAGTGCTCTGTCCATACTTTCAACGACCCCTGAAAACCCATCTCTTCAGAGAAGCCTATCCCACCCCCACCTAATAAACTGAACTTTTATTTTATCCATAGACTCATCCCCCCTGCCCCCGCCCACAGTTATTGCCTTTTTTCATCACTTGACTCTTTTTTAGCAGGATCCTCCGACCCCTCATGTATTGTAATCGTACTGTCTCCCTTTATATTGTAAAGTGCTGTGCAAACTGTTGGTACTATATAAATCCTGTATAATAATAATATATACAGACACACTTGCATATATAGGAGTAGTTGTGTCTGCTGGCGATAAAAGAGGACACAGCGGGGGGTTACTGAGTGTAAATATACAATAAAACCGTATTACCTCCTCTGCTGCCAAATCCAGCAATGTCTCCTTTCTACTTCCTCCCGACTCACCTCTCACCTGGAACTTCCTGTCTGTTCCTGACATCACTTCCTGTCGGTCTGACATCACTTCCTGTCTCTATGGTAGAATTGAGATCACCATCTTGTGGAGCTCAGAGGAACTGCAGCCCGCGAGAAATGTCTTGTAGTGTAAACACGGCCTTGTGCTGTGTGTGTGTGTACTGTATATCCTTATAGATGGGGTCATCTCCACTCCCACCAACGGGGAGAGAAATATATTACTGCCTAGTCTATGGGACAAGTTCATTGAGATTTATTGTATAATGCTCGTCACTCTGCCCTATAATGGCTGCGACCCTTTTCTACACATCTTTCACCAAGATCTGCAAGACATCCTGAAACCCTCATTGCAGTAGCATAGGCAATATGATATACAGTGGAACCTCGGATTGCGAAGAACACAGTTAATGAGCGTTTTGCAATACGAGAACTTTATTTAAAAAAAATCCTAACTCGGTTTGTGAGCGTTGTCTCGCAAAACGAGCAGGAGGATTCAGGCCAAAGCACTGTGCAGTACCGCGTTTGGCCTGGGGTGGGGGGGCACCGCCGCCGTTCGGTATTGCTCGGAAAAACGCATCAATACTCCTTTACCAAGCCTTTCCGAGGTTTGCGGGGTGTCCTTTGGGGCATTCCAGATGTTTCTGAGGCTCTCCGGCACCCCCCACTCCTGGCGGCATGAGGTATTGCATGCCATTGAAGTCAATGCGGAACAAATTATTTTAGTTTCAATTAACTTTAATGGGGAAACTCGCTTGGATATGCGAGTAGTTTGGATTAGGAGCATTTTCCTGGAACGGATTATGCTCGTAATCCGAGGTTCCACTGTACAGTATATTACCAAGTACTGGGACGCCTGCCTTTACACGAACTGCACTTAGGACAATAATGCGGATTCCCCTCCCCCCCCATGTGTGCTGTGATATTTAGCGAGATCTGATTTACGTACAAAACATTTCCCACACTCAGTGCAGGATTGCGGCTTCTCCCCGTGTGGCATATTTTATGTATGGCAAGTTTGGGCCTGTGTGATACGGCGGGCGTCGTGATCGACGATGAATCTACATTGGTGGATTTTTTTTTAGGATTTGTTAAAAACCTGTTTACTGTTATTTATTTTTGACACTTTTGGTGAATGAAAAGGGGTACAATGTACCTGCTTCCCATTAACATGGGGGGCTGGGATCTGGGGGCCTTCTTGTTAAAGGGGACTTTGACATTCCGATAAGCCCCCCACAACCACTAACCAGGGTTGTCGAGAAGAGGCCCCTGCCCCCATCAAGGTGCCCCAAAGCACCCACCCCCCCATGTTCAGAGCATTTGGCCTGGTATGGTTCAGGAAGGGGGGCACTTGCTACTTTCCTTTTCCTGGCCTGCATGCTCGGATAAGGGTCTGGTATGGATTTCTTTGGGGGGGCCCCAACACCATTTCATTTTTTTATATCTTTACGAATGAATACCAGACCCGAATGGCCTTGTATGGACTGGGGAGGCCACATCGTTTTTTTCAGAAATTTATATTGCCGGTGTTTCCTCAGATTTGGTGAACCGTCAGAATTTGTAACGGAAGTGACGTTCTGTCGCTGCCATCTTGCTACACCCCGCACTCCGGCGCGCAGCGGCTGTTATCCTGCTGGACGTCATATGACGCCCTGTCAGGATAACTGAACCACCGCCCGGCCATCAAAAAGCCTGTCAATCTTCCCATAGATAAAAAGTGACGTCAAGAGATTAATCCAGTCCTCCGAGGGCATAGAGCCGAGTGGGGGCCATCTTGCCTTCACTCGACTTCCTGCCTAGCCATCAGCAGAATTGAATTGGGTCCAAGCTTACCGACGGCACCCTTCTTACCGTCTATAAAAGTGATCGCTGGAACCACTTTTATCTGAAAAGTGGCCACCCGATTTATAAAAAGATACCGGGGTAATGGAAGCTAGCTGCCGCCATAATCCCGGGATTTAACGTCAAAGTAATGCTGAATATTTATAGTTAGGCGGTCAGCAAGTGGATAATCAAGGAGGGTTCCCAGTCTTTGGTTGGCAATCGGGAGCTGGTGGGACGGGTTTCTGGTCATGTGACCACTGTGACTAGTTTTCACAGTTTCTTCTGAAGAGCAAGGGAGATAAAGACTATACTGCAGGAGGGACTTATGAACCAATAGCACCTCCCTCTTCTCTTGTAGCAAAGAAAGCCAAACAAATTTGTAAACTTCGTAATCTTTATTTTCTGATGAAAAGTTTCTTACATCATAAATATAAAAGTCACGGTGTGCATCAAAGTTTGCTTCTTCCGTATGTGAGACCTCTGAAGTATGATTCCTAGAGAAGACATTTCCTGGAGTCCTGGACTGGGGACTCTAATACACCCCAAAGGTTTAGGTGGGTTCTCCGATGCTTGGAGAGACTGGACTTATCTGAAAAACATTTCCCGCACTCGGGACAAGAATACGGCTTCTCACCCGTGTGACATCTATGATGTATGTCCAGCGAAAGTTTATGACGAAAACATTTCCCACAGACAGGACAGGAATGCGGCTTCTCACCTGTGTGCAACCTCTGATGTCTAGAAAGATTGGACTTCTGTGAAAAACCCTTCCCGCACTCTAGGCAGGAATACGGCTTCTCCCCCGTGTGAAGTTTTTGATGTCTAATTAGGTCTGATTTCCTTGGATAACATTTCCCGCACTCAGGGCAGGAATACAGATTCTCTCCTGTGTGGCACCTCTGATGTACAGAAAGATAGGCCTCCTGTGAAAAGCATTTTCCGCACTCAGGGCAGGGATACCGTTTCCCCCCTGTGTGACTTTTTTGGTGTACGAGAAGGTCTGATTTCCTTGGGTAACATTTCTCACACTCAGGACAGGAATACAGCTTCTCACCTGTGTGGCCCGTCTGATGTACAGAAAGTCGGCACTTCTGGGAAAAGCATTTCCCGCACTCAGAACAGGGATACGGCTTCTCACCCGTGTGAGATCTCTGATGTGTGTAAAGATGGGACCCCCGTGAAAAACATTTCCCACACTCAGGACATGAATACGGCTTTTCCCCAGTGTGAGATCTCTGATGTGTAACAAAGTCTGATTTCCACGAGAAACATTTCCCGCATTCAGGGCAAGAATACGGCTTCTCCCCTGTGTGGAACCTATGATGTACGACAAGCACTGATTTTCGTGAAAAACATTTCCCGCACTCAGGGCAGGAATACGGTTTCTCCCCCGTGTGAGATCTCTGATGTGCGACAAGCGCCGATTTCCACAGGAAACTATTTCCGCACTCGGGGCAAGGAAAAGGCTTCTCAACTGTGTGACTCTTTTGATGCTTGACAAGGTCTGATTTCCGTGGATAACATTTTTCGCACTCAGGACAGGAAAATTTCTCATCCTCCTGAATCCCGGCACCACCCCCCACGGTACGAGGTTGCTCAGAGTCGGAGGGATTCCGTGGTCTCTCCACACTGTGAAGTCCTCCATCCATAGTGGAGCTCATTGTCTTTTCTCCTCCACAATCTCCTGTGATGTCCTCATCTTCCATTTTACAACCTGGAGATAAAGTGAGACGATCCTTTGAGGGTTTCTCCATGGCATGTCCTGGAAAAATAGAAAAACATCATCAATAGATATGAGAGGGTTAGTTCACTTCCATCAAGATTCCATCTGGATCAGGTAGATATGAGTGAGGAGATGTTCTCCGAGAACGCCTGGGCTGCCAGCAAAGGTTCAGTCCAAACTTGCGTCTGGAGAAAACCTTATGCTCAGCCCGACTCTGGACCAATCAGAGAGCAGAGAATGTTATGTCTCACCTGTGCTGATCTTTGTAGGAGTGTCCTCCTCTATGAATGTCCCCGTTATTCCATCCTCCTTCATAGACTGCTGATCATCCCAAACATCAATCTTTTCTTCTTCATTCTCAACTTTCATGATAATCAGATCTTCAACCTGAACCAACAAAATGTCTCCACATGTCAGACTGTTCAATCACTTTATGTTCCCGACCCTCAACTCCACCTACCTGATGATGGTGAGGGATGGTGTGACCTTCCTGTGTGGAATCCCGGGAATACAGAGGACGGGGACATCTCTCTGATGGGTTCCTGGTATTAGGTGGCTCCATCATATCCTTGTGTCCTTCTGAAAACTCCTCCATCCCTCCATACTCCTCATCCTCCTCTTTATACTCTTCTTTTACAACATTATTATTATCCTCCAGGTTTCCACCCTAAAAATATATAATTAAACATTCATTGTAACAAAATAGCTTTAGTATGAACCTTTTCCACCAATAATTGTTCCTCATCTACCTGATGATGGTGGGGGATGGTGTGACCTTCCTGTGTGGAATCCCGGGAATACAGAAGACGGGGACGTCTCTCTGGTGGGTTCCCATTACTGGATCCATCTGTAGGAAACACACACACTGACTGAATACATTGTTTCTATGTGTTTATCAGATGATGGGGGATCTAGGTGGAGCCTCCGTACTGCTCTCTCCTTTACAATAAAGTCTCCTCTTACCCGGTGATGTGAGGGGCGGCTGATTCTCCATCATGACGTCCTTGTAGAGATCCTTGTGTCCTTCTAAATACTCCTACATAGGGAAATAGACAGTGACACCACTTAGGAACCTGATACTTATGATACAGTCACCATCCAGACACACCCCTTGTCTGTTACTGGATAATGTCCCAGAATCCTCCTCACCTCTCCTGTCAGGAGCTCCATCATCTTCTTGGTGACTTCTAGAATCTTCTCCATGTTGTGTCTCTCAGGTTTTAGGGAGTCACATGGAGGCACTGTGATGGTCATGTGATCACCTGGCTTCACAAGAGGAAATCTCTGTATTGGAGAACCAATAGGAATATCATGTTAGAATCCCAGAATCCTCCTCACCTCTCCGGTCTGGTCTGTGTATTATTAATAGAGATAAGATGTCATGTGACCTCCCAGAATCCTCCTCACCTCTCAGGTCAGGTCTGTGTTTTATTACTAGAGATAAGAGTGATGTCAGGTGACCTCCCAGAATCCTCCTCACCTCTCCGGTCAGGTCTGTGTATTATTACTAGAGATAAGAGTGATGTCATGTGACCTCCCAGGATCCTCCTCACCTCTCCGGTCAGGTCTGTGTATTATTAATAGAGATAAGAGTGATGTCATGTGACCTCCCAGAATCCTCCTCACCTCACCGGTCAGGTCTGTGTATTATTAATAGAGATAAGAGTGATGTCATGTGACCTCCCAGAATCCTCCTCACCTCTCAGGTCAGGTCTGTGTTTTATTACTAGAGATAAGAGTGATGTCAGGTGACCTCCCAGAATCCTCCTCACCTCTCCGGTCAGGTCTGTGTATTATTAATAGAGATATAAGTGATGTCATGTGACCTCCCAGAATCCTCCTCACCTCTCCGGTCAGCAGGTAGATGATCTCCAGGGTGAGATTTAGTATCCTCTCAGTCATGTTACTCCGGTGCTCCTCCATCCTCATTGATGTGGTCATGTGTTCTATACAGGTTTCCCTATAGACGGATATCAGGGAATTATCAGGAGGATATATAAGGGGTTATTGTGGAGGGTTGACGTTACTTTCAGCAGTTCCTGGCTCTGTTGTCCAGAATATGATTACACACGTAGTCTGCAGTCCTTGGAGTTTTCGTTTTTTGTTGGGCACAAGGAGCCCATCGTAGCTTATAATATAGCTTACTTGTAGATACAGTGAATATCCCCTAACCATGCACTGTTTAGGAGACAGTCACAAGTTCTGCAGCCAGTGACGTCACCGGTGTGCTCTGGATGGAGGGCACACTTAATGTACCCTCCATCCAGAGCACAATGCCGCGATCGTGACTCACATGTGCATACGCGGTGGTGGCGTCATCACGGCTCAGCCTTTCAAATGACTGGAGCCCAGAAGAAAGACCAGGTGAAGACTGAAGCCCTGGCAAATGTTCCGGGACCACGTTGGCCCGGAGCAATTGATCCACTCTGAGGGCCCAGTAGTCGACTGGGTCCCCAATCTAGAGGGGGTCTCGAGCTGTCCGTCCAATTGGAGGAAGCTGACCGATGAGGAGTCCGTCCAAAGAATACCAAGCACAAGGCTGGTGTTACAGGAGGGACCTGTCCATTCATCAGGGACCACCTGAGTTCTGACAGGCTGGATGTTGGTCACCTGTCAACTGCTGATCTTGCAAAACTACCTGAAGGAGATCCGGGTGCTGAATCTACTGAGAGAGGATTCCGGACCATAATTGTCTCCAATCTTATAGGAGGGTCTGTGGCAGAGACTTGATCCTAAGTTCGAGCGACACTCTGGCTACCAGGCTGGTAAGAGAGGCCTGTCCAGGTGCGCTATACCCACTCCGGCTGGAGTGGCGAAGTAAAGTGTTGTTAGGAGCAGGACTGTCTCCCGTATTCAGTTACACCTGAATCTGCTGTCTCCTATTTGCTATCCCTTCACATTTCCACTGTTTAATCCTTTTTACCCGGCTGGATAATAATAAAAGCACAGAAAAGACACCTGCTGTGTGGACATTCCCTTTACTACAACTCTCATCAAGTACCCTAGACGGGGGATATACAGAGGTAACATGCCACCCAAAACAAACCAGCAGCTCCTCCGGGGGTAGTGCTACATGTATTATAATCCCTTTATAATGTAAAGCGCTGTGCAAACTGTTGGTGCTATATAAATCCTGTATACACACACAGAGACACTTACAGATATAGGAGTAGTCATGTCTGCTGGGAATTAAGCAGGACCCAAGGTATGTAAATAGAAAATAAGATCTTATTACCTCCTCTGGTGCCAGTTCCAGCAATGTCTCCTCTCTACTTCCTCCCGATTTAACTCTCACCCGGAACTTCCTGTCTGTACCTGACATCACTTCCTGTCTTCCATAGAGACTTCCTGTCTGTACCTGACATTACTTCCTATCTGCCATAGACACTCCCTGTCTGGGGAGAAGTGAGATCACCACCTTGTGAAGCTCAGAGGTACTGCAGCCCCAGAGAAACATCTCGTAATATGAACACGGCCTTGTGCTGTGTGTGTATGTACTGTATATCCTTATAGATGGGATCATCTCCACTCCCACCAAGGGGCGGAGAGAAATAGATTACTGGCTAGTCTATGTGGCAAGTTCAGTGAGTTCAATTGCATACCTCCCAACATTTTGAAATGGGAATGAGGGACACCTACTTGCAAACATATGTAGGCATAGAACACGCCCCCGTACACACCCCCTTAAAGGAGAATTAACCAAAAAAAAGGTTAATTAAATCCACAAGGACATTTTTTACCACTCCTATTAGTTTATATTGGCTTTTGAAATTTACAAATGCAGCAATTTCGAAATTTGATGAAAGGTTTAGCGCTGAGAAACACTTTTTGAAAGTTAAAAGGTGCATTTTATATACAACTATATAGATCAGACCAAAATGAGGGGCAAAGAGGGACAGAGGGACATTGCTCCAAATCAGGGACAGTCCCTCGAAATCAGGGAGCCATGCAATTGTAAAATGTTCTTTTCTCTGCCCCAATAACGAGGTTGACCCTTTTCTTCACATATTTCACCAAGATCTCTACGAGACATCCTGAAACCCTCATCGAAGTATGATATGCAATATGATATACAGTATATTAGATATATATAGTGACCACTTATCTCTAGATTACCCCCACCTGAATTATGTCATTTTGTCTTTATTAGAGGATCGGCTTATAATCGGCCATCATAGAGAGGAAGAGGAGAGGAAGAGGAGGAAGAGGAAAGGAAGAGGAGAGGAAGAGGAGAGGGAGAGGAAAGGAAGAGGAAGAGAAGAAGCATTGTGTACACCACCTACTGGAAAGGTGGACAGATCAAAGCAAACCTTTAGCAGTGCAGACAAATTGGGTGTTCCACTGGGGACAATAATACAGAGCCGGGCTAAAAGTAACATCAACCCCCATATTAACACACAGTAATGTAATCCGAAACAACGACTGGACTGCTGGGTAGACATGTGCACAACAAAAAAAATCATATTTTTTGTTCCGTTTCGTCTCGTTCCGTAGATTCATAAAGATTTGTAATTTCGTAAGACTCAAGTTTTTTCTATTCGGACCCGTTCGTATTTCGTAAGACGCAAGTTTTCCTATTCGGACCCATTCGTATTTCGTAAGACGCAAGTTTTCCTATTCGGACCCGTTCGTATTTCGTAAGACACAAGTTTTCCTATTCGGACACGTTCGTATTTCGTAAAACGCAAGTTTTCCTATTCGGACACATTCGTATTTCGTAAGACGCAAGTTTTCCTATTCGGACCCGTTCGTATTTTCGTAACAGTTTTATTTTCGTTTATACTGAATGATTCGTAATTCTGTCTAATTTATTTTCGTTGGTTCGAAATTCGAAATTTTGTTAGATAATCATTTTCGTTTAATGGATTCGTAATTTTGTACTTTCGTAAATACATAGCAACACGCGGCTAATCCATATTAAGATAGACTTTCTCTTAAGCCCCGTACACACAGTCAGACTTTTTGCCAACAAACGTCAAAAATAGCGTTATCCAAAAAATTAGACCGTGTGTACTCTCTATCGGACAAACTTTTTCGGTTTGAAAAGTCCGGCCAACTCCCTTCGGACAAAAATGCACGGAAAAGTTTGTTTGAAGTCCAATCATGTGTACGAGGCTTTACACTGTCCAATGTGACTCAGCACAAAAGAGATAAGCTGATTGGCATTAAGTAAGATACATCACTCACTAACTACACTGCCCAGTGCCCATTCTAAAGAACGATACAAGTACACAAATTTACGAACAGACAAAGAAACGGATTTACAAAACACACAAATGAAAATACGAATGAAAATACGAACAGACAAAGGATTTAAAATACGGAATGCAAATCGTTCGTTATAGATGTCGTTTTCGTTCTTTTGCTTTTTCGGTGTTTCGTATTTTAGTAAGATTGTCCAATCATACGTTCGTATTTTTCCTTGTTCGTTATTTTGCTTATTCGTAATTCCTTAATTTTCGTATTTTGGTTCTTTCAGCTTTTCGGATGTTCGAATTGATCCGAATGTACGAATACTAACAAATTTGTACGAAAATCCATTCGTTACGAACGGGAACGCACATGTCTACTGCTGGGCTGTGATTGTGATAACTACCTTCTCAACTATTTCCATACATACTACATGCTGTCCATGAGGCCAACATGGTTGTTCAACCGGACAGTGGCATCTCCTTTTTGACCACATGTTAAAAGGAACATCTGTTTAAAACAGAGCTCCAGCCTAAAGTGGAACTTCCGCTCATCAAAACCCTCCCCCCATCCGGTGTCACATTTGACACCTTTCTAAGACAGGCATTTGCACCCACTTCCAGGAGCCCTCTCTGTGGGGATTCTGCGGGTAGTTTGTCACTTCCCGCCCCCGCCCCCGCCCTTTGTGTTCTGGGAAACACTCGGCTCCCAGAACACAGCGGGGACCAGTAAGGACGGCACTGCATGACTCGCACATGCGCCGTAGGGAATCGGGCAGTGAAGCTGGAGCGATTCACTTTCTGAGTCCCTCACCGAGGATGGCCGTGGGGGCAGCAGATAGACGAGCGATTGCTCGTCTTCTGCTGCAGACGTCGCTGGACCCCAGGACAGGTAAGTGTCCATAAATTAAAAGTCAGCAGCTGCAGTAGTTGTAGCTGCTGGCTTTTAATATTTTTTAAACGGCGGAGCTCCGCTTTAATCACGGAACAAGGTGTCACGCTTACCCCTTAGCGTTAATAGTCAGGCACTATAGCTGGCTCTGTTTTCTTCACCTATAGCAGCCTGCTTTCCCAAAAGGCAAGCAGGCCTACCAGCATTCAATTGCTCCAGGTCTTATACAGAATGCTATAGTGCCTGGCTACTACTTCTGAGCTAGGCACAGCAAAATTGGTACTTCCGTTTTTCAGACTGGCAGAGCGGTCCAGTGGCAGTCCTGGTTCAAGGCAGACAACATTCAGGGAATACTCAAAGGTCAAACCCCTTGTCAAAAGGCAGGCAGAGATCAAAGAGTAATCCAAAATTCAATCTGAGGCTGATAACAGGGAAATACGAACTAAAAGCCAGGGCCGGGATCAGGCAAAGGCAAAGGTCAAGGTGGGCAAACAGGGCGCCTAAAGCATGTGTTGCAAACACTATCACAAGCATGACAATAAGGGCTTGGCAGGCTTTAAATAAGTTTGGTCTCCACCTAGAGGCTGTGTCTACATTCGGGGGTCAGCAACCGACAGATCGTGATCTACCAGTAGATCGCGGTCTAAGCTTGCTGACCCACCATCCCTGAGCAACAAACAGAGTGCGATGCAGAGGAACCACTTGTAAAGTTGGAGTTGTGGTAGGAAGCAATAGCTGCACAAGCTGACGCCTCCTCTGTAGTGCTGGCTCCTGTATCATGCCTAAGGTCTAGATATGTGTTTCAGGCTCTGCAATTGAGAGCTTGACTACGTACATGCATAAACTGATGGGGAGCTGAGATGGATTGCCAGAAGCCACTCTTCCATAGATGGGGAACAATAAAAAAACAGGGAAATCATCAAAGACACACTCATTCAACCAAGTCCGGCACTTTACTAAGTTCTGTTTGCTATTGGAGACAGCTTTTTTTCTATTAAAAAGTCTATGACATGTGAACACACCCAAATACTCCACCCAGTGCAGAAAAAATGAGCACACACATAAAGAGTGTTCACAAAAACGTGCAGACGGGTGAAAACGTCAAGTGGTCCTCCGAAAAGGACCCACCCTGATCCCCCAGGGCGTTAGGCTCCTGACAGGGACTAGAGAAATCTGTGGTCCGGCAGGCGAAGCCGACACAGACCCAACTTCCTTGGAGGGTCTGCCGAAACAGAACCCTCCTAGGGGGGCTCCCCCGAAGGGAGACCCCATGACAGCAGGCAAACTAAGCCAGAAGGCCATGTCCACCTACTCCCAAGACGTTCAGGGCTGGCCCGAGGACCGGCACCCTACTTATCACACACAAGGTGTACAAAACGTGCACCAACAAAAAAAAGACAAAAAAGTGACAAACAAGGGGTAAAATAAAAAAAGGAAGTGGGGGAGAAGGAAGGTGGGAGATGTGAGTAGAAAGTGACCATCGTGCAATACGCTGGCCGGTCCTCCGGACAGGAAACAAAAATTCCCCTGGTCCTAGAGGCAGGTGGTAAAAAAGTGTATGTGGAGATGTGACCAAGGTGCCACACTTGTAAGTGCCCCTCTCAAAACACTTGTGCAAGGTATGGCACCCCTGGACTGCCACTCCAGGGGCACTATCTCCACAGGCTTTTCAACGGACCCTAACCCCCGGCCTGGACCAGCAGCACCCTTCCCAGCCAGGAAGGTAGGGGCTCTGAGACATTGGGGAGAGCCCACGCCAATAGGCTACTCCAACTACTCCCACCTAATCACATTCGGGAAATACTAACCGCTCCCCCCAAGAGAAGGAGGAGCAAGTGTTCTCTCACGAACAACTGACCGGGGCAGGCACCACCAAATCCAGGCCAAAGGCCAGGGGCCCTGCCCCTTAGCTTCGACCTCATGTTTCTCCGTCCAAATCAGAAGGCTTCCACCTCCACGCCAGCAGGTTTAGCATCTGCCAACCGCCATCTCTTTCCACCTCGCTGTGTACTCAGGACGGTTAGCATAGCACCACCTACTGGCAACTGATAAGAACAGATACTACACTTGATCTTAGCCAAAAGGCAAAGAAGCGATATTGGAGACAGCTGGTGCCAAAAAAGTACAGAACACTGGTTAAAGCTTAAAGGCTATTTTCTGTACTTTTTTTTTTTGGAGGAATCCGCTTGTCTATTTAACCTAGGGTGTCCTGTGCTCTTACCCCTCTCTCCCTAACTGTTTTTGCATGAGCAATAAACTTTTTTTCGGCATTAAATGTGGTTGGTGTTCCAGAAACAAGGCTTGACTCCTCATAAGAGTGGACTGTTTATATTTATGATGATCCTCTTGTTTAGAGGAACAAGGGGCATAGAAAAGATGGTGGGGGGTTCTCTATGTTAGATGTGATGAAAATAGACGATCTTGTGGTTGGAGGTGGTGATGGTGCAGAGGAGGAATTATGGGTGAAGCTGCATGCTATTGTGGCCCTTTGATTGCATTAATGCGGCCCTTGGGGCACTATTCCATCCAATTTAAATGGGGCATAATTCTTGTTGCTGACACCAATGGTGCACTATTCCTCCAACTGACACCATCAATTATTACCATTAACACCAACGATGGGGCACTAGTCCTCCCACTGTCACCAAATATATGGTATTATTTACTCCCACTGGACACCTGTACATTTTTTATTGCCAATGGCCCTAGTCTGGCCCCCCTAAAGTCTGAAGGACCGTAAACTGGCCCTTTGTTTAGAAATTTTGGAGACCCCTGTTATATGTCATCTGAAAGTGAGGAAGAGTGAGCTGGTGATGGTGCAAATGAGGAATTACGGGTGGAATGATAGATGGGAAATTGAATGTGGTTGGTGTTCCAGAAACACAGCTTGACTCCTCACAAGACTGGGCTGTTTGTATTCATGATGATCCTCTTGTTTAGATTGACACAGGAAAGATGGAGGGGGGTTTCTCTATGTTAGATGCGATGTGAAAGTGAAGAAGAAAGATGGTCTTGTGGTTGGAGGTGGTAATAGTGCGGAGGAGGACTTACAGGTGAAGCTGAATGCCGTTAGGCTGGGGCTCACCCTGGTTCTGACAGAAGAGGGGCTTTTTCCTGGCTGCAGATCACTTGACCAGGGAACTCACCATGAGTGTTTCTTGATGTTAGATGTGATGTCAAAGTGAGGAAGAAAGATGATCTTGTGGTTGGAGATGTAGTTGGTGTTCCAGAAACACGGCTTGGCTCCTCACAAGACTGGGCTGTTTGTATTCATGCCGATCCTCTTGTTTAGAGGAACACGGGATATAGAAAATATGGAGGGGTTTCCTCTATGTTAGATGTGATGTTAAAGTGAGGAAGAAAGATGATCTTGTGGTTGGAGATGTGGTTGGTGTTCCAGAAACACAGCTTGGCTCCTCACAAGACTGGGCTTTTGGTATTCATGCTGATCCTCTTGTTTAGAGGAACACGGGATATAGAAAAGATGGAGGGGGTTCCTCTATTTTAGATGTGGTGTCAAAGTGAGGAAGAAAGATGATCCTGTGGTTGGTGTTCCAGAAACACGCCTTGGCTCCTCACAAGACTAGGTTGTTGGTATTCATGATGATCCTTTTGTTTAGAAGGACACGGGACATAGAAAAAATGGAGGGGAGTTCCTCTATGTTAGATGTGATGTGAAAGTGATGAAAAAAGACGATCTTGTGGTTGGAGGTGGTGATGGTGCGAAGGAGGAATTATGGGTGAAGCTGCATGCTATTGGGCTGGAGCTCAGCTGCCCGCGCCCTGGTTTTGACAGAAGAGGGGCTTTTTCCTGGCTGCAGATCACTTGACCAGCAAACTCATCATGAGTGTTTCTTGATGTTAGATGTGATGTCAAAGTGAGGGAGAAAGATGATCTTGTGGTTGGAGATGTAGTTGGTGTTTCAGAAACACGGCTTGGCTCCTCACAAGACTGGGCTGTTTGTATTCATGCTGATCCTCTTGTTTAGAGGGACACGGGACATAGAAAAGATGGAGGGGGTTCCTCTATGTTAGATGTGATGTCAAAGTGAGGAAGAAAGATGATCTTGTGGTTGGAGGTGGTGCTGGTGCGGAGGAGGAATTACGGGAGGAATGATAGACGGGTCTATGAACTGATAGACTTATAATTGGAGTCTACTACGATGTTCTGAGATTTATGACGGCGAGAATATACCACAAAAAAACAGGACAACAAATTAAAATCTTTATGATTTAGTTTTATTGTTTAAAAAAAAGAAAATCCCAATACAAATCTGAAGACACGCCAATCAAATCTACAAAAAAAAAATGTATAACATAGTTGCATGTATAAGTTAACTATGAAACGACACCAGAAAATTTCATATTTACCATTTTCAGACAGCAGGTGGCATACTTCAAGCAAATGCATCTGACATTACTTCTGCCTCACAAAGATCGTCATACTTACTATGTAGTCTGATCTCCCCTGGTAATCCATAAGTAATATCTAGCTCTTCCATTACCATCATTTTATTTTGTTCTGAAGAGCGGGGGGCGTACAGACTACACTCTTATTTGAACTCAACCAGCACTGTATATGACTCCTGAAATACATTTTCCGCACTTAGGACACTAATGCGGCTTTTCTCCCATGTGTGCTGTGATGTTTAGCGAGATCTGATTTACGCACAAAACATTTGCCGCACTCGGGGCAGGCATGCGGCTTCTCCCCCGTGTGGCATATCTTATGTATGGAAAGATTGGACTTGTTCGAAAAACATTTCCCGCAATCAGAGCAGGAAAACGGCTTCTCACCCGTGTGGCACCTCCGATGTATAGAAAGATAGGACCTCTGCGAATAACTTTTCCCGCACTCAGCACAGGAATACGGCTTCTCCCCCGTGTGCAATCTCTGATGTGTGGTGAGATCTGTCTTACGTAGAAAACACTTCTCGCACTCGGGGCACGAATACGGCTTCTCGCCCGTGTGAGATCTTTGATGCGTGACAAGTTCTAATTTCCGAGAATAACATTTCCCGCACTCAGAGCAGGAATAAGGCTTCTCGCCTGTGTGAGACCTTAGATGTACAGAAAGGTAGGACTTTTGTGAGAAGCATTTCCCGCACTCAGGGCAGGAATACGGTTTCTCCCCCGTGTGTAATCTCTGATGAATGACAAGTTGCGATTTCTGTGAGTAACTTTTCTCGCACTCGGGGCAGGAATATGGCTTCTCTCCTGTGTGAGATCTCTGGTGTACAGAAAGGTAGGACTTTTGTGAGAAACACTTCCCGCACTGTAGGCAGGGATACGGTTTCTCCCCCGTGTGAGTCGTCTGATGTCTGACAAGCTCTGACTTCAACGGGAAACTCTGCCCACACTCAGTACAGGAAAACGGCATCTTGCCCGTATGGAATACCTGATGTCTGACAAGTTGGGATTGCCACAAAAAACTTTCCCCGCACTCAGTACAGGAATACGGCTTCTCCCCCGAGTGACACCTCAGATGCATGACGAGCTGCGATTTCCGCGAGTAACATTTCTCGCACTCGGGGCAGGCGTACGGCCGCTCCCCCGTGTGAGAAACTTGGTGCCTCTCTAAATTTGATTTGGTGACAAAACCCTTCCCGCACTCTGGACAGGAAAACGGCTTCTCGCCCGTGTGGGACCTCTGATGTACGACGAGTTGCGGTTTAGTCGGGAAAAACTGCCCGCACTCCGAGCAGGAATAGGGAAGCTGACCCGAGTGGGATCTCATATGAACGCGAAGACTGGACTTAAAACGAAAAATTTTCCCACATTCAGTGCAGGGAAAGGACTGCTCACCCGAGTGAGATCTCATATGGACGTGAAGGTTAGAATTAAAACGAAAACGTTTCCCACACTGCGTACAGGAATACGGCCGCTCACCCGAGTGGCACCTTAGATGAACACGAAGGCCGGATTGAAAGTGAAAACATTTCCTGCACTCGGGACAGCAAAAACGCTTTTCTGTTGGAAGGACGGCACCCTCCCTCATAGTCTGAGGTTCCTCAGGATAAGAGGAATACGATGGTCCGGCACCGTCCCGCACAGTCTGAGGTTCCTCGGGATAAGAGGAATACGATGGTCCATCTACACTCTGGGGCACCAGTTGGGCGTTTCTGGTGAAGAAGTCTTCTCCTGGTTTATACTGTGTGATGTCCTCATCTTCTACTTTACAGTCTGGAGACAATCTGGTTTTCTTGATGTGTTGTCCATGTGCTAAAAAAAAAAAAGAAGATGACAGCTAGACATGAGTGGGTTGGGTCAACTATGCCAGTCCACATCAGGCACTGTGTTCTCAGGATAGAGGACTGACCTTTCCAAGTACTCCCCATTTATCACCACCCTCTGAATGCGCCCTTGTAGGCAGTTTTCAATTCATGTGCTCACCCTATTGTCTATGCCAACGGACTTTAGCTTGTACAGTAAACGTTTATGGGGAACTGCGTCAAATGCTTTTGCAAAATCCAGATACACCACGTCTACAGGCCTGATCCTTTATCTAGATACACCGCGTCTACGGGCCTTCCTTTATCCAGATACACCACGTCTACGGGCCTTCCTTTATCTAGATACACCACATCTACGGGGCTTCCTTTATCTAGATACACCACGTCTACAGGCCTTCCTTTATAAAATTCACCACGTCTACGGGCCTTCCTTTATCCAGATACACCACATCTACGGGCCTTCCTTTATCTAGATACACCACATCTACTGGCCTTCCTTTATCCAGATACACCACGTCTACAGGCCTTCCTTTATCTAGATACACCACGTCTACAGGCCTTCCTTTATCCAAATACACCACGTCTACGGGCCTTCCTTTATCCAGATACACCACGTCTACGGGCCTTCCTTTATCCAGATACACCACGTGTACGGGCCTTTCTTTATCTAGATACACCACATCTATGGGCCTTCCTTTATCTAGATACACCACATCTACGGGCCTTCCTTTATCCAGATACACCACGTCTACAGGCCTTCCTTTATCCAAATACACCACGTCTATGGGCCTTCCTTTATCTAGTTGGTAACTCCACTCCTCATAGAAGGTTAATAGATACTGCTAATGATACCGTTCTCATTACTAAAATCTTGTATATAGTCCCTTATCATCCCCTCCAAAAGCTTACATACCATTGATGTTAGGCTGACTGGTCTGTAATTCCCAGGGATGTATTTTGGGCCCTTTTTAAAATATTAGAGCTACATTGGCTTTTCTCCAATCAGCTGGTACCATTCCAGTCAGTAGGCTGTCCGTAAAAATTAGGAACAATGGTCTGGCAATTACTTGACTGAGTTTCCTAAGTACCCTCGGATGCAAGCCATCTGGTCCTGGTGACTTATTAATGTTACGTTTTTCAAGTCTATTTCTAATTCTGTCCTCTGGTAGCCATGGAGGTGCTTCCTGTCCTCTGCATTCACTGCCTCATCGTCCATAGCTGCAAATCTGCACTCGAGGCCTGAAGCCTCCACTGCACCACCTCTGTGCTCACAGTCTCATCATCCATACCTGCACCTCTGCCCCTGATGTCTCAAGCCTCCACTGTACCACCTCTGCATTCACAGCCTCATCGTCCATAGCTGCAAATCTGACCCCCCCCCCCCCCCCCCGAAGCCTCCACTGCACCACCTCTGCACTCACAGCCTTCAAGCCTCTACTGTGCCTCTTCAGTACCTGAAACCTCAAACTCCCTGCTCTGCACCCACAAACTCAAACCTCATCCATTCTTACAGCTACCCAGTGCCGCCGCCTACTTCTCTCATGCTCCAGTTCCTTGTTACCTAGGACCCTCCTCTGTGACTGATAGTATCTGTTAAGTGACCAGGTGGAATCCAGCAGATAAGCTCAAACTTCCATTAGGTCTCTGATTGAACACAATCTCTGCCCCAGCATCCTCAAACCATGTCTGCACCTCCTCTGCCCTCACAGCCCCATGATTCTGCCATGCCTACTCTGCACCCGTAGCCTTGAGGCCTCGTACACGCGATCGGTTAACCAGAGGACAACAGTCTGATTGACCGTTTTCATTGGTCAAAACCGATCGTGTTGCGCCCATAGGTTATTTAACCATCGGTTAAAAAAAAAAGCCAACTTGCTTTAAATTAACCGATGGATTCTTAAACGATAGGTCAAAACTGATCGTTAGTAGGCACAACCATCGGTTAAAAATCCACGCATGCTCAGAATCAAGCCGACGCATGCTTGGAAGCATTAAACTTCGTTTTTTTCAGCACAACGTTGTGGTTTACGTCACCGCGTTCTGACGCGATTGGTTATTTAAGACAGTTCTCATCGGATGGACTGATCGTGTGTACGAGGCTTAAGACTCTGAGGAACTAAACATACCTTGGCCCCCAGCTGGATAGAGCAGGGTTTTTCCAACCAGGGTTTCCACCACACGCTGTGGTGTGACAAAGGATCCCCAGAGGTGGCATGGCAAAATCACACAAAGCCCTGTACAGTTCGACTGTGAAAGGGTCGCTCGGTTAATTTCCATGTACAGATAGCCCATCCCATTCCTCCTCCCGGCTCTCTCTCTCTCTTCTCCTCTATGCTCTTATCTATATTTTGACGACAAAACTTTAAGCAGTACGGGCCGCCCGACCTGCCCTTAGCAACCGATGACATCATCAGTTGCTAAAGGCAGATCGGGCGGCTTAGACAGCTTTGAGATTTGTCGGCAAAATACAGATAACAGCATAGAGGGGGAGGGATAGCCGGGAGGAGGAACGGGATAGCCTCTCTTTGTATAGAGAACATAACACAGGGACCCTTACATCGTCAGACCGTACAGGGCTTGGTGTCATTTTGCCACAACACCCCTGAGGAATCTTTGTCACACTCGAGGGTGCTGCAGCACCCCTGGAAACTCTTTGTGGCACCCCGGTTGAAAAACCCTTCTTTATGCAGCTGCGTTCTCTAAGAGGGATTTGTGTCATTTTACTGTAGCAAGGGCAACGAGGGGGTATTTGGGGGCAGGGGTGCTAGAAAGAGGGGGAGATTTAGGAAGGAGGGTTTGTGGTCAGCAGGGGGAGCGGGTTTGGGTCAGGAGGGGGGTTTGTGCTAGACAGGGGGATTTTTTTTTTTGGGGGGGGGGGTTGTGTTAGCAGGGGCGGGGGGGATTTAAAACTTACTGACCACTTAATGTGGTTACCTGTAGGTGCTTGAAATATCTCCTACACCTACACGGTCTAGGACAGTGATGGCGAACCTCGGCACCCCAGATGTTTTGGAACTACATTTCCCATGATGCTCACCTACACTGCAGAGTGCATGAGCATCATGGGAAATGTAGTTCCAAAAGATCTGGAGTGCCAAGGTTCACCATCACTGGTCTAGGAGATATTTGCAATGTCCCCGAACGATGCCTTCTACTGCGAATGCGCCGTCTTGAAAGTCCTTAATTTACCAGAGGGCCCGGCTTCATAGGAGTCACCCCGTCCTTCTCCCTTGCCCCACAATTTATTGGAATATGAATGTGGGCTGGACTTCAGCCCTTGGCCAATCAACCCCCGGGGTGGGAGGGGTGTTCCCGTTTCAGACCACAGGACGGTTCTATGTTCTGGCGTTACCAGGGTTGAATGGACCCGGAAAGTGGGGGGGGGGGGGGGGGGGATAGGATTTCGGACACCAGCGCGTCCGTCCGATCGTGACAGGACCAATAACTGTTCAGACGTCGCAATCAGACGCCATAGAACCGTTTTGTGCGTTTCTCCGGGATTCTACTCACGCTACGAATACCGATTTTCATGTACACCTCGCCCAACATGTGTCCCGCTTTCATGAGAGATAAAATCGATTCCTCAGATCTGGTGATATCAATCAAAGCTTGCAGACAGTTCTGGGGCCTCCTTACTGCCCCCTGCTGGTTGTGGTAGCCAAAATGACTAGTAGTCTTCTTTGAGGTTCATGAAGGCGACAACTTTATACCTGTACAAGCATGAGATCATTTTATCGGCCTCTCGGTGTCACTCCTGGCCTAGAGGCTTGGTCTGTCCTTTTCCGATGCCAATTGGTGAACGTAGATCTATGACTGATTAAAGGAAACCCATCTGGCCCTCGGCTTAATCTACAACTGCCATGATGCTGCACATGTGATCAGTTATGACACCAGCCATTGGATGGTTGACAGTTTGGTTGAGAGCACAACCAATGGGAGTGTTATGCCGTGTACACATGATCATTTTTTGGGTTGTAAAAAATAAAAATAAATTTAATGTCATTAAAAACGATTGTGTGTGGGCTTCAGAGCATTTTTCGGGTTCTGAAAAATGGGCAATTTTTTTTTTGAACATGCTCTATTTTTTAACGAAGTTTTTCGGGTTGTAAAAAATGGTCGTGTGTGGGCTTTAACGACGTGAAAAATCTGTGCATGCTCAGAAGCAAGTTATGAGACGGGAGCGCTCGTTCTGGTAAAACTAGCGTTCGTAATGGAGTAAGCACATTCATCACGCTGTAACAGACAGAAAAGCGCGAGGGTGGCGTCATCCGCATGGAACTTCCCCTTTAGAGTGCTGTCGTAAGTGTTGTACGTCACCGCGCTTTGCTAGAGCATTTTTTTTCCACGATCGTGTGTAGGCAAGGCCGTTTTAATGATCGGGTTGAACAAAAACGTAAAATGATCGTGTGTACGCGGCATTACATTTCTGGCGCACGTTTTATGGATGGGTTTACTTCCGCTTTAAGGGAATATTGTCTCTCTAATCACACAGAATTAAACAACATCTACGATTTATACATCTACAGATCACGTCACCTCCCAGGTATTGGCCCTAGAACCCGACTCCTATTTATTTATGTTACATTCACATTTATGTTGCACCCACCTGTGCTGATCTCTGTAGGCGTCTCCTCTTCTTTCAATGTCCTCGTTATTCCATCCTCCTCCATAGACTGCTGATCATCCCTCACATACGTCTCTTCTTCTTCTGATTTCACCTCAACTTTTATATCTATCAGATCTTCACCCTAAACCAAGAGAAAGACCAACAATAACAATATAAAGTTAATGATGTGAGACCACAAAGAAAAATATAATCTTATAGTGTCCGCACATCGTCTCTACAAGCTTTTATAATGTTCTAGATGCTCAGTCCCACCAACCTGATGATGGTGGGGGATGGTGTGACCTTCCTGTGTGGAATCCCGGGAATACAGAGGACGGGGACATCTCTCTGGTGGGTTTCTGTAGCTGGATGACTCCACCATGGTGTCCTGGTACAGATCTTTGTGTTGTTCCTCCATCACCCCATCCTCATCATCCTCCTCTTTTATCTCTTCTTTAACCTCAACTTTAGGATCTCTCAGGTTTCCACTCTGAATATAGAATAAAAATGACATCAATGGTAACAATGCAGATAATGTACAGATCCTAATGATACTATCAGTGATTGTTCCTCATCTACCTGATGATGGTGGGGAATGGTGGGACCTTCCTGTGGGGAATTGTGATGGATTAGGTAAAATGCAATTTTTTATACATTTTTTTCTATGCTTACAAAGTCTATATTTTTTTTGTATAAAACAAACTGCTTTCTTATTCCTTGCTTAAAATGGCCCCCCCACCTCCCATCGAGTGAAGAATGTGTAACTAAGATGGCACCTCCATCCAGGGCTACACCCAAGATGATGACACCCAGATCTTGGAGGAAGTTCACCTTACATGGACACAGGGCCGCCATCAGGGGGGTACAGGCAGTACACCTGTAAGGGGCCCAGATGGCATCCCCCATTTTTTTTCCGTCAGCACCCAAAGCCCCCCCCCCCGACCTGTAAGGGGCCCGGATGGCATCCCTTTTTTTTTATTATTCTGTACGTCAGCACCCAAAGCCCCCCCTGACCTGTAAGGGGCCCGGGTGGCATCCCCCATTTCTTTTTTTGTCCCCCCCCCCCGCTTCTCAATTCATAGTGGCACCCCCTCCCGGTTCTCTGCTCCAGGGGGCCATGCCTGAAGCTGTGTAAGGGGTCCCAAAATTCCCAATGGCGGCCCTGCATGGACATGACCAATCAGAAGCTACGAGTAGCCAGATAACGTTATGCTAATGATGCACTTGCTCACAGCACTAGTCGCTCACCTATATAACCCCCCATGCACCCAGAAGCAATAAAGGAAGTAACACATACCTGAGCACTGTTTCAGAGTGGTTCTTCTTGTGCATGCACCCAATCAGGTATATGCAATTAGCGGACCTCCAGCTGTTGCATGCCTCTGCCTTTGGGTGTCATGCTTGTGGCTGTCAGTCTTGCTATGCATCATGGGACTTGTAGTTCTGCAACAGCTGGAGGTCCGCTAATTGGATATCCATGCACTAAATCATATGGCCCGGATTCACAAAGACTTACGCCGACGTATCTAATGATACGCCGCGTAAGTCCACGGATGCGCCGTCGTATCTCTGCGCTTGATTCTGCAAAGGAGATACGCCTGAATTTCGGCTCCATCCGACCGACGTAAGTCTCCTACGCCGTCGTATCTTGGGCGCATATTTACGCTGGCCGCTAGGGGCGCTTCCATTGATTTACGCGTTGAATATGTCAATGACCTAGATACGCCGATTCACGAACGTACTTGTGCCCGTCGCAGTAAGCTACGCCGTTTACGTAAGGCGTAAAGTTCAACCATCAAAAAGTTGGTCTAAGTCATGTAGGGTATGGACGTCGGAACTGCCGTCGGATTTTACGTTGTTTACGTAAGTCGTACGTGAATAGGGCTGGGCGTAGGTTACGTTCACATCGTAGGTATTGAGGCGGCGTATCTTAGGGAGTAAATTCGACGTGATTCTGAGCATGCGCGCGCATGCGCCGTTCGTTCGGCGCTTCATTTACATGGGGTCAGGCTTCATTTTAATACAACACACCCACTACCTTCCTACTTTGAATTAGGCGGGCTTACGCCGGCCCATTTACGCTACGCCGCCGTAACTTAGGGAACAAGTGCTTTGTGAATACTGGTCTTGCCTCTCTATGTTACGTCGGCGTAGCGCATATGAGCTGCGCTACGCCCGCTCAAAGATACGCCGCTGTACGTGAATCTTGCCCTATAGGTCTAATTAGGACGGGGGCAGATACTCACCAGATTAGTCTGATCCAAAACAGAATCCCGAGAAAACAGAGGACGGGGACATCTCTCTGGCGGGATTAAGTAGCTGGATGACTCCACCATGATGTCCTGGGTTAGATTGTTGTGTGCCGTTGGAAACTCTGACTTGTTGAACTCATCGTCGTCATTAGCTTCTTCCTTTATCTCCTCTTTAACGACAACGTTCTTAATATATAATAAAAATGTCAATGAATGGTAACAATGCAGATAATGTACAGATCCTAATGATACTATCAGTGATTGTTCCTCATCTACCTGATGATGGTGGGGGATGGTGTGACCTTCCTGTGTGGAATAATCCCGGGAATACAGAGGACGGGGACATCTCTCTGGTGGGTTCCCATTACTGGATCCATCTGTAGGAAACACACACACTGACTGAATACATTGTTTCTATGTGTTTATCAGATGATGGGGAATCTAGGTGGAGCCTCCGTACTGCTCTCTCCTTTACAATAAAGTCTCCTCTTACCCGGTGATGTGAGGGGCGGCTGATTCTCCATCATGACGTCCTTGTAGAGATCCTTGTGTCCTTCTAAATACTCCCACTCCTCCATGGAGAAATAGACAGTGACGTCCTGACACCTTATAGGAACCTGACACACACAATGATACAGTCACCATCCAGACACACCCCTTGTAGATCGTAGACTTAACAGACAAGAACGTCCAGAAGCTTCTATTTATTAAAAGATTCACTCTCAGTTTACATAAATATATAAAAAACGGATCAAGGGCCTTTTCCCTACAACTCTGGCCCTGTAGTTGTGGGGGGGGGGATATAAGGGGTACTCCATAACCATTTAAATGGGAGAATGGTTGCTGGGGGCCCTTTTATTTTTAAAGGGGTCTGGAATGGAATTTGGGGGGCACCTGTTTTTTGTCTTCGTGTGTAGGGTCCCCCTTGGAATCTATACCAGAACTTCTTCATGGATAGGGGGTCTGATATGTAATTTTAGGGGCAACCCCATGCCATTTTTGGTGGGGG
This sequence comes from Rana temporaria, assembly GCF_905171775.1. Taxonomy (NCBI): domain Eukaryota; kingdom Metazoa; phylum Chordata; class Amphibia; order Anura; family Ranidae; genus Rana; species Rana temporaria. Next base: position 187,471,952 of record NC_053496.1, read on the forward strand.
CCCCCATTACCATCTCTACCAGAACCTCATATATTCTCATCCAGGATAAGAATCTAGGATAGATGAAGGTAATCCCTCGCTTTTTTTTTTCCAGTAGTAAGTGGCCGGGAACTGTCATTTACTAGCAATGTAAGCAAAACCTGCAACAATTCTTTGGCTATTATGCCGCGTACACACGACCATTTTTCGGGTTCTAAAAAATTAAGTTTTTAAGGGTCTAGAGAAACTACGTTTTTTTCAACCCGATCATTAAAACGGCCTTGCCTACACACGATCGTGAAAAAAAAAAAAATGCTCTAGCAAAGCGCGGTGACGTACAACACGTACGACGGCACTATAAAGGGGAAGTTCCATTCGGATGGCGCCACCCTTGGGGCTGCTTTTTCTGATTTTGTGTTAGTAAAAGACGGTTCGCGCTTTTCAGTCTGTTACAGCGTGATGAATGTGCTTACTCCATTACGAACGGTAGCTTTACCAAAACGGGCGCTCCCGTCTCATAACTTGTTTCTATGCATGCGCGTGTGCCCACACACGACCATTTTTTACAACCTTAAAGCGGTGGTTCACCCTTAAAAACAAGTTTCTACCATTAAATCCAGCATACTAGCGTGAGCTACAGTATGCCTTTATTTATTTCTTTTGCGCCGTACTCACAGTTTAATCGCGTAGTTACGTTTCAGACTCCCCGCGGGGAATGGGCGTTCCTATGCAGAGGGGAACATGATTGACGGCCGGCTATGGCGCATCACGCTTCCCAAAAATAGCCGGAGTAGGACTCGGCTCTTCACGGCGCTATACAGACTAGGAGCTGACTGCGCAGGCGCCGTGAAGAGCCAAGTCCTATTTCGGCTATTTTCAGGAAGCGTGATGCGCCATAGCCGGCCGTCAATCATGTTCCCCTCTGACTAGGAACGCCTACTCCTCGCGGGGAGTCTGAAATTAACTACGCGATTAAACTGAGTATGTCGCAAAAAAATAAAATAAAGGCATACTGTAGCTCGCGCTAGTATGCTGGATGACATAGTAGAAAAGGGTGAACCCCCGCTTTAAAAACGTTGTGAAAAAATATGAGCATGTTCGAAATTTTTAATGGCCATTTTTTAGATCGTGAAAAATGCTCTGGAGCCCACACACGATTGTTTTTAATGACATAAAAAAAATTGAAATTGAAAATTAAATTTTTTAGAACCCGAAAAACGGTCGCGTGTACACGGCATAAGCCTAGAAAACGACCAGTACTGATTTTTGGCATTCAGCTCCCTTTGACTTCAATGGGGTTTCAGATTCACTTCCAGACTTTGGTCACGTTCGATAAACCCACCTCGAACAGAACCCAAGAACATTCAACTCATCGCTATTTAGGAATAAAAGGCCCAGAGGAGCCTTGTTTCTAGTTGGACCTTCTCAGAACTGCCCGGGAAAATTGTTTCATAAGTCTATACATTTGTGACCACGATCGCGTCACGTTCAAGGTTGCTGGAGATGAAGAACTTCACAAAGAACACAGTGGAAGAAGGTGGGACACAAATAACAGGTTTTTAGGTGTATAAATGAAATAATATCTCATTACCTCCTCGGCTACCAGCTTCAACAATGTCTTCGCTCTACTTCCTCCCGACTCAACTCTGACCTGGAACTTATTTATATGTGACATCACTTCCTGTCTTCCATAGAGACTTCCTATATTAGCACAAGTAAGATCACCACCTGGTGGAGCCCAGTGGAACTGCAGCAAAGATGTGGGTGATGTCTGTATACGTATATGGGGGGATTAGACTCCGTGGTGGTGAGTTCACGTCAATCCAAAATTGAGGTTCAAGGGCTTTTTAGCCCACTTTTATTAAAAGGAAAAGCAAACAAAAGCACAAGGTTGCCCAGACAGGAGTTTTTTTTATGGCAAACACCTCTGCTGTTGTCACTGGTTCCACGCCTCTGGCTCTTTCAGCCTTAGTTACAGCACCTTGCTGCACAGGCCCACTCCCGGCCTCTAGATAGGGTTCACCGACCACCTTGGGCCCTCTCACTCTTCTAAAGCCTCATACACACGATCGGACTTCCATCTGACTTTTCCGAGGATTTTGGTCTGAAGGGGCGTTGGCCGTGAACTTGTTCTGCATACACACGGCAGAACTTTTCAGCCAACATTCACCAAACCACGTGTTTTTTCAGCTCTTTACTGCCACCCTATGGGCAACTTTCAAGTACGCCTCATGCCCTCAGTGTCTCCAGTGCACCCCTGTGTCTGAAGTACGTCTTATGTCCTCAGTGCACCCCTGTGTCTGAAGTACGTCTTATGTCCTCAGTGCACCCCTGTGTCTTAAGTACACCTCATGTCCTCAGTGTCTCCCGTGCACCCCTGTGTCTGAAGTACACCTTATGTCCTCAGTCCACTCCTGTGTCTCAAGTACACCTCATGTCCTCAGTGTCTCCCGTGCACCCCTGTGTCTGAAGTACGCCTTATGTCCTCAGTGCACTCCTGTGTCTCAAGTACGCTTTATGATCCCAGTGTTTCCAGTGCACCCATGTGTCTCAAGTACGCCTCATGTCCTCAGTGTCTCCATCCGAATGGAACTTCCCCGCGCTTTGCTCTAGCATTTTTTTTTTTTCACGATCGTGTGTAGGCAAGGCAGGCTTGACAAGAATAGGGTTGAAAAAAACTTGTTTTTTCTAGACCATTAAAAATGGTCGCGTGTACCCGGCATTACGGTCACGGCGATACCTTACATGTGTGGTTTGAATATCGTTTTCATATGCGGGCACTGCTCACGTATGCGTTCACTTCTGCACGTGAGCTCGTTGGGACGGGGAAAAATCTATTTTACACAGTGTCTCCGGTGCACCCCTGTGTCTCAAGTACACTTCATGATCTCAGTGTCTCCAGTGCACCCCTGTGTCTCAAGTACGCCTCATGTCCTCTGTGTCTCCAGTGCACCCGTGTCTCAAGTACGCCTCATGTCCTCAGTGAACCCCTGTGTCTCAAAAACGCCTCATTTCCTCAGTGTCTCCAGTGCACCCATGTGTCTCAAGTACGCCTTATGTCCTCAGTGTCTCAAGTACGCCTTATGTCCTCAGTGTCTCCAGTGCACCCCTGTCTCAATTACGCTTCATGATCTCAATGTCTCCAGTGCACATCTGGGCCTCAAGTACGCCTTATGATCTCGGTGTCTCCAGGGCACACCTGGGCCTCAAGTACACCTCATGTCCTCAGTGCACCCCTGTGTCTCAAGTACGCCTCATGTCCTCAGTGTCTCCAGTGCACCCCTGTGTCTCAAGAATGCCTCATGTCCTCAGTGTCTCCAGTGCACCCCTGTGTCTAAAGTACGCCTCATGTCCTCAGTGTCTCAAGTACGCCTCATGTCCTCAGTGCACCCCTGTGTCTCAAAAATGCCTCATGTCCTCAGTGCACCCCTGTGTCTCAAAAATGCCTCATGTCCTCAGTGCACCCCTGTGTCTCAAGAACGCCTCATGTCCTCAGTGTAACCCTGTGTCTCAAGTATGCTTCATGATCTCAGTGTCTCCAGGGCACACCTGGGCCTCAAGTACACCTCATGTCCTCAGTGTCTCCAGTGCACCTGTGTCTCAAGTACGCCTCATGTCCTCGGTGTCTCCAGTGCACCTGTGTCTCAAGTATGCCTCATGTCCTCAATGTCTCCAGTTCACCCCTGTGTCTCAAGTATTCCTCATGTCCTCAATGTACCCAGTTCACCCCTGTGTCTCAAGTACGCTTCATGATCTCAGTGTCTCCAGTGACACCTGGGCCTCAATTACGCTTCATGTCCTCAGTGTCTCCAGTGCACCCCTGTGTCTCAAGTATGCCTCATGTCCTCAATGTCTCCAGTTCACCCCTGTGTGTTCAAGTGTCTCAAGCACACTTCATGACCTCAGTGTCCCAGGGTATCTGGTGTCATCTAGCAACTCCAAATGGACCCCTGTAGACCTCTGTGACTTCAAGTGCACCCCAGAGAATCCTGTGCCATCTGGTGACTGTAATGCACCCCTTGTCTTCAATTGTGCCCCAGTCCAACTTTTGTCATCTAGTGATTTTTTTACACTCTGTATTTCAAAGTGTTCCCCAGTGTTTCCTATGTCATCTACTGCCCCCTAGTGCACATCAGGGACACCTGTGTCTCTATGCAGCCTGCAATACAGCTCTGAATCATCTGGACAGCCCTTCTCTCAGTGGATATGGACCCCAGTGACTATAGTGAATATGGATAACGACCCCTACTAATGTTGCTTACCAATCCAAACAAGAGCCAATGCCCAGGAAGCCAGACAAGTTAAGGTGATCTGACATCCCTACACTCTCTTTTTAACATTTTTTTTTGAGAGGTGTCAATATATAGCCCACTGAAAAGGAGAAGCTGTAGAACTTTGTAGAAGGTCCATCACTGTAGCTTTGAGAGTGGATGGTTGAGAATTGTCTCCGTTCTTCTCAGGACCTCATTTGTGTGAAGGAGTTTTTCATCTTGGGATTGATCCCCACAAAGAACACCTAAGGGGCACATCTTCCCATTTCCACCAAAACGTGGTCAGCATATTGACAAACCAATAGAAAACCATACAGAAAGACTTGAGTCCACATTGTGCTCATCGTAACCTCACCTGTGTGGAAGAACCTCTCTTCTAGGGATCTATGATGATCCAAATCAATCTGTAAGGTTACAGCTACACATTTCCACCAAAACATGGTCAGCACAGAGACAACCCAACAGAACCCCATGGAGAACAGCTTGGAGTCTATGTTCTGCTCATCGTGGCGTCCCCTGTGTGGAGGAACCTCTCTGATTGTCCCAATCAATCTGTAAGGTGGCACGTCTACATATTTCCACCAAAACATGGTGAGTACAGAGACAACCCAACAGAAACCCATAGAGAAAGGCTTGGAGTCCATGTTCTGCTCATCATGACCTCGCCTGTGTGGTGGAACCTCTCTTCTCGGGATCTATGATTATCCAAATCAATCTGTAAGGTTACAGCTACACATTTCCACCAAAACATGGTCAGCACAGAGACAACCCAACAGAACCCCATGGAGAACAGCTTGGAGTCTATGTTCTGCTCATTGTGGCGTCCCCTGTGTGGAGGAACCTCTCCGATTGTCCCAATCAATCTGTAAGGTGGCACGTCTACATATTTCCCCCAAAACATGGTCAGCACAGAGACAAACCATGGAGAAAGGCTTAAGTCTACGTTCTGCTCATCATGACCTCACCTGTGTGGAGGAACCTCTCTTCTCGGGTTTCTATGATTGTGCTAATCAATCTATAAGGTGACACGTCTACATATTCCCAACAAAACATGGTCAGCACAGAGACAAACCATGGAGAAAGGCTTAAGTCTACGTTCTGCTCATCATGACCTCACCTGTGTGGAGGAACCTCTCTTCTCGGGTTTCTATGATTGTGCTAATCAATCTATAAGGTGACACGTCTACATATTCCCAACAAAACATGGTCAGCACAGAGACAACCCAACAGAAACCCATGGAGGAAAGCTTGGAGTCCATGTTCTGCTCATCATGACCTCGCCTGTGTGGTGGAACCTCTCTTCTCTGGATCTATGATTGTCCCAATCAATCTGTAAGGTTACAGCTACACATTTCCACCCAAACATGGTCAGCACAGAGACAACCCAACAAAAACCCATGGAGGAAGGCTTGGAGTCCATGTTCTGTTGATCATGACCTCACCTGTGTGGAGGAACCTCTCTTCTCGGGATCTATGATTGTGCCAATCAATCTATAAGTTGACACGTCTACATATTTCCCCCAAAACATGGTCAGTACAGAGACAACCCAACAGAAACCCATGGAGGAAGGCTTGGAGTCCATGTTCTGCTCATGATGACCTTGCCTGTGTGGTGGAACCTCTCTTCTCTGGATCTATGATTGTGCCAATCAATCTATAAGGTGACACGTCTACATATTTCCCCCAAAACATGGTCAGTACAGAGACAACCCAACAAAAACCCATGGAGGAAGGCTTGAAGCCCATGTTCTGCTCATGATGACCTTGCCTGTGAGGAGGAACCTTTCTTCTTGGGATCTATGATTGTGCCAATCAATCTGTAAGGTGACACGTCTACATATTTCCCCCAAAACATGGTCAGTACAGAGACAACACAACAGAAATCCATGGAGGAAGGCTTGGAGTCTATGTTCTGCTCATCATGACCTCGCCTGTGTGGAGGAACCTCTCTTCTCGGGATCTACGATTGTCCCAATCAATCTGTAAGGTTACAGCTACACATTTCCACCCAAACATGGTCAGCACAGAGACAACCCAACAGAAACCCATGGAGGAAGGCTTGGAGTCCATGTTCTGCTCATCATGACCTCGCCTGTGTGGAGGAACCTCTCTTCTCGGGATCTATGATTGTGCCAATCAATCTATAAGGTGACACGTCTACATATTTCCACCAAAACATGGTCAGTACAGAGAAAACACAACAGAAACCCATAGAGAAAGGCTTGGAGTCCTAATTCTGCTCATCATAACCTCCCCTGTGTGGAGGAACCTCTCTTATCAGGATTGTCCCAATCACTTTGTAAGGTGACACAGCTACATATTTCCACCAAATCGTGATCGGCATAGAGACAACCCAACAGACTCATAGAGAAAGACTTGTGAGAATAAAATTCTGTAGACTGAAAAGGAGAATCAAAAGTCATTTATTTATTGGGACAAAGCTAAAATTGGTTGTTTATTTCGATCTTTATGTACACTTAGCTATTAAAAAGATGTCAATGGGTATTGGCTCCACACCGACAGATCCACATACTGCACCAATAACGGTCCCCTTTACCATGATTGGGGGAACATCAAGAAGTGTTGCTTAGTAGGACACTTCCATACCTTCATCCAGCAGTGGTGACCTTTCCGAAGCCTGACATGATTGGAAGTTGATATCTCCCGACGTATTTCCTGCAAAGGCCGTGGAATTTCGTGAAGCCAAAATCTTGTTGTCTCGGGTAAGTTTAGGAAGAAATAGGTTTCGTTTTCGTGGTCAAAATTCTGAAGCACCGAGCCTGTTTTTCAGACTCGGTGTTTACACGTTAAAATGTTTTTTTTTGCTAGAAAATTACTTAGAACGCCCAAACATTATCCTTTTTTTTTCTAACACACAAGAGAATAAAATGGCGGTCATTGCAATACTTTTTGTATCACCGTATTTGCGCAGCGTTCTTACAAGTGCACTTTTTTGGGGGAAAAAATTAATTTTTTGAATAAAAAAATAAGACAACAGTAACGTTAGCCCAATAATTTTTTTTATATTGTGAAAAATGTTACGTCGAGTAAATTCATACCCAACATGTCACGCTTCAAAGTTGCGCCCACTCATGGAATGGCGTCAATCTCTTGCCGCCCGAGTGTACAGACGCTCCTTTCAAAAGGAACCGCAGTTCTTTTGGAAGGCAAGAACGCGGTGACGTCATCACGTACGACGAGCATGCGCTCTTTACATTCAATGCGGTCGCCGCCATCTTGTTGCACCCTACCCAAGCCTAGGAAGCTACCACGCGTGCGTCAAAGTCATTTCGAGCATGCGCGGGTTTCCACAGCGACAGGTGAGTATACCGAGCATGTGTACAAGGCTTTCAGGTTTCTCGTCAAGAAAACTGCCTAAAATCCAGATGAAAAACATAGAGAACCCGCTCTCTATTTTCTCGTTGTGATTCTCTGCAGTGTTTTCCTGCCGAGAAACCCGAGAGTGTTTATACTTAGCTGTCGCTGTGGAAACCCGCGCATGCTCGAAATGACTTTGACGCACGCGTGGTCGCTTCCTAGGCTTAGGTAGGGTGCAGCAAGATGGCGGCGACGGCATTGAATGTAAAGAGCGCATGCTCGTCGTACGTGATGACGTCACCGCGTTCTTGCCTTCCAAAAGAACCGCGGTTCTTTTGAAAGGAGCGTCTGTACACTCGGGCGGCAAGAGATTCTTGCCAAGAATCCCGTCAGGAAAAACGATGGCCCGGATTCACAAAGCACTTACACCGACGTATCTCCAGATACGCCGCGTAAGTGCAAATATGCGCCATCGTATCTGTGCGCCGGACCCACATACTAAGATACGCCTAAAAACAGGCTTCATCCCACCGACGTAACTTGCCTACGCCGTCGTAGAGTGGGCGCATATTTACGCTGGACGCATTTGGCGCTCCCATTCATTTTCTATTCAAATATGCAAATGAGGGAGATACGGCAATTCACGAACGTAAGTGCGCCCGACGCAGTGCGCGTAAAGTCATACGTCCGGCGTAAAGTTATACCCCATAAAGGAGGTGTAACTCAGCAGCATCCATGCCAAGGGCTGCACCAGGGAACACAAGCCGACGTATTTTACGTAGGACGTGAATATGACTAGGCGTAGGTAACGTTCACGCCGTAGGCGGTGATTCCGACGTATCTTAGGGAGTAGTTCCGACGTGATTCTGAGCATGCGCACTGGGAGGTGTCCATGGGACGGCGCATGCGCCGTTCGTTATACGTATCTGTCTGGCGCTCGGCCCATCATTTGCATGGGGTCAAGCCTCATTTGCATGGCTCACTCCCACTTCCACCTACGCCGGCTTATGCCTAGGAAACCCAGCGCAGTTTGGGGAGCAAGTCCTTTGTGAATTCCATACTTGCCTCTCTGCGCTGCATCGGCGTAGCGTACAGGAGATACGCTACGGCGGCATTAATGTGCGCCGCTGTCTGTGAATCCGGGTCAAAGTTTTTTTCCTGACCAGGTTCTGGCCCGTGTGTATGAAGTTTTACCCTTAAAAATCTTCATAGGTGACTTTTAAAAAAATTCTACAGGTTACATTATTTGCGTTAAAAAGAAGGAGGTCTAGTGCTAGAATTATTGCTCTCGCCCTAACGATCGCGGCGATACCTCACATGTGTGGTTTAAACACCATTTTCATATACGGGCGCTGCTCACGTATGCGTTGGCTTCTGCGCGCGAGCTCGTCGGGACGGGGCGCTTTAAAAAAAAAAAAATAACAAAATTGGGTCACTTTTATTCCTATTACAAGGAATGTAAACAACCCTTGTAATAGAAAAAAAGCATGACAGGTCCTCTTAAATATGAGATCTGCGGGTCAAAAAGACGCCACATCTCATATTTACACTAAAATGCAATAAAAAAAATGTTGTCATTTCAAAAAATGACAACAAAAAAAATGGCCCTTTTTGACGTTGTTTCCACCCTGCTATGATATGGAGACGGTGACTTGTATCTATACCCAGCCACGGATAGGACCCGATGCCTCCGGTAAGCGGCGGAGGGCGCGGGAGAGTGGGGCCCCTCTCCCGCCGCTGATAACTGTGATCTTGCGGCGAATCCGCCGCAGAGATCACCATTATCGGAAACTAGGGTTGTCCCGATACCAGTATCGGGACCGATACCGAGTATTTGTAAGAGTACTTGTACTCCCGCAAATACCCCCGATACCTAAATAGAATACTTGAAAAACCAGCCAACCCCCCAGCCGCCGCCGCAACGAATGTCGCCGCCGACCCCGTCGCATACCGTAACAACCCCGCCGCCGCATGGGTTAAACAGCGTGCGGGGAATATCACAGCTTTCATGTGAATAGCTGTAGTATTTCCCGCCTCGCCGCGTATAGACACTCCCCCTTGCTCGGGATCTGTCCAATCCCGAGCAAGGGGGAATGTCTATACGCGGCGCAGCGGGAAATACTACAGCTATTCACATGAAAGCTGTGATGTTCCCCGCACGCTCTTTAACCCATGCAGCGGCGGCGGCATCTAGGTATGGGGGGACATGGCTGCATATAGGGGGGACATGGCTGCATATAGGGGGGACATGGCTGCATATAGGGGGGACATGGCTGCATATGTGGGGGGACATGGCTGCATATAGGGGGGACATGGCTGCATATAGGGGGGACATGGCTGGATTTAGGGGGACATGGCTGCATATAGGGGGGACATGGCTGCATATATGGGGGACATGGCTGTATATGTGGGGGGACATGGCTGCATATGTGGGGGGACATGGCTGCATATGTGGGGGGACATGGCTGCATATGGGGGGAGACATGGCTGCATATGTGGGGGGACATGGCTGCATATGTGGGGGGACATGGCTGCATTTGGGGACACATTTAAAAAAAAGTATCGGTATCGGCGAGTACTTGAAAAAAAGTATCGGTACTTGTACTCGGTCCTAAAAAAGTGGTATCGGGACAACCCTATCGGAAATCAGACCACCGCCTGAAGACGAGGATACCTGGGTTATGGCAGCAATCTGCTACCATAACCGAGATATCCCGCTTCAAACTGCCGACGTATATAGTCGTGCGGCGGTCCAGAAGTGGTGAATCGTGATATCATCTATATATACACAAGATCTAAAGCTCGAACCCGAAGGGTCTACTGTGCTAAGGAAAACATCTCTAGGGGGTTCGTTAAAATGGGTTGAAGGGTTGGTCATTGGGGTTAATAGAGTAGATAAGGGGATAAAATATTGGGACTCAGTCCATAAAAAAGATGGAGGTGTGTGTCTCTACGAAGGATAACCTTCTCCTACCATGATTATTCCTTTTGAAGCTTCTCCTGAAGAGCAGGAGAGATCAGACTACACTTGCTGGAGGGACTCAACCAGCGTGACTTTTGAATAGCCCTTCCCGTAACTCAGGACTTCAATGCGGCTCCTCCCCCATGCGTGCTGTGATGTTTCGCAAGATCCGATTTCCTTACAAAAGATTTCCCGCACTCAGGGCAGGAATGCGGCTTCTCGCCGGTATGGCCTATCTGATGGACTGTAAGATTCGACTTGTCGGCGAAACATTTCCCGCACTCCGCGCAGGAATAAGGCTTCTCCCCCGTGTGGCTTCTCTTATGTATAGAAAGATACGACCTCTGCGAATAAGATTTCCCACAGTCGGGACAGGAAAAGGGCTTCTCCCCGGTGTGAGTCCTCTTATGTGCGGTGAGATCCGGTTTACGCTGAAAGCGTTTTCCGCACTCAGGGCAAGCATACGGCTTCTCCCCCGTGTGAGATCTTTGATGCGCAACAAGTTCTGACTTCCAAGGAAAGCATTTCCCGCACAAAGGGCAGGCGTGTGGCTTCTCACCCCTGTGGTCTTTTTGGTGGACAGATAGACTGGACTTCCGCGCGAAACATTTGCCGCACTCAGAACAGGAATACGGCCTCTCGCCCGTGTGAGTCCTCTGATGCGTGTTAAGTTCTGACTTCCGGGAGTAACATTTTCCGCACTCGGCACAGGAATACGGCTTCTCACCCGTGTGAGATCTCTGATGTACAGAGAGATAGGACTTCCGTGAAAAACATTTCCCGCATTGAGGACAGGAATACGGCTTTTGCCCCGTGTGGCATATTTGATGTCTAACAAGTTCTGATTTCATTGGATAGCTCTGCCCGCAGTCAGGACAGGAAAACGGCATCTTGCCCGTATGGAATACCTGATGTCGGAAAAGTTGGGATTGCCACAAAAAACTTTCCCCGCACTCAGTACAGGAATACGGCTTCTCCCCCGAGTGACACCTCAGATGCATGACGAGCTGAGATTTTCGCGCGTAACATTTCTCGCACTCGGGGCAGGCGTACGGCCGCTCCCCCGTGTGAGAAACTTGGTGCCTCTCCAAATTTGATTTGGTGACAAAACCCTTCCCGCACTCAGGACAGGAAAACGGCTTCTCGCCCGTGTGAGACCTCTGATGTATGACGAGTTGCGGTTTAGTTGGGAAAAACTGCCCGCACTCCGAGCAGGAATAGGGAAGCTGACCCGAGTGACATCTCAAATGAACGCGAAGACTGGACTTAAAACGGAAAATTTTACCGCACTCAGTGCAGGGAAAGGACTGCTCGCTGGAGTGGGATCTCATATGGACGTGAAGACTGGAGTTGAAACGAAAACGTTTCCCACACTGAGTACAGGAATACGGCCGCTCGCCCGAGTGGCACCTTAGATGAACACGAAGGCCGGATTTAAAATGAAAGCTTTTTCCACACTCAGGGCAGGAATACCTCTTTTCTGTTGGAAGGACGGCACCGTCCCGCACAGTCTGAGGTTCCTCAGGATAAGAGGAATACGATGGTCCGGCACCGTCCCGCACAGTCTGAGGTTCCTCAGGATAAGAGGAATACGATGGTCCGGCACCGTCCCGCACAGTCTGAGGTTCCTCAGGATAAGAGGAATACGATGGTCCGGCACCGTCCCGCACAGTCTGAGGTTCCTCAGGATAAGAGGAATACGATGGTCCGGCACCGTCCCGCACAGTCTGAGGTTCCTCAGGATAAGAGGAATACGATGGTCCGGCACCGTCCCGCACAGTCTGAGGTTCCTCAGGATAAGAGGAATACGATGGTCCATCTACACTGTGTGGTGCCGGATGGACATTTGAGGTAGTCGGGTTTTCTCCTGGACTATACTGTGTGAGGTCCTCATCTTCTACTTTACAGTCTGGAGACAAAGTGAGACAATCCTCTGAGGTTTTCTTCATGCGTCTTCCATGTACTAAAAAACAAATAGTAGTTATTTTGTACTTGCCATATAATACATTTTTTGGGGGGCACAGGAAGTCTAATGCCCCGTACACACGATCGGAAATTCCGACAAATTCCGACAAGAAAAGTCCCATGTGAGCTTTTGGTCAGAATTTTTCTGTTGGAATTTCCGCCAAGAAAAATTTGAGAGCTGGTTCTCAATTTTTCCGACAAGAAAAGTTCTTGTCGGAAATTCCGATCTCATGTATGCAATTCCGACGCACCAAAAACCACACATGCTCGGAATCGATTTGACGCATGCTTGGAAAAATCGAACTTAATTTTTCTCGGCTTGTTGTAGTGTTGTACGTCACGCGTTCTTGACGGACGGAATTTGGTGTGACCATGTGTATGTAAGACAAGTTTGAGCTAAGATTCCGTCGGAAAAAAATCCACGTTTTTCTTGTCGGATTTTCCGATCGTATGTACGCGGTATTAGAATGTAGGGTTTACTACCATCTAAGGCAGTGATGGCGAACCTCGGCACCCCAGATGTTTTGAAACTATATTTTCCATGATGCTCAACTACACTGCAGAGTGCATAGGTATCATGGGAAATGTAGTTCCAAAACATCTGGGGTGCCGAGGTTTACCATCACTGATCTATGGGAATACTGACCAGGATAACCCTTTGTAACATGAGTGACTTTTGGGCACAGATTGAGCCAGGAGATGGGGTGGCAAGTGAACCATAATTCATGTATTACATGAGATGGGACATTAATAATAATTCATGTTTGCAGGATGTCTTGAGATGTCACAAGTTGTTGGCTTATTCAATGTGGGGACACATTCTGTTGAAAGGTGTTAATTGCATCTACTCCTAGACATTTCATTGTCCATTGTGTAAAGGTGTGACTACCTGTCTGTCGGAGACAGAGCGTCTGTCTGGGGATGTGGATTGGGAGGAGATCATTGTGTGATGGTGTTTTGTTTGAGTTCTGTTAATGAAGGAATGTGCAGTGATTAGATCATGATAATTATAGGCTGGCGCCGACATGTCTAGAATGTTTAGTAATTAGCTCAAAGAATGTGATTGAAGCCCCCCACGGTGTGATGTGTGGGTGGGGAGTTTGATTGTTCATGTGCCTTGAAAACTGTATAAAATCGGAGAGTGAACCATTAAAGTTGTCTACTTGACCCTTCAAAACGTAGCCCTGTCTCGTTCTTGAAAGGGCATTCTATTGGAATACTATTCTGCTCCTTTTACAGCTGAACCTGACTCTCTCTCTCTGGATCTCGTGGATGGGATTATACCGGCTTTACTTGCATACAGCAACTTGCCAGGGAAAAGGACGTCTCCAATGGCTGATACCCTCTCACTACTTGGGGTAGCCGTTACACCCTTCATACTGCCAGCATGCCTCAATTAGTAGAAAAGCAGTACCAAGAGCAGCTTTTCTCAACACAAAGAAACCCTTAAAACAACTGGGTATGAGGTGGGTAGGATGGAAATGCTTCCTTGGGGTGCAAGGTGAGCATGAGGGTGAGGCTCTGATCCAGGAGCAAGGTCAGTAGGAGGAATGTGCTGTGACCTGGGGAGGAGGAGGAGGGGTGAGGTGGAACGCAGGCACGGGGTGAGGTAAGAGGAAGATTCTGCGACCCATTGCCATTATAGGTAGGTGAGAGGTGCTGTAATGAAGGGGTGATGTGGCCAGGAAAGGATGCAATGTGACCCAGGGATGAGGTGATGGGAGGGGCAGGGAGGTGTTGCCAGCTAAGGGGGGGGGGGGGGGGTTCAGTCAGTGGGAGACACTGTGACTGGAGGAGAGGTGGGTGGGAGGTGCTGTTACAAGGGAACAAGGTCGGTGGGTGGGAGGGATTTACTGTGAGCCAGGAGATGAGGTCGGAGGGAGTTGATGTGAGCCAGGTAAAAGGTGGAAGGGAGACACTGTGATCCAAGAGGTCCAGGCTGGACACAATGTGATCCACGAGGTCCAGGCTGGACACAATGTGATCCACGAGGTCCAGGCTGGACACAATGTGATCCACGAGGTCCAGGCTGGACACAATGTGATCCACGAGGTCCAGGCTGGACACAATGTGATCCAAGAGGTCCAGGCTGGACACAATGTGATCCAAGAGGTCCAGGCTGGACACAATGTGAGCCACGTGGGAGAGTAAGGGACCAAGGTGAAAGGAGACACTAAGTGTAGAAGAATGTGGGTGGCAAGGAAGCATTGTAACTGGGCATGAGGTGGGTGGAAGTTGCTATTACCAGGTAGAAGAGCTGGCTTGGAGGAGTGACTAGGGAATAAAGTGGCCAGGTAGGAATGCGTTGTGATTGGGGAACGAGATCGGTATGAGGAAGGTGCTGCGAGTTGAGAAGCCAGGTGGTGTTGGTGGAGTGGAGGTCTGATGGAGATGGTGCTGGAAACACAGGCATGGTGATACATAAGAACAGAACAAAGGAATAGATTTAGTGTTAATGACCCACCTGTGCTGATCTGTGTAGGAGTGTCCTCCTCTATAAATGTCCCCGTTATTCCATCCTCCTCCATAGACTGCTGATCATCCCTCACATACGTCTCTTCTTCTTCTGATTTAATCTCAACTTTTATATTTATCAGATCTGCACCCTAAACCACGAAGAAGGTAGAAAATGTCATCTTATAGGATCCATACATCACCTCCATGAGTCACTTTCACGTTCTAGATGCTCCCATCCCACCAACCTGATCATGGCCTCCATAGTTGTGACCTACCTGTGTGGAATCCCGGGGATACAGAGGGTGGGGACATCTTTTTGTTGGTTTTCTGGTATTAGGTGGCTCCTTCTTGACATCCTTATAGAGATACTTGGGTCCTTCTGGAAACTGCATCACACCATAGTCCTCATCCTGGTCTTTATACTCTTCTTTAACAATGATACTATTACCATCTGGATCTCCACTCTGAATATATAATAAGACATTCACTATAACCAACCCACTTGTGTATAGATTACAACTACCAATAATTCTTCCTCACCTACCTGATGATGATGGGGGATGGTGTGACCCTCCTGTGTGGAATCCCGGGAATACAGAGGACGGGGACATCTCTCTGGTGGGTTTCTGTAGCTGGATGACTCCATCATGGTGTCCTGGTACAGATCTTTGTGTCCAATTGAAATCTCTGACTCCTTCATCACCCCATCCTCATCATCCTCCTCTTTTATCTCTTCTTTAACAATGACCTGTGTAAAATCCCAGGAATACAGAGGACGGGGACATCTCTCTGGTGGGTTCCCATTACTGGATCCATCTGTAGGAAACACACACACTGACTGAATACATTGTTTCTATGTGTTTATCAGATGATGGGGGATCTAGGTGGAGCCTCCGTACTGCTCTCTCCTTTACAATAAAGTCTCCTCTTACCCGGTGATGTGAGGGGCGGCTGATTCTCCATCATGACGTCCTTGTAGAGATCCTTGTGTCCTTCTAAATACTCCCACTCCTCCAAGGAGAAATAGACAGTGACATCCTGACACCTTATAGGAACCTGACACACACAATGATACAGTCACCACCCAGACACACCCCTTGTCTGTTACTGGATAATGTCCCAGAATCCTCCTCACCTCTCCTGTCAGCAGCTCCATCATCTTCTTGGTGACTTCTAGAATCTTCTCCATGTTGTGTCTCTCGGGTTTTAGGGAGTCACATGGAGGCACTGTGATGGTCATGTGATCACCTGACTTCACAAGAGGAAATCTCTGTATTGGAGAACCAATAGAAATATCATGTTAGACTCCCAGAATCCTCCTCACCTCTCCGGTCAGGTCTGTGTATTATTAATAGAGATAAGAGTGATGTCATGTGACCTCCCAGAATCCTCCTCACCTCTCCGGTCAGGTCTGTGTATTATTAATAGCGATAAGAGTGATGTCATGTGACCTCCCAGAATCCTCCTCACCTCTCCGGTCAGGTCTGTGTATTATTAATAGCGATAAGAGTGATGTCATGTGACCTCCTAGAATCCTCCTCACCTCTCCGGTCAGGTCTGTGTTTTATTATTAGAGATCAGAGTGATGTCATGTGACCTTCCAGAATCCTCCTCACCTCTCCGGTCAGGTCTGTGTTTTATTAATAGAGATAAGAGTGATGTCATGTGACCTCCCAGAATCCTCCTCACCTCTCCGGTCAGGTCTGTGTATTATTAATAGAGATAAGAGTGATGTCATGTGACCTCCCAGAATTCTCCTCACCTCTCCGGTCAGCAGGTAGATGATCTCCAGGGTGAGGTTTAGTATCTTCTCAGTCATGTGACTCCAGTCCTCCTCCATCCTCATTGGTGGCGTCATTTGATCTATACAGGTCTCCTTGTAGACGGATAACTTTGGGAAATGAAAGTAAGAATTATTTGGATGACATTGGTCATAAAATAATAGGAAGGCACCAAGTTCCAGGGTCAGGATTTACCAGGCGGTGTTGGGGACAGGCCCGAGTTTGGGCAGGTTCTGGCAGGAGGCAGACGCAGGCTTGACTGTGGGTACAGGATGGAGCGATGGTCCCTTGGATGGAACAGGTAACTTGAATAAATGTAAGAGCCATTGTTAGTGAAACAAGAAAACAACATAAAGATCAAATGAGATTGACTATTAAGGCTGAAGACATATATTGATCGGTCTTAACAAAGGCACATCAAAAGAAGTCAAGGATACCTGTTTTTTTTTTTTAGACTAATGCCGCGTACACACGCTCGGAATTTCCGACAACAAATGTTCGATGTGAGCTTGTTGTCTTAAATTCTGACCGTGTGTAGGCTCCATCGGACATTTTCTGTCGGAATTTCCGGCAACAAAAATTTGAGAGCTGGTTCTCAAATTTTCCAACAACATAATCCGTTCTCGTAAATTCCGAGCGTGTGTGGACAATTCCGATGCACAAAATTCCACGCTCTGAATCTCTGAGTACAAGACGGAAGCGCTCGGTCTGGTAAAACTAGCGTTCGTAATGGAGATAGCACATTTGTCACATTGTAACGGACTGAAAAGCACGAGGCTGAAAAGCGAGAATCGTCTCTCACCGAACTTCTACTTAGGCCCCGTACACACGAGAGGATTTATCTGCGGATACGGTCCACCGGACCGTTTCCGCGGATAAATCCTCTCGAGGATTTGCGAGGATTTTTATCCGATGGAGTGTACTCACCATCGGATCGAAATCCGCGCCGAAATCCCATTGCGATGACGTGTCGCGCCGTGGCCGCGATGATGACGCGGCGACGTGCGCGACGCTGTCATATAAGGAAATCCACGCATGCGTCGAATCATTACGACGCATGCGGGGGATTCATTCGGACGGATTGATCCGGTGAGTCTGTACAGACCAGCGGATCAATCCGTTGGGATGGATTCAAGCGGATAGATTTGAAAGCATGTCTTCAAATTCGTATCCGCTTGAAATCCATCCCAGGGGATAAAAATCCGCGGAAACAGATCCGCTGGATTGTACACACCAGGGGATCTATCCGCTGGAGCCGGTCCGCGGATCAATTCCAGCGGATGGATCCTCTCGTGTGTACGGGGCCTAACACGACTGGTATGGAACTTCCCTTTTATAGTGTTGTTGTACATGACCGCGTCTTTGGCGTTCGGAATTTCCGACAACATTTGTGCGACCGTGTGTATGCGAGACAAGTTTTAGCCAACATCCGTCGGAAAAAAAATCCACAGTTTTGTTGACGGGAATGTCCGATCGTCTGTACGCGGCATAAGAATGATATTCCAGGCTACCCAACCTTTGAGAGCTGCGGTTCGGCACTGAACTGACCTTTTCTGATGTCTGGGTTATATCTATGTAGGGAGGAGTTCCGACGTGTTCGCACAGTCCACGTGCAGAGCCCGCCAGGAAGTCGGCACGGCGCTGCGCTAACCACAGGCAGGGAGACATTTCCCGATCTCTGTAGCGGAGCATCGGGAATATGTCTCCATGCCTGTGATTACCGCAGCGCCGTGCCGACTTCTTGGCCGGCTCTGCACGTGGACTGTGCGAACACGCCGGAGCTCATCCCTAATTATGGGCCAGATTCACAAAAGAGATACGACGGCGTTTCTCTGTTTCTATCTATGCGACTGATTCATAGAATCAGTTACGCATAGATATCCATAAGATCCGACAGATGTAATTGTTTTACACTGTCGGATCTTAGGATGCAGTACCGCGGCTGCCGCTGGGGGGAGTTTGCGTCGTAAACCAGCGTCGGGTATGCAAATTAGGAGCTACGGCGATCCACGACGGATTTTCGCGTTCGCTACGTCACCGCTAGTCTAGTTTCCCGTCGCAAAGTTAGTCGTCGTTTTTGGTGCCCTAACTTCAGTCAGCAAACGTATTGCTGTCAAAAGTATGGCCGTCGTTTCCGCGTCGAAATTTAAAAATGAACGTTGTTTGCGTAAGCCGGTCCGGGAATACGGAATTACGCTACGCGCGTCGCCGTTCGAAAAAATGACGTCACTGCGCGCAAAGCACGGCGGGAATTGCGAAACGGAGCGTGAGCAGTAGGTTCCGGCGCGGGAGCGCGCCCAATTTAAATGGCACACGCCCATTTGAATTGGCCCGCCTTGCGCCGGACGTCTTTACGATACACCGCCGCAAGTTTCCAGGTAAGTGCTTTGTGGATCGGGCACTAAAACTGGAAACTTGCGGCGGTGTATCGTAAACGGGTTACGTTACACCGGCGCTCTTGTACGTGAATCTGGCCCTATATGTCTGCTGAAGGAAGTTATGAGTGGTGGGATATGCCAGGGAAGGAGGTGAAATTGGGAGCGTTATCTGGACAACCTTCTCAGGCTCAGGCAGAGCTGATTTTTAACATCTGCCCCCCATTGGCCCAGATTCAGGTACGATTTGCCCCTTTTTTACGGAGGCACAGGGCAGCGTTTTTGCCCTGCGCCCCCGCAAATTATCTGCGATGCGCGCGATTCACGGAGCAGTAGCTCCGTAAATTGCGTGTGCGCTCTTTAAAATCGCCCTGCGTAAGGGCACCTAATGTAAATGATCCCGTAGGGGGCGGGAATCATTTAAATTAGGCGCGCTCCCGCGCCGAACGTAGAGCGCATGCTCCGTCGGGAAACTTTCCCGACGTGCATTGCGGCAAATGACGTCGCAAGGACGTCATTTGCTTCAAAGTGAACGTGAATGGCGTCCAGCGCCATTCACAAATCACTTACGCAAATCACGTAAATTTCGAACGTTGCGATGCGGGAACGACGGGTATCCTATAGCATTGCCTGTGCCTGCTATTAGGATGTGCAACCTTACGCGAAACCCGACGTACGCAAACTACGTAATTTGCGTACGCAGGGCTCGCGCAACGTTGTGAATCGGCGTAAGTATGCAATTTGCATACTATACGCTGACCACAATGGGAACGCCCCCTAGCGGTCATCGCAAGAATGCAGCCTAAAATCTGCGTGGCATAAGAGCCTTATGCCACGCAGATTTTAGGCTGCAGTCGGCGTATCGAGTTCTCTGAATCAGGAGAACTCGTTACGCCGGCGCAAGTCAGCAATTGCGCTGCGTAACTATGGTTACGCAGGCGCAATTGCTTACTGAATCTGGGCCACTGACTTTAGTGGGGCTCGGATTCCGACACCAGAACTTTACGAAAGCTAAAAGCATGAATTTTCACAACAGTTACGACAAATGACAATTTTTTTTTCTTGCTTCCCACATGAATCTTATAAAATGAAGACGTACATATTTCAGTCCCATCCCCTGCCTAGGGTTGCCACCTGTCCAGGATTCACAAGGACAGTTCGGGTTTTGAATTATGTATCAGGGTTTCGGTCCACCTGAAACCCGGACACATTTTTCAGACAGGAATGTGGCTCAGAACAGGTCTTGACAGAAGGGTGAGTGGGCACTATATGCACCACATTACTTTTTTCTTTGTCCCAGGTCTGTTACAATCCTATAGTGTATACTAAAACAAACCCCCCAAAGAATTACTGTGCATCGCTAAAGTGCTCGGGTTCGGCTTGATAAAAAGGTGGCAACCCTACCCCCGCCGCTAATAAAAGTGGTATAATCCGTTAGCAGATGAGGTGAGAAGGTGATTGGTGGGAAAGGTGACACATCTCCAAAATAAAGAGAATGTTCCGGCCCTGTAAAAGGGGGAATGTTCTGCCCCTGAAGCTGAGTTAATCTAGGTTTCCACACTATATATGTGTGTATCATCATCTGCTGGAGATAAAAGACGTCACAGTGACTATGGAGGAAGAGGACGGACATGACGGGGGTTACTGGGTGTAAATAGAAAATAAGATCTTATTACCTCATCTACTGCCAGTTCCAGCAATGTCTCCTCACTACTTCCTCCCAACTAACCTCTCACCCGGAACTTCCTGTCTGTAGCTGACATCACTTCCTGTTCCTATCCGAATACAAGAAAAACCCTACCTGATACCGAGACAACCCTAAGAAACGTCTCATAGTGTGAAGACTAGAGTTGCCACCCCATCTCTAAACCCGAACACATATTATTACTCAGGTTCTGTGGCTGATTAAGGTGGTAATTAATCTCACTCGGTGCCTAATCTGCATTAAATTAGCCTCAGAACCTCTGTAATTCATATGTGTTCGGGTTTAAAGGGATGAGGTGGCAACCCTAGTGAAGACGGTCTTGTACTGTAGTCAAAGACCTGTAGCTTTGCTGCTGATCTGTCTCCTCTATTCCCAAAGATCAGCAGGCATGCTTGTACACGTAGTTCCATGGCTTTACCTTGTAAGGTTCTGCTGTTATCTAACAAGACTTCTGTTCAAGTCTGGTTTAATACCTGCTGTTGATTCGGTTAGCTACATCTCGGCCCAGCCAGACCATCTTGTTGGGCTTCACTTATTTTTCTCAGGCTTAGCCTGAGCAACAGCGAGCGTTCCAACTGCCAGGTCCCCCAGTGATTTCCGAGATGATTACTAGTGTCGTCCTTGAGGAGAAGATCCCTAGTGTCCTCCAGTGTTTCCTCGTGGAGAAGATCCCTAGTGTCCTCCAGTGTTTCCTCGTGGAGAAGATCCCTAGTGTCCTCCAGTGTTTCCTAGTGGAGAAGATCCCTAGTGTCCTCCAGTGATTCCTAGTGGAGAAGATCCCTAGTGTCCTCCAGTGTTTCCTAGTGGAGAAGATTCCTAGAGTCCTCCAGTGTTTCCTAGTGGAAAAGACTTCTAGTGTCCCCAGTGTTTCCTAGTGGAGAAGACCCCTAGTGTCCTCCAGTGTTTCCTAGTGGAGAAGATCCCTAGTGTCCCCAGTGTTTCCTAGTGGAAAATACTTCTAGTGTCCCCAGTGTTTCCTAGTGGAGAAGATCCCTAGTGTCCCCAGTGTTTCCTAGTGGAGAAGATTCCTAGTGTCCTCCCGTGTTTCCTAGTGGAGAAGATCCCTAGTGTCTCCAGTGTTTCCTAGTGGAGAAGATTCCTAGTGTCCTCCAGTGTTTCCTAGTGGAGAAGATCCCTAGTGTCCTCCAGTGTTTCCTAGTGGAGAAGATCCCTAGTGTCCTCCAGTGTTTCCTAGTGGAGAAGATCCCTAGTGTCCTCCAGTGATTCCTAGTGGAGAAGATCCCTAGTGTCCTCCAGTGATTCCTAGTGGAGAAGATCCCTAGTGTCCTCCAGTGATTCCTAGTGGAGAAGATCCCTAGTGTCCTCCAGTGATTCCTAGTGGAGAAGATCCCTAGTGTCCTCCAGTGTTTCCTAGTGGAGAAGATCCCTAGTTTCCTCCAGTGATTCCTAGTGGAGAAGATCCCTAGTGTCCTCCAGTGATTCCTAGTGGAGAAGATCCCTAGTGTCCTCCAGTGTTTCCTAGTGGAGAAGATTCCTAGTGTCCTCCAGTGATTCCTAGTGGAGAAGATTCCTAGTGTCCTCCAGTGTTTCCTAGTGGAGAAGATTCCTAGTGTCCCCAGTGTTTCCTAGTGGAGAAGATTCCTATTGTCCCACAGTGTTTCCTAGTGGAGAAGATCCCTAGTGTCCCCAGTATTTCCTAGTGGAGAAGATCCCTAGTGTCCCCAGTGTTTCCTAGTGGAGAAGATCCCTAGTGTCTCCAGTATTTCCTAGTGGAGAAGATCCCTAGTGTCCCCAGTGTTTCCTAGTGGAGAAGATCCCTAGTGTCTCCAGTGTTTCCTGGTGGAGAAGATTCCTAGTGTCCTCCCGTGTTTCCTAGTGGAAAAGACTTCTAGTGTCCTCCAGTGTTTCCTAGTGGAGAAGATCCCTAGTGTCCCCCAGTGTTTCCTAGTGGAGAAGATCCCTAGTGTCCTCCAGTGTTTCCTAGTCTGTGGGACCACAAATAAAATGCATGTACACCGTGTGTAGCCTCCCCTTGCCCAAACAGGGACTATCTTTGGGGTTTATTTCTGGCTGGGCTGGAGTTGGCTCAGACTGGTTGTTTAAGTTGTCACCTGGTCTTTCTCTAAGCTGAAGTTGCATTGTGATTTCTCACTGTGGCCAGTAGATGTCACTGCTATCACTGGACATAGTGTGAGATTTTGCCAAGACAAAAAAGTTATAAATCTTTATATTCCCTGTGTAGTGTCACAGTCTGCTGCCTATCGTAGACTGCTGCGGAAGTCACGTGGCGGCCAACTGCGCATGCGCGATGCGTTCCAAACGCAACTGCGATGCGTTCCAATGGATTTACGACAGTACACACCAGCGAACCCAGCATTCAGGGCGACGTGGATTTAGAGGAAAGTGGCCAGTCGGCCTCACGTCCTCGCTGTGCTCGGACGGCTCGCTCGGCCTCCTGGCTCTTTTTTTAACATGCTCCAATCCTCGGGGATTTTAAGGAAAGAGCCTGGATGCCGACCGAGGTTTCACTGGTGTGTAATGTCGTGAATCCATTGGAATGCATCGCACTTGCGTTTGGAACGCATCGCGCATGCGCAGTTGGCCGTCACGTGACTTCGGCAGCATTCTACGATAGGCAGCAGACTGTGACAATACACCTGCAGCCAATCCAGCCAGGAAGGGCTGGTCTCTCAGAAGGTCCCGAAGGAAGGGCTGGTCTCTCAGAAGGTCCAGGAGGAAGGGTTAGTCTCTCAGAAGGTCCCAGAGGAAGGTTGGTCTCTCAGAAAGTCCCAGAGGAAGGCATGTCTCTCTGAAGGTCCCGAAGGAAGGCCAGTCTCTCAGAAGGTCCCGGAGGAAGGCAAGTCTCTCTGAAGGTCCCGGAGAAAGGCCAGTCTCTCAGAAGGTCCTGGAGGAAGGGCTGGTCTCTCATAAGGTCCCGGGGGAAGAGCTAGTCTCTCAGAAGGTCCTGGAGGAAGGGCTGGTCTCTCAGAAGGTCCCAGAGGAAGGCAAGTCTCTCTGAAGGTCCCGGAGAAAGGCCAGTCTCTCAGAAGGTCCTGGAGGAAGGGCTGGTCTCTCATAAGGTCCCGGAGGAAGGGCTAGTCTCTCAGAAGGTCCCGGAGGAAGGGCTGGTCTCTCAGAAGGTCCCAGAGGAAGGCAAGTCTCTCTGAAGGTCCCGGAGAAAGGCCAGTCTCTCAGAAGGTCCTGGAGGAAGGGCTGGTCTCTCATAAGGTCCCGGAGGAAGGGCTAGTCTCTCAGAAGGTCCCGGAGGAAGGGCTGGTCTCTCATAAGGTCCCGGAGGAAGGGCTGGTCTCTCATAAGGTCCCGAAGGAAGGGCTGGTCTCTCATAAGGTCCCGGAGGAAGGGCTGGTCTCTCAGAAGGTCCCGGAGGAAGGGCTGGTCTCTCAGAAGGTCCCGGAGGAAGGTTGGTCTCTCAGAAGGTCCCTTATGAAGGGCTGGTCTCGCAGAAGGTCCCGAGGAAGGGCTGGTTTCTCAGAAGGTCCCGGAGGAAGGGCTGGTCTCGCAGAAGGTCCCGGAGGAAGGACTGGTTTCTCAGAAGGTCCCTTATGAAGGGCTGGTCTCGCAGAAGGTCCGGAGGAAGGGCTGGTTTCTCAGAAGGTCCCGGAGGAAGGGCTGGTCTCTCAGAAGGTCCCTTATGAAGGGCTGGTCTCTCAGAAGGTCCCGGAGGAAGGGCTGGTCTCTCAGAAGGTCCCGGAGGAAGGGTTGGTCTCTCAGAAGGTCCCGGAGGAAGGGCTGGTCTCTCAGAAGGTCCCGGAGGAAGGGCTGGTCTCTCAGAAGGTCCCGGAGGAAGGGCCCGTCTCTCACGGGACTCCCCATTGTAGGACGCACTGGAATTTGGGAATGTAATTAAAGGTTCTGACCTTGTGAGGCCGGACATCTGAGGAGCCTGTAAGTGATCTGTTACTGGGACCTCCAACCCCCCTCCCCATCTGCAATAAGAAGTGACCGGCGCCCAATATCCTTCCTCTGTATCCATTTTTTTCAAATCTCCTGCAGACTGTTAGCATCTTTTTTTTTTTCAGATCCCCTGCAGTTTATTAGCATCTATTTCATTTTCTTTATTTGCATCAGATCTCCTGCAGACTATTAGCATCCATTTTTTTTATTTTTTTGCAGATTACTATTTATTTTCATCTATAAGCGTCTTTTTATTTCCATCAGATCTCCTGCAGTCTATTAGCATCTATTTCATTTGTTTGCACATCTCCTGCAGACTATAAGCAGCCACGTCCCTGTGTATAGAGATATAAGCAGTGATGATGTCTCTCCCTCCATTCATAAATGAAATAGATGTTAATAGACTGCAGGAGATCTGCTGGAAATAAAGGAAATGGATAGTAACGTGCAAAAAAAATGAAATAGCTGTTAATAGACTGCAGGAGATGTGCTGAAATTATACAAACACCTGGAGGCGTGTGTGGGGTATTAGTGAGTGTGGGGGATGGATGGAGATGCTGAGCACAGAGCAATGGAGGGGAGGAGTCAGTGGGTGGAGAGGGGAGGAGCCTGTACTGGTCACAGTGATTGGAGATCCTGCACACACAGCAATGGAGGGGAGGAGTCAGTGGGTGGAGAGGGGAGGAGCCTGTACTGCACACAGTGATTGGAGATCCTGCACACACAGCAATGGAGGGGAGGAGTCAGTGGGTGGAGAGGGGAGGAGCCTGTATGTGACACAGTGATTGGAGATCCTGAACACACAGCAATGGAGGGGAGGAGTCAGTGGGCGGAGCCTGTATCCTGCACACACAGCATTGGAGGGGGGGAGTCGGTGGGTGGAGAGGGGAGGAGCCTGTACTGGGCACAGTGATTGGAGATCCTGCACACACAGCAATGGAGGGGAGGAGTCAGTGGGTGGGCAGGGGAGGAGCCTGTACTGGGCACAGTGATTGGAGATCCTGCACACACAGCAATGGAGGGGAGGAGTCAGCATGGTGGAGAGGGGAGGAGCCTGTACTGGACACAGGGATTGGAGATCCTGCACACACAGCAATGGAGGGGAGGAGTCAGTGGGTGGAGAGGGGAGGAGCCTGTACTGGACACAGTGATTGGAGATCCTGCACACACAGCAATGAAGGGGAGGAGTCAGTGGGTGGAGAGGGGAGGAGCCTGTACTGGACACAGTGATTGGAGATCCGCACACACAGCAATGGAAGGGAGGAGTCAGTGGGTGGAGAGGGGAGGAGCCTGTACTGCACACAGTGATTGGAGATCCTGCACACACAGCAATGGAGGGGAGGAGTCAGTGGGTGGAGAGGGGAGGAGCCTGTACTGGACACAGTGATTGGAGATCCTGCACACACTGCAATGGAGGGGAGGAGTCAGTGGGTGGAGAGGGGAGGAGCATGTACTGGACACAGTGATTGGAGATCCTGCACACACAGCAATGGATGGAGTTGGGAGGAGTCAAGTGGTGGAGGGGGAGGAGTCATATGATGGATAGAGATGCACATAGAGAGGACATCCCCCGGGGGGATGACTAGAAACCAATCAGCTTCCAGGATTTATTGTCAGAACCTCAGGCTGGGATCACACCGGAGAACGGAGCGTCTCCCCGCGGGGGGTCCGGTGTGTCCCCCTTCTCTAGTTCAGATCTGATTTCAGGCAGAATTTTGGGCTGAATTTGGACCTGAAAAGGACCAGAAGACGCTCGGCGTTGCCGTGCAATTCCCTCCGGAGACATGAGATCCGCTCCATAGAGATCTCCACAGAGAGGCGCTCACACTCTCCTGACGTGGGAAAACCCTCATATAATGTGTGAGCCCCGCCTCACCCAACAAGCCGAAGATAGAAGATGATTGGAGCTGTACGGGATTTTACACTCTCCCCCCTCCCATCCCCCTCCTCCTCCTAATCACACGGTGTAGGGGGGAGGAGGCCACTCCACCATAGAGGGTCAGAGATTCTGGGGGTAGAGTGACCACGTGTCCCGGTCTACCCGGGATCGTCCCGTAATGTACATATTTGTCCCTGGTCCCGGACACCTTCATTGCGGGACAATACAGTGTCCCGCAATAGAAACTGACAGTCTGGGAACAGGGGAGGACCGAGCCGCCATAGTTCTGGCTCTGCTTCCACCTGATCACTGGTTGCTATAGCCGCTTGGCGTCTGGCAACCAGTGACGTCACTGCCCACGTTGAAAGCAGAGGAGGATTTCACTTCTTCCTCCTCCTCTGCGCTAGTGCTGCTGGGGAGTCACTGCTGGTTCTGTCACCTCCGCTGCAGTGACTGGCTTGCTGCTTCTGTGAGGTGTTTCTGTTCCCACAGCTGTGAGGCATCTCTCCCTCTCACTTCCTCCCCCCTCCTGCCCACCTCACACTAAGACTCGGACTGAAGTCCCGTGTCCCCCCCTTCTCCTTGGCTCGGATGTCAGGAGGGAAGGAGGGGGAGGAGAATGGACACAGCACTCAGGAGGGAAGGAGGGGGAGGAGAATGGACACAGCACTCAGGAGGGAAGGAGGGGGAGGAGAATGGACACAGCACTCAGGAGGGAAGGAGGGGGAGGAGAATGGACACAGCACTCAGGAGGGAAGGAGGGGGAGGAGAATGAACACACAGCACTCAGGAGGACGGGACATGCTGATCTGAGGTCAGTACACAAAATCTTAATGCTTGGCACTTGCAGGAGAAGGAGACACAGAGACAGGGGGCAAGTTGTCAAAAAAGAATACTTGCAGTGATTTTGGGAGATAAGAGCATGCTGTATGTGATAGGGGGGCACTTTAGGGGAGATAAATTGTTTTTTATTCCCCCCCCCCCCCCTTCCAGCACAATTTCTCTCCCCTCCCAAAGTGTGCCCCCCTATCACATACAACATGCTCTTATCCCCAAAATCACTGCCAGTATTCTTCTTTGACAACTTGCCCCCTTCCCCATCTTCAAAGACAAGCTGTCTGCTATTGAGGGGGGAAACTTTGCTAGAGATTCAGGGCAATTTCTCCAGGTGCCAGTGCCCCCCTGTCAGGCAAGTTAGTGAAGCCAAGTGCCTGACCTTTTTTCAGCAATGGGCTCCAAGACTCAGGGCTGGTTCACACCACAAATCACATAGGAACACGCTCTGCGTTCCTTTGCGATTCACGTGCCTTCCAGATTCTGTGTGATTTCAGCTCTTTCATTTGAATGGGCTGAAACCCATCGGTCTGCACCAAGAGCTGTGCATGCGCTACTTTACAAAACGCACAGCAACTGGATCGCATGGTACTGCTGATCATACAAACACTACATTTTCTACCTGCATTTGGGTAGTCATTAACCCCTTGGCACCCGCCACACACAAATATGCGGCTTCTCTGTGCCTGGGCCTTGGCACAGAGAGGCCACATATTTAAATGAATTGCGATCAGTAGCGCTGTGCCGAGAGCGCACTCCCTGAGCACCCCCTTTACAGTTACCGGCGTCTAAGTGAAAGCTTGCGATTGCTGCAATCGATCAGGAGTTTTTGAATCGTGTGTGCCAGGAGGTAAAAAGGTTAAGTTGACACCCACAACAGATCGCTATGGGACACAAAACGCAGGATTCCCTCACAGCATTCTGGTATAAACAGACCCTTAGTCCGGATACACAGGATTTCATTTGTATCTCAGAAAGGTCCCACCAAAATCTTGCACATGGGCCCGCTGATTTCATACGCCCCTGCCCCAAAAATCGGCAAAAAATATGTCAAAAATCATCTTTTTGTGGGGGGGGGGGGGGGGGTGTCCCTGAATGGCAGTTTGGAAATGTGGTCACCCTATCTGGGGGAGGGGGGAGGCCACTCCACAACCTTCCCTCCGTCTCCACCTTAGAAGGTCAGAGATTCTGGGGGAGGGGGGAGGCCACTCCACAACCTTCCCTCCGTCTCCACCTTAGAAGGTCAGAGATTCTGGGGGAGGAGGGGTGAAGGCCACTCCACCATCGAGGGTCAGAGATTCTGGGGGAGGGGGGAGGCCACTCCACAACCTTCCCTCCGTTTCCACCATAGAAGGTCAGAGATTCTGGGGGAGGGGGGAGGCCACTCCACAACCTTCCCTCCGTCTCCACCTTAGAAGGTCAGAGATTCTGGGGGAGGAGGGGTGGAGGCCACTCCACCATCGAGGGTCAGAGATTCTGGGGGAGGGGGGAGGCCACTCCACAACCTTCCCTCCGTCTCCACCTTAGAAGGTCATAGATTCTGGGGGAGGGGGGAGGCCACTCCACCGTCTTCCCTCAATCTCCACCATAGAAGATCAGAGATTCTGGGGGAGGGGGGAGGCCACTCCACCGTCTTCCCTCAATTTACGCACTAAGATACCCCAATGTCTGTGACGTGAACGACGTAACCTACGCACAGCCCCATTCACGTACGACTTACGTAAACGACGTAAAAAGATACGCTTGCCGACGTCCATACTTTGCATTGGCTGTGCCTCATTAGCAGGGGTAACTTTACGCCGGACGTAAGCCTAACTTAAACGGCGTAGCGGGCGCAAGTTTGTTCGTGAATCGGCGTATCTACCTAATTTACATATTCGACGTGTAAATCTACGGAAGCACCCCTTGCAGGCCAGCGTAAATATGCACCCAAGATACGACGGCGTAGGAGACTTACACCGCTCATATCTTGGCCAAATCTATGCGTAACTGATTCTAAGAATCAGGCGCATAGATACGACGGCTCGCATTCGGACTTACGAGAATCTGGCCCAATCTGATTTTCCGTCGGAATTCGGCTCAAGCTTGGCTTGCATACACACGGTCAGACAGAAGTTCTCGGAACTTTTATCCGTCAAGAACGCGGTGACGTACAGCACTACGACGAACCAAGGAAGATAAGTTCAATGCTTCCGAACATGCGTCGAATTGTTTCCGAGCATGCGTCAAATTGTTTCCGAGCATGCGTCGGAATTGCTACAGACGATCGGATAGGAATTCTTTCCGTCGGAAAAATTGAGAACCAGCTCTCAATCTTTTGCCAGCAAAAGTCCGATGGAGCATACACACGGTCGGAATATCCATTAAAAAGCACACATCGGACTTTTGCTGTCGGAATTTCCGATCGTGTGTACGGGGCATGAGGGACAAGGAGAGGGGGGTGTTACTAGCTACCCCTGCCTGCTACACCACTGGCTGGGAGTCAGGAGCCAGTGCAGCGGGCAACCCCAGCGGGTGTTGGGACTAGTGTAGGGGGGCGGAAAAGAACGAAGGGGAGGTGCCAACTTGTAAGGGGTCCAGAGTGGCCCGGTCCCTCTGGACTCCTGAGCCTCTTACATCTGTATGGGCTGTACCCCCCTGATGGCGGCCCTGGTCTAAACTACACATAAAACAAACTAGGATATGGGGTCTAGAACCATCCCCACTCCCCACTAGACCTGCAGGGTGGAAGGTAAGGTAAACCTAAAGCAAAAAAAGGTCTAAACGTGTAAAATGATGAAGGTGTCAATGTGAATGAGAAATTGGCGGGAACATGGGAGCACAAAGCAATATAAAAGCCTATGGCGTGTGAACACACCCAAAAACTTCACCCGGTGCAGAAAAAATGTGCACACACATAGAGAGTGGTCAAAAAAACGTGCAGACGGGTGCAACATCAAGTGGTCCTCCTGTGAAAAAGGACCCAAACCCTGATCCCCCGGGGCGTTAGGCTCCAGACGGGGACTAAGGTACTGTGGTCCGAGCAACCGAAGCCGACACGGACCCAACTTCCTCGGAGGGACTGCCGAAACAGAACCCTCCCAGTACTAGGTGGGGCTCCCCCGAAGGGAGACCCCATGAGAGCAGGTGAACTAAGCTAGAAGGCCATGTCCGCCCACTCCCAAGACGTTCAGGGCTGGCCCGAGGACCCGCACCCTACTAATCAAACGTGACCAACTTGAACACCAAACAAAAAAATACATAAAAGTGACAAACAAAAAAGAAAGTGAGGGAGAAGGAAGATGAGGAGAGTGAAAAAGTGACCATTGTGCAGTACAATGGCCGGCCCTCCGGCCAGGAATCAAAAATTCCTCTGGTCCTGACCAAAAGGCCCGGCCCAGGAGGCAGGTGGTTAAAAAGTGTGATATAGTGACGTGACCAAGGTGCCAAAAAGCAAATGTGCCGGTAGAAACACAAGTGCAATTACGGCCCCCCTGGACTGCCACTCCAGGGGTACATCACCATAGGCTTTTCAACGGAGCGCCTGGCCCACAGCCCGGACCAGCAGCACCAATCCCAGTCAGGAGGAAAGGAGCTCAGAAAGTTTAGGGAGAGCCTGTGCCCTGCTACTCCCATCGCTCCCTCCTAATCACATTCGGGAAATACTAACCAATCCCCCCGACCGGAAGGGGAGCAGGTGTTCTCTCCCAAACAACTGTCCGGGGCAGGTGCCACAAAATCCAGACCAGGCCAGGAAAGATTTTTTTTGTTCTGAAGAGAAACCAGCTGCCGACGGCTCCAGTAAGCGGCAGAGGGTATGGGAGAGCGGCGGGAGGGGGGGCCCTTTCTTGCCGCCGATAAGGGTGATCTCATGGCGAGTCCACCACAGAGAACACTATTATCGTTAACCGGACCGCCGCCTGAAGAGATGGATACCTCGGTTGTGGCAGCAGCTGCTGCCATTACCGAGCTATCCCTCTTCAAAGTCAGGACGTATTTAGTCGTGCGGCGGTCGGTAAGTGGCTAGTTTTTGCATCCTCACCCATAACCTCCAACCCAAGCAGGCTCAAGCCAGAGGGGTTTTGGTTGTGTTCTTCCAGAATATGTAAGGGTAATGAATGCTTGTCGAAAGCTTTACAGAACGTTCCTTTTATGTTCCTCAGACGGTGTACGTAGGGTATGTATCGTGCTGCCCACGTATTGAAGACCACGTGGGCACAGCAGACAAAAGACTACAAATTGTGATCCACAATTGATGAATTGCCGGATGGCATGGGATTTTGACCATCACTTCCTGCAACCTCTTTCTTTCTATGCCACATATAATGACATGTTCCACTATTGGGAATCTTACACCTGAAGCTGCCCTTTTGATCGAATAAACTGCTCCAGCTCTTATTGGCTGCAGTTTTCCATATTCAATGAATGTTATCGGTAATGCACTAGGTGTGTGCGCCTTCCATTCTCCATGCTCTTGTTGCTCTTTACCATAGAAGACCTCTGAGCGCTGGAAACGATTGTCTTTTTTTTTTTCTGGTTCAGCACCTAGTTTAAGCCTCTCCCACATGGGCGTCCGCTCTATAGGGCAAGGGGGGGCAAATGACCCCCCCCCCTGGAAAATCAAGAAGGCGTAGAAGAGTCTCGCGGCCGCGGGCTGTCTGAGCAGTCCCGGGCTGGATGTCACACAGGCACAGCGAGCATAGTGAAGCCGCCTCCCTCTCTAATGTTTATGTGTACACAGGGGGAGGGAACCTGCTGCCTGTGCCGCGCTGATGGCTGATCTGAAGTACTGAATGGGATTTGGGAGGGGGGTCCGTCTGTGCTGAAGGGGGGGGTTTGTGCTGAATGGGGGGTCCATCTGTGCTGAAGGGTGGTCTGTGCTTAAAGGGGGTCCATCTGTGCTGAAGGGGGGCATCTGTGCTGAATGGAGGGGTCTGTGCTGAAGGGAGGTCCATCTGTGCTGAATGGTGGGGTCTGTGCAGAATGGGGGGGTCTGTACATTCTCTAGGCTATATTTATATGGGCATGGAGTGAAGCTGAATTATCTCAAGAGCTATTTCACACTGCCAGCTGACCGCGTTATCGGTAAAGCGCCGCTAAAAAGCGAAATTTGTAGTGGGACTTGGGGATGTAGAGGAGGTTTTGGTTAGACGATCGGAGAGCGCGATTGGGGGATGTAGCATTTATTTTTTCACATAAGTATTGAGGAGCCTTTCCTTGTGTACATTTGTGGGAGAGGCAGAGGGTCTTGAATGTGACCCGATCCTTTACTGTTAGCCAATGAAGGGCCCTCAGGGACAGGGTGATGGATTCACATTTTTTTTTCCCGTTACCAGCCTGGCTGCCGTGTTCTGGACGACTTGTGTTGCCGGTTGCAAAAGTACTGTATACAATTATGTAAAGATCCGTTCCAGGAGAATGCTCATAATCCAAAAGTACTCGCATATCAAAGCGAGTTTTCCCATTGAAGTCAATGGAAACTAAAATAATTTGTTCCGCATTGACTTCAATGGGAAGCCATACCGATTGCGGCCAGAGGTGGAGGGGGGCGCCAGAGAGGGCCAAAAGGACAAGGCCGAGTACACTTTCGGTTCATTTCCTGCGCCCCTGTACCTCAGACCAAATTTCGGCTTCTGCGCCCCCGTATCTCAGGCCAAATTTGGTACTGCAGGCCAATTGTCGGCTTTTCTCGGCCCCAGTACCTCAGGCCAATTTTCGGCTTTTGCGCCCTCGTATCTCAGGCCAAATGAGGTACTGCAGGCCAATTTTCGGCCCCCGTACCTCAGGCCAAATGATGTACTGCAGGCCAATTTTCGGCTTTTGCGCCCTCGTATCTCAGACCAAATGAGGTACTGCAGGCCAATTTTTGGCTTTTGCGCCCCCGTATCTCAGGCCAAATGAGATACTGCAGGCCGATGTAAGGCTTCTGCGCCCCCGTATCTCAGGCCAAATTTGGTACTGCAGGCCAATTTTCGGCTTTTCTTGCCCCCCGTATCTCAGGCCAAATGAGGTACTGCAGGCCTATTTTCGGCTCTGCTCGGCTCCTGCGCCCCCCGTACCTCAGGTCAAATGAGGTACTGCAGGCCTATTTTCGGCTCTGCTCGGCTCCTGCACCCCCGTACCTCAGGCCAAATGAGGTACTGCAGGCCTATTTTCGGCTTTTGTGCCCCCGTACCTCAGGCCAAATGAGGTACTGCAGGCCTATTTTCGGCTCTGCTCGGCTCCTGCAACCCGCGTACCTCAGGCCAAATGAGGTACTGCAGGCCTATTTAGATGGAATTCTGCTTGTCTTGAGAGTCAAAACGCTCTTAAACCAAGTTACTCTTAAACCGAGGTTCCACTGTACTCTCTACGGGTCTTAAAAGTCCACTACAGGGTTTTTTTTTTCCCCCGCTAGCTTATTCAGCATTATAAACATGATGAATGCTCTGGCCTCAGTCTGAATGTCTCTACTCACCGCCCCCGAGAGGAGAATTCCGAGACACCAGTCATTAAAAGGACAATACGACATTAATATGACAAATGCAAATTTGACACTTTTATTAAAAAGAGACATAAAAACCCCTCAGTGACGGACAGTTTGCCACGTTCCTCCATCTCCGTGCTGCTGATCTCCTCCAGCTTCTTCCAACAACATGCACTCCAACATCAGCAGCTGCACATCATTTGCTCTGCGCCGGCTTCCAGATGGTGACGTTGGTGGACCATGCCTGATTTATACGTGACAGTATGGTTGCTTGTGATCCCCCACCAGGGGCACACGTGACGGGGTGACGACACATGTTGGGAGGCCGAGACAGGAAGTGCCCTCCCGAGACCCCTCCCTCTCTTGTCCTTCAGGCAAGCTCCCAAATGTTTATGTCAAGGCTACAACTTTCTTTTAAAAACAACGAGGAAGGATTAGAACCTTCGTCTAGTTCGCCCGCCAGTTCCATCTAGTGGCCATAATGAGTACCTCAATCGGGAAAATACCACATTATGACCACTAGATCGAGCTCATCGGAAATCAAATTACAGTGAGAATTCGCCGGGCTAGGGAAAATGTGACATTCACCCAACGTATTTCCAGCACTCGGGGACACTACTACACTTTGATGGCTCCAAACGGGATCTCTTATGTACAGTAAAATTAGACTTTAAAACATTTCCCCGCGCTCAGGACACGACTACCATTTCTACCTTGTGAGACCGCTGATGCCTGACAAGTTGCGAATTGCGCACAAAACATTTCCCGCACTCGGCACAGGAATGAGGCTTCACCCCAGCGTGCACTTTCAGATGTTCGGAAAGGTGGCCCCTCTGCGAGTAAGATTTCCCGCACTCGGAGCAGGAAAACGGCTTCTCGCCCGTGTGCGTCCTTTGATGCCGGGTGAATTCGGACCTCTGTACGAAGCTCTTCTTGCACTCCGGACAGGAATACGGCAACTCGCTCCTGTGGGCTCTCCGGTGCCTGGAAAGATTGGACTTGTCCGAGAACCGTTTCCCGCACT
Source organism: Rana temporaria (assembly GCF_905171775.1). Classification (NCBI taxonomy): domain Eukaryota; kingdom Metazoa; phylum Chordata; class Amphibia; order Anura; family Ranidae; genus Rana; species Rana temporaria. The sequence goes on from NC_053496.1 coordinate 187,506,823, forward strand.
CGGAGCAGGCGTACGGCTTCTCCAAGGTGTGAGATCTCCGGTGTCTGGTGAGGTAGGCCTTGTCCGAGAAGCATTTCCCGCACTCGGAGCAGCCGTACGGCTTCTCTCCGGTGTGGGATCTCTGATGTGTGGTGAACGTTGATTTGTCCAGGTAGCACTGACCGCAATATTCGCAGGAATACGGCTTCTTCCCCGAATGATAGATCTGATGTCTGATATGTTGGGATTTTCGCTGAAAGCTTTTCCCGCACTCGGTGCAGGAGAACGGCTTCTCGTTGGTGTGCAACTTCTGATGCCTTTGAAGGCCCTCCTTTTTCGAAAAACACTTTCCGCATTCCGAACAGCGATACGGCTTCTCCTCTGTGTGGGAACTCAGATGGTGGGATAGATAGGACTTGCCTGAAAGTATAGAGGGGCAGCGATGAGGACCACGTCATGTACAGCACAGTGCAAGGTTCAGGACTACGTGTCCAACAACACGGGGTAAAGTCAAGACAACGTCGTGTGCATAACAGTATAAATTTGCTGTCCCCTCAAAATAACTCAACAATCAGCCATTAATGTCTAAACCGCTGGCAACAAAAGTGAGTACACCCCTAAGTGAAAATGTCCAAATTGGGCCAAATTAGCCATTTTCCCTCCCCCAGTGTCATGTGATTAGTGTTACAAGGTCTCGGGTGTGAATGGAGAGCAGGTGTGTTAAATTTGGTGTTATCGCTCTCACTCTCTCATACTGGTCACTGGAAGTTCATCCCTGGAAACAGGGACCCAATCACCCCTGGAGACAGGGACCCCATATCCCCTGGGGACAGGGACCCTTTCTCACCTGGGGACAGGGACCCCTTCTCACCTGAGGACAGGGACCCCTTCTCAACTGGGGACAGGAACCCTATCACCCCTGGGGACAAGGACCCCTTCTTTCCTAGGATCAGGGACCCCTTCTCACTTGGGCACAGGGACCACATCTCCAGACCATGCTGGCTGGCAGGGCTGGTGTCAGCCACCCTTGGGTGCCAATATTCTGGATGATGGCACCAGTGGTAATCTATATTTCATTTGTTTCAACTGAGGCTATACTCAAAAATGTTGGTAGTATGGGGAAGGGGGCAAAAAAAATCCAAATCCCTAGCCCCATCACCCCTGGGGACGACAGGGATCCCATCTCACCAAGGGACAAAGAAACCCTTTCTCCCCTGGGGGAAGGAAGCCCTCCTCCCCCGGGGGCAGGACCCATATCTCCCCCGGGGACAGGACCCATATCTCCCCCGGGGACAGGAAGCCCTTCTCCCCCGGGGGCAGGACCCATATCTCCCCCGGGGGCAGGACCCATATCTCCCCCGGGGACAGGAAGCCCTTCTCCCCCGGGGGCAGGACCCATATCTCCCCCGGGGGCAGGACCCATATCTCCCCTGGGGACACGACCCATATCTCCCCTGGGGAGACGACCCATCTCACCTGGGGACAGGGACCCCATCTTCCATTGGGACAGGAACCCCATCTCTAGACCATGCTGGCCAGGATGGGGGAGGGGGCAGTAAAATCCAAATCCCCAGCCATATGCTCCCTCAGGGTAAACTTGCTTTGTATTAGTGAAGGACCTTAAAGTGAGGTAAACCTATACTGTTATTATTATTATTACTACTATCTTCATTTATTAACAGGTGAATGTGTCCCCTCAAATCCATTCACATGCATTAAATCCGGCCCTTAAGTGAAAAAAGGTTGGGGACCCCTGGAGTAAGGGGTACATACTACCTATACTCCTTCACCAAAAAAAAGTTAAATAGTAAATTAGTATACACGCTTATTTTTGACAAGTCCTTTTAAAAAAATAAAAACTCCCTCAAAAAAGTCCCAGAATGTACTGTACATCCATCATCAGTTACCACGAAAAAAATCCCACCGACTGACAGACACGTCTATTCCACCAATAACTCAAACCAAATGACATCTCCTGGGCCCTGCCGCTAAACCTAAACAAAGCGGTGAAATCTCCCGGGTGATGGCATTGATCAAAGATGGCCATACTTGGTCAACGTCACTGGCCAAATATGTCCATGTAGCTCCACTTGGTCAACGTCATTGGCCATACAGCTATAATTGGTCAATGTCACTGATCAAATATGTCCATGTACAGTAGCTCTACTTTCTCAATGTCATTGGCCACGTGGCCATACTTGGTCAACATCACTGGCCAAATATGTCCATGTAGCTCCACTTGGTCAATGTCATTGGCCATACAGCTACACTTGGTCAACGTCATTGGCCAAATATACCCATGTGGCTATACTTGGTCAATGTCACTGGCCAAATATGTCCAAGTGGCCATACTTGGTCAATGTCATTGGCCATAAGGCTATACTTGATCAACGTCACTGGCCAAATATGCCCATGTGGCCATACTTGGTCAACGTCATTGGCCATACGGCTATACTTGGTCAATGTCACTGATCAAATATGTCCATGTACAGTAGCTCTACCTCCTCAATGTCATTGGCCACGTGGCTACACTTGGTCAACGTCATTGGCCAAATATACCCATGTAACCATACTTGGTCAATGACATTGGCCATACGACTATACATGGTCAACGTCACTGATCAAATATGTCCATGCATCTCTACTTGGTCAATGTCATTGGCCACGTGGCCATACTTGGTCATTGTCATGTTATTTAAAAAAAAAAAATAACTGAACCTTTAGAGTTACTTTAAAGTGAAACCATAGAAATTCCTTTAAATATCGTGCCTGGTGGGTCTGCGTGTAAAGTGGCGGATCTGTACCATGTATAGAACCTGCTGCAGCAAAACTGACATTTATTGTCATTGGCCAAATATGGCCATGTGGTCATATTTGGCCAGTGATGTATCACGCTACCTCAACCCCCGCTTCACATGGCAGGGAATTCCTGGAAGTCCCAAACCTTACTCTGGGCCAATCAGTGAGCAGTATGGGTGGAGGAATGTGTTTATGACCCACCTGTGCTGATCTCTGTAGGAGTGTCCTCCTCTATTACTATCCTCATTATTCCATCCTCCTCCATAGACTGCTGATCATCCCTCACATACGTCCCTTCTTCTTCTGCTTCCACCTCCACTTTTATATTCATCAGATCTTCACCCTAAACCAAGAGAAGGATTGAAAACAACGTCTGTAAAACATAAGCTTGAATGATGTGAGAACACGTAGACAAACGGCATGTTATAGGGTCTATCTATAGGTCAGGCCTGATCTACTGACGTATACGAGAGAGCAGGGGAGCGTTGATGCCACATAAGTAAGCAAATACATAGAACAATATATACAGTATTATAGAGGACTAAGGGGTGTGAAAGCATCAATATTTAGATGTCCAACCCATAAGGCTAGATAGGACCTCACCATACATGTTGAACATTAGTATATCATCAGCTAGTTCTTGGATCACAATTGTTCACTCGCATACCAGATGGTAATCCAGTTGTGCCCTCGTGTTTTATCCCTACTTTTCTTTTGTTTTTATCTCATAAAGCAGCCTCACCATCTCCACATATCAGAATTTCGAGTCCCTTACACCTTCCCGGTGCTCCTTCCCACCAACCTGATTATGGTAGCTGTGACGTCCCTGTGTGGAATCCCGGGAATACAGAGGACGGGGACATCTCTCTGGTGGGTTCCTGGTATTAGGTGGCTCCATCATATCCTTGTGTCCTTCTGAAAACTCCTCCATCCCTCCATACTCCTCATCCTCCTCTTTATACTCTTCTTTTACATCAATATTATCATCCCCGAGGTTTCCACTCTGAACATACTGTATAAAAAAAAAAAAAACATTCATTGTAACAGACATGCTTGTGTATAGATTACAATTACCAGTGGTTGTCAATCATCTACCTTATGATGATGGTGGGGGATGGTGTGACCTTCCTGTGTGGAATCCCGGGAATACAGAGGACGGGGACATCTCTCTGGTGGGTTCCCATTACTGGATCCATCTGTAGGAAACACACACACTGACTGAATACATTGTTTCTATGTGTTTATCAGATGATGGGGGATCTAGGTGGAGCCTCCGTACTGCTCTCTCCTTTACAATAAAGTCTCCTCTTACCCGGTGATGTGAGGGGCGGCTGATTGTCCATCATGACGTCCTTGTAGAGATCCTTGTGTCCTTCTAAATACTCCCACTCCTCCATGGAGAAATAGACAGTGACATCCTGACACCTTATAGGAACCTGACACACACAATGATACAGTCACCATCCAGACACACCCCTTGTCTGTTACTGGATAATGTCCCAGAATCCTCCTCACCTCTCCTGTCAGCAGCTCCATCATCTTGTTGACGATGTGCCGAATCTTCTGCATGTTGTGGTCCTTAAATTTTAGGTAGCAATATCGAGGCACTTTGATGGTCATATGATCTCCATACTTCACAAGAGGAAAACTCTGTAAAGAAACCAATAGTGACGTCATGTGACCTCCCAGAATCCTCCTCACCTCTCCGGTCAGGTCTGTGTTTTATTAATAGAGATAAGAGTGATATCATGTGACCTCCCAGAATCCTCCTCACCTCTCCGGTCAGGTCTGTGTATTATTAATAGAGATAAGAGTGATGTCATGTGACCTCCCAGAATCCTCCTCGCCTCTCCGGTCAGGTCTGTGTTTTATTAATAGAGATAAGAGTGATGTCATGTGACCTCCCAGAATCCTCCTCGCCTCTCCGGTCAGGTCTGTGTTTTATTAATAGAGATAAGAGTGATATCATGTGACCTCCCAGAATCCTCCTCACCTCTCCGGTCAGGTCTGTGTATTATTAATAGAGATAAGAGTGATATCATGTGACCTCCCAGAATCCTCCTCACCTCTCCGGTCAGGTCTGTATTATTAATAGAGATAAGAGTGATGTCATGTGACCTCCCAGAATCCTCTCCGGTCAGGTCTGTGTATTATTAATAGAGATAAGAGTGATGTCATGTGACCTCCCAGAATCCTCTTCGGTCAGGTCTGTGTTTTATTAATAGAGATAAGAGTGATGTCATGTGACCTCCCAGAATCCTCCTCACCTCTTCGGTCAGCAGGTAGATGATCTCCATGGCGAAGTTTAGTATCCTCTCAGTCATGTGACTCCGGTCCTCCTCCATCCTCATTGGTGGCGTCATTTGATCTCTACAGGTCTCCTTGTAGACGGATAACTTTGGGAAATGAAAGAAATAATTATTTGGATGATATTGGTCACACAATAATTGGATGTGGGGTGGGGGGGGGTGGGGGTAATAGGAGGGTTGCTGTACCATGTATAGAACCTGCTGCAGCAAAACTGACATTTATATAAAGAGAAAAAAAGACATATAAATAGATTTTTCCTGCAAGCTTTTTTTATTTAGTAAACCACGTCTTGGGGAGTCTTGGTCTCTATGATAAGCCCGGAATTTCGTGCACTCGGAACAAGAATTTTAGGAGGGTTGCTGTACATTTAAGAACTACTACCCCCATGGGAATACATTTATTCGGTACAGTTTAGCTACATTTTCGAGGTCCCGGGACCTTCTTGACCTGTTGGATTAGAAATTCCCTTCTTCTTTCTGTTGGATTTGTTTTTATCTGGACGACATCCAGTCCTTAATAACTCTCTTCTACCTTTAACTATCACCACGACTCCCACCACCCCACTAATCCATTCCCTGCGGAAGACTTTAAACATTTTTGACTCCGTTTCCACAGAGGAAATTGCTAAACCTTTCTCTGAAGCTCACCCAACCACCTTCCCCACCGGACCCCATTCCCTCACACCTACTCCGGTCTACCTCTTTAATGGTCTCTTCCCCAACTTTTTAAGACAGGTTCTGGTCACCCCTGTACTAAAGAAGCTCCAATTACATCCCACGTGTCTCCTTGTTCCCATTGACCTCCAAACTCCTAGATAGCGATGGGCCGAACGCCCCCTGGGTTCAGAACAGGGAAAAGGTTTGAACCAGCACCCAGAACCCCATTCAAAGTTTGAGGGACCGGAACTCGAAAAAATTAAAAGGTCCCCATTTTGAACACTTACATGCAAGTTATTGGCTATAAAAAGGGTATGGGGGACAGGGTACTGCCCTGGGGGGGACAAAAAAAATTAAAAACTTTTGAAAAAGATAGTTTTTAAAGGAGTTGTGATTTTAATAATGCTTAAAGTGAAACAATAGAATTTAAAAACTCCTTTAAATACCGTGCCTGGTGGGTCTGCCTGTAAAGTGGCGCATCTGTACCACGTATAGAACCTGCTGCAGCAAAACTATAAAGAAAAAGACACAAAACTGATTTTCCCTGCAAGCTCTTTTTTATTTAGTAAACAACGGCTCAGAGAGCCAGTCTCTATGATGGCGCCACAATTTCGTACACTCGGAAACAAGATTAAAGTTTTTTGGATAGATTCTGGTGTCTCTTTTGCAGATTTTAGATGGAAATAAAAAAAGTTTTGCACTACAGTGAGCAAGCCTTATGTGAAGACGCCAAATTATAGAACACTCAGGAATCCCTCCGCTGACCTTCATCCCTCTCTGCTAATCCCTCCTCTGGCCTCCATTTAGTGTCCTCCGGCCCTCTCTGCCAATCCCTCCGCTGACCTCCATTCAGTGTCCTCCACCCCTCTCTGCCAATCCCTCCACCCCTCTCTGCCAATCCCCCCGCTGACCTCCATTCGGTGTCCTCCACCCCTCTCTGCCAATCCCTCCACCCCTCTCTGCCAATCCCTCTGCTGACCTTGATTCTGTGTCCTCCACCCCTCTCTGCCAATCCTTCCACCCCTCTCTGCCAATCCCTCCGCTGACCTCCATTCGGGGTCCTCCACCCCTCTCTGCCAATCCCTCCATTGGTCTCCATTCAGTGTCCTCCACCCCCTCTGCCAATCCCTCCGCTGACCTCCATTCGGTGTCCTCCACCCCTCTCTGCCAATCCCTCCACCCCTCTCTGCCAATCCCTCTGCTGACCTTGATTCTGTGTCCTCCACCCCTCTCTGCCAATCCTTCCACCCCTCTCTGCCAATCCCTCCGCTGACCTCCATTCGGGGTCCTCCACCCCTCTCTGCCAATCCCTCCATTGGTCTCTATTCAGTGTCCTCCACCCCCTCTGCCAATCCCTCAGCTGACCTCTATTCAAGGTCCTCCACCCCTCTCTGCCAATCCCTCCACTGGCCTCCATTCAGTGTCCTTCACCCCTCTCTGCCAATCCCTCCACTGGCCTCTGATCGCCCAATGAAAACAATTTAAAATGTCCTGCTTCTCCAAGAGTTCTCCAGCCTCTCTTCTGAAACTCCCTACCCAAATCTGCCAGAGAATCTCGTACTTTTTCTATCTTTAGGCGATCTCTAAAAAAAAAACTCATCTCTTCAGCCGATCCCGCCTACAACTAATAACTGAACTTTTACTTTCTTCATCAGCTCATCCCCCACAGTTATTACCGGAAAGACATAGAGCTAGATTCACGTAGCTTGGCGTATATTTTGGCCTCTCATATGCGCTACGCCAACGTAAAATAGGGCGCCCAGACCAGCATTTACAAAGATCTTGCGCTGTACGTTGCGCCGGCGTAGTGTAAATAGGCAGGCGTAAGCCCGTCTAATTTAAATGTGGAAGGTAGTGGGCGTGTTGTATAAAAATTAGCCGTGACCCCATGTAAATGTCTTCCCGAACGAACGGCGCATGCTCAGAGTCACGTCACATATACCCCCTAAGATACGTCGGCTCAATGCTTTTGACGTGAACTTAACCTACGCACATCCCCATTCACGTACCACTTACGTAAACAACGTAAATTTTGACAGCTGTTCCGACGTCCATACCTTAACATTGGCTGCGCCTTATATAGCAGGGGTAACGTTACGCCGGACGTAAGCCTTTCGTAAACGGCGTAGCGGGCGCAAGTACGTTCGTGAATCGGCGTATATAGGTCATTTACATATTCTACGCGTAAATCTACGGAAGCACCCCTAGCGGCCAGCGTAAATATGCACCCTAGATACCACGGCGTACTAACACTTACGTCGGTCGGAGGAAGCTGTAATTCAGGCGTATCTAGCTCCCAGAATGGCACGCATAGATACGACGGCGTACTAACACTTACGTCAGTAGGAGGAAGCTGTAATTCAGGCGTATCTAGCTCCCAGAATGGCACGCATAGATACGAAGGCGCATCTTTCAACTAAAGCGGCGTATCTATAGATACGCCAACGTAAAGCAATGGTGAATCTAGCTCTTAGTTCCTGAGATTTTTGCCGAGGTCAGCCGTGCTGTCCTCGAGCCTTTCTATGCATTTCAAAAAGGCGCGGATTGCCTGTGATCGGTGACGTTCGGCTCTGCTCGGCTCCTGCGCCCCCACAACTCAGACCAAAAGTGGTACTGCACACCGCTTTGGCCTGAATCGTGCTCGTTTTATGAGACAACACTCGCAAACCAAGTCACAATTTTTTTTAAATACAGTGCTCGTATTACGAAACGCTCGTTAACCGCGTCCACTATATTATAATAATAATACTGTAAGCCTGTGATATTTATGTAAAAATTTGTTTTCGGAAAACACATTTACAACAAATCACGATCTTCTCTTCCTATATTTTACTCTTGTAGAACAAAGAAGACGTGTAATAATCAACTAAGAACCCCGCCCCCCATAACATTTTTATAATCCATTAGTATAGACTGATGAGGTGAGAAGGTGTTTGGTGGGTAAGGTGACACATCACCATAATGAAGAGAATGTTCCGACCCCGTAAGTGGGGGAATGTTCTGCCCCTGAAGGGGTTAATCTAGGTCTCCACACTATATATGTGTGTATCATCATCTGCTGGAGATAAAAGACGTCACAGTGACTATGGAGGAAGAGGACGGACATGACGGGGTTACTGGGTGTAAATAGAAGATAAGATCTTATTACCTCTTATGGTGCCACTTCCAACAATGTCTCCTTTGTACTTCCTCCCTACTCACCTCTCACCCGGAACTTCCCGTCTGTAGCTGACATCACTTCCTGTCTGTGCTTGACATCATTTCCTGCCTATCTTCCACAGTGACTATTTGTCGGGGTAGACTTGAGATCACCACCTTGTGGAGATCAGAGAAACTGCAGCCTCGAGAAACGTCTCATAGTGTGAACCATGGCCTTGTGCTGGGGTAATCTCCAGTCACAAGAAGAATATGTATACACTATATTACCAAAAGTATTGGGACACCTGCCTTTACATGAACATGAACTTTAATGGCATCCCAGACTCAGTCCGTAGGGTTCAATATTGAGTTGGCCCACCCTTTGCAGCTATAACAGCTTCAATTCTTCTGGGAAGGCTGTCCACAAGGTTTTAGGAGTGTGTCTATGGGAATGTTTGACCACTCTGTCCCCTGGTTGAGACCTCCTTTCCCTGACTCCTGGCTGGGGCACCTCTGACCCCTGGTTAAGACCTCCTTTCCCTGACTCCTGGCTGGGGCACCCCTGACCCCTGGTTGAGAGCTTTTCTCTCCCGACTCCTGGCTGGGGCACCTCTGACCCCTGGTTAAGACCTCCTTTCCCTGACTCCTGGCTGGGGCACCTCTGACCCCTGGTTGAGAGCTTTTCTCTCTGACTCCTGGCTGGGGCACCTCTGACCCCTGGTTGAGAGCTTTTCTCTCCTGACTCCTGGCTGGGGCACCTCTGACCCCTGGTTGAGAGCTTTTCTCTCCGACTCCTGGCTGGGGCACCTCTGACCCCTGGTTGAGACCTCCTTTCCCTAACTTCTGGCGGGGGCACCTCTGACCCCTGGTTGAGACCTTTTGTTCCCCGACTCCTAAAAGGGGGCACCTCTGACCCCTGGTTGAGACCTTTTGTCCCCCAACTCTTGGCTGGGGCACCTCTGACCCCTGGCTAAGACCTCGTGACCTTGACTCCTGCCTGATCCCCCCTGTCAGGAAAGCTGCTTATCGGCTCTCCTCTACTCACGCATTGTCAGCGTGAATAAAAGAATGCCAATAACTGGCACTTCTTATTTACACTGTGATTGGACAGAGCTGATCACATGGTAAAGAGCCTACGTCATGTTCTGCTCGTTCCAACAACAAAATGACGACCAGGCAGGAAGTGATTAAAAAGGTTCTGAGACCCATGGGTTACTATTTGGAGAGTCCTCCGAGGAATCTCTGATGGAAAATGTATTCTATTCATGAGAAGGTCAGCCTTGCGGGTAGGGATCCGTTTGAACCCGGACTTGACTTTCTTCTCTCTTCTTTTTTTCTATTCTTTTCTTTCCACTTTTCCTTTTTTTTTACCTGAGCCATTTTAAAGAACATTTTGCCCTTATAAGAATTTCGATCAGGAGTTTGTCTTTGTGTCCCACACACTATGTGGTCAATATGAAGTCCTCCCATCTGGAGTTTGTCTTGGTGTCCTACACACTATGTGGTCAACATGTGGTGCTCCCTTCAGTTGTTTGTCTTGGTGCTTGTGTCCCACACACTTTGTGGACAATATGTGGTCCTCAAATCCGGAGTTTGTCTTGGTGTTTGTTTCCCACACACTATGCGATTAATATGTGGTCCTTTGTTTGGACATCACACACTATGTGATCCTCCCACCGGGAGTTTGTCTTGGTGCTGGTGTCCCACACACTATGTGGTCAATATGTGTTCCTCCCATCTGGAGTTCGTCTTGGTGTCCCACACACTTTGTGGACAATATGTGGTTCTCCCAATGGAAGATTGTCTTGGTATCCTACACACTATGTGGTCAACATGTGGTGCTCCCTTCAGTTGTTTGTCTTGGTGTCCCACACACTTTGTGGACAATATGTGGTTCTCCCAATGGAAGATTGTCTTGGTGTTGGTGTCCTACACACTATGTGGTCAACATGTGGTGCTCTCTTCAGTTGTTTGTCTTGGTGCTTGTGTCCCACACATTTTGTGGACAATATGTGGTCCTCTCATCCGGAGTTTGTCTTGGTGTTTGTTTCCCACCCACTATGTGGTTAATATGTGGTCCTTCGTTTGGGCGTCACACACTTTGTGGACAATATGTGGTTCTCCCATCAGGAAATTGTCTTACTGCTGGTGTCCCACACACTTTGTGGACAATATGTATGTGGTCCTACCGTCCGGAGTTTGTCTTGGTGCTGTTGTCCCACACACTGTGTGGTCAGTCTGACCTTTATCCTGGCTTAGAAGGCTTCCTCATTTTACCAGGGGAGCAACCTTTCCCTTTCTGAAGCCGCGTACACGTGGCCATTTTTAATGTCCTAAAAAAAAAAGTTTTTTTCGACGTGATTCTTGTCAAGCCTGCCTTGCATACACACGATCGTGAAAAAAAAAATGCTCAAGCAAAGCGCAGTGACGTACAACACGTACGACGGAACTATAAAGGGGAAGTTCCATTGAGATGGCGCCACCCTTTGGGCTGTTTTTGCTGATTTCGTGTTAGTAAAAGTTTGGCGAGAGACGATTCAAGCTTTTCTGTCTGTTACAGCGTGACGAATGTGCGATCTCCATTACAAACGCTAGTTTTACCAGAACGAGAGTTCCCGTCTCATAACTTGCCTACACACGACCGTTTTTCATGAAGTGAAAAATGACAACGTGAAAAACGACGAGAAAAATTAGAGCATGTTCTAAATTTTTAATGCTCATTTTTCACGTAGAGAAAAATACTCTGGAGCCCACACACGATCGTTTTTAATGACCATTTTAAGAAATGGCATTTTTCACATCATGTAAAAAAAGTCGTGTGTACGCGGCATGACCTTTTCTAGCCCTACCTATGTCGCTGTTCATGAATTTTGACCAACATCTCCATCATTCACAACTCAGCCCCGAGCTACATCACCAATCTTGTCTCCAAATATCATCTCAAGACTTCCTACTCTCAACTAGACATGTACATTCGTTTTCGTCCGAATGCATTTTCGTCTGAATTTCAGGTATTTTCGTTATGGTTTTAACAAACGATAATGAAAGCACAGAAAGGGAAACCGAAAGATCCGACATAAACAAATTCTTTATTTTCATTTTCGTTGCGGTCGAATGTGCCTAACCTTAACTCTATTAGTCCAATATTATTCTACATAAAGAGAAAAGATTCCACATAGAGGGAAAAGATTCCACATTATAGAGACATGAAGAAGAGTCGACATAGAGCGAAAAGATTCGACATAGAGAGACATGAAGAGTCTAATTTTTTTTTTTTTTTATATTCTGTCGAATCTTCTTTTTTTTTCTTCTTAGAACATTCGACAGACACCATAAACCTTCAATGACAGATACGACCTTAATTGTGGCTAACCTTAACTCTATTAGTCCAATATTATTCTACATAAAGAGAAAAGATTCAACATAGAGAGAAAAGATTCGACATTATAGAGACATGAAGAAGAGTCGACATAGGGAGAAAAGATTCGACATAGAGAGACATGAAGAGTCAAATTTTTATTTTTTTTTATATTCTGTCGAATCTTCTTTTTTTTTCTTCTTAGAACATTCGACAGACACCATAAACCTTCAATGACAGATACGACCTTAATTGTGGCTAACCTTAACTCTATTAGTCCAATATTATTCTACATAAAGAGAAAAGATTCGACATAGAGAGAAAAGATTCGACATTATAGAGACATGAAGAAGATTCGATATAGAGAGAAAAGATTCGACATTATAGAGAGACATGAAGAAGATTCGATATAGAGAGAAAAGATTCGACATTATAGAGACATGAAGAGTAAAATTTTTTTTTTTTTTTATATTCTGTCGAATCTTCTTTTTTTTTCTTCTTAGAACATTCGACAGACACCATGAACCTTTAATGACAGATTTGACCTTAATTGTGCCTAACCTTAACTCTATTAGTCCAATATTATTCTACATAAAGAGAAAAGAGTCGACATAGAGAGAAAAGATTCGACATTATAGAGAGACATGAAGAAGAGTCGACATAGAGAGAAAAGATTTGATATAGAGAGAAAAGATTCGACATTATAGAGACATGAAGAAGAGTCGACATAGAGAGAAAAGATTTGACATAGAGAGAAAAGATTCGACATAGAGAGACATGAAGATTCGACATAGAGAGACATGAAGAGTCAAATTTTTTTTATTTTTTATATTCTGTCGAATCTTCTTTTTTTTTTTCTTAGAACATTCGACAGACACCATAAACCTTCAATGACAGATTCGACCTTAATTGTGCCTAACCTTAACTCTATTAGTCCAATATTATTCTACATAAAGAGAAAAGATTTGACATAGAGAGAAAATATTCAACATTATAGAGAGACATGAAGAAGAGTCGACATAGAGAGAAAAGATTCGACATAGAGAGAAAAGAGTCGACATAGAGAGAAAAGATTCGACATAGAGAGAAAAGAGTCGACATAGAGAGACATGAAGAGTCAAAAAATTTTTTTTTTTAAAGACTCTGTCGATTTTTTTTTTCTTCTTCTTCTTAGAACATTCAACAGACACCATAAGCCTTCAATGACAGATTCGACCCTAATTTGGATTTTCGGACGAATGCATTTTTTTTACGAAAAACAAAATAAATAAGAACGAATTTCGGGAGTAACGAAATTAATTTATTTTTCGGACGAAAACAAAATTAAGAAACGAAATATTTCAGTGTGCACATGTCTACTCTCAACTCCTCCTCACATGCTCCTCTTCAGGATTTCTCCAGAGCCTCTCCCATCCTCTGGAACTCGCTACTTCAACCTGTCTCGGCTATCCCCTACTCTTGCTACCTTCATGCGATTCCCTGAAAACTCATCTCTTCAGGAAAGCTTATCACGTCTCCAACTTCTACCACTTCCATCAGCTCATTCCCCACAGTTACAACCTTTTGCAGCTGGCAGCCCTCCGAACAAGAGTATATAGAACATATACATTTAATTTTGTGCTACTGCTCCATGAACTTCCTATGGACTGAACTTGTATCACAATTTTTTATCATATATATTTTTCGTTACATTTCCTCCATAGATAGCTGATATTGACTCTTCCCTCCCCCTTCCCTGCTCTCCATATCCATTTTTCAGCTATCACATGATCCCTTTTCCCCCCGCCCTTATGCGTGTATTTTTAATTTCCACATCTCATTTGGTGAGCGCTTGATTTTATTGTTTGTCTGACAACCTTTTGTACCACCTGCCCCACCCTATTAGATTGTAAGCTCTTCTGAGCAGGGCCCTCTTAACCCTCCAGTAATGTATTGTATTATAACTGTATAGTCTCCTTTTTATATTGCAAAGCGCTGCTTAAACTGTTGGCGCTCTATAAATCCTGTATAATAATAATCATAATAATAATTAGGGTTGTCCCGATACCGATACTAGTATCAGTATCGATACTAAGCATTTCCCCGAGCACTTGTACTCGGGGAAAATGCTCCGATACTTTACCCGATACCTGACTTTCCCTGTATCCTCCTCCAGTTCCCCCCATCCGTTCTGCTCTCCCCCTCCACGCTCCGTGCCCCCCCTCCATGCCACTGCTATCGTCCTGGGTTCTGCTCTCCCCCACCATGCTGTGTCCCCCCTTCTGTACCGCTGCTATCCTCCTTGGCTCTGCGCTCCCCCTCCATGCTCCATGTTTCCCCTCCATGCCGATGCTCTCACCCTCCGTGCCTCTGCTGTCCCATTCCGTGCCGCTGTTGTCCCCCACTGTCCTGCTGCTGTCACCCTACGTGCCGCTCCTCTCCCCCTCCGTGTCTCTGCTGTCCCATTCCATGCCGCTGTTGTCCCCCACTGTCCCGCTGCTGTCACCCTTCGTGCCGCTCCTCTCCCCCTCCGTGTCTCTGCTGTCCCATTCTGTGCCGCTGTTGTCCCCCACTGTTGTAACCCTCCGTGCCGCTCCTCTCCCCCTCCGTGCCTCTGCTGTCCAATTCCGTGCCGCTATTGTCCCCCACTGTCCCGCTGCTGTCACCCTCCGTGCCGCTCCTCCCCCCCCGCCTCTGCTGTCCCATTCCGTGCCGCTGTTGTCCCCCACTGTCCCGATGTTGTCACCCTCTGTGCCGCAGCTGTCCCCCTCCGTGCCGTAGCTGTCCTCCTTCATGCTCCGCTCTCCCCCTCCATGCTCCCTGTCCCCCCTCCGTGGTGTCACTCTCCATGTCCTCCTCCACCCCCTCTGTCAGGATGGAGAGCGGCGTTAGGAGCCACTGAAGCCGGCTCCTACCTTTTCCGAATGAACAGAGTCAGTGATCACGGACTCTGTCCATTCATATAACTGAAACATCGTAACCTGTGTTTACAATGTTTCAGTTTATGAATGGATAGGAGCCTCTGTCTTCTCTCCATTAATTTTCAGTGCAGCTGAGAAAGGGACTGTCCTTAGTCCCTTTCTCTGTCTCAAAGGGGAGATATCAGAGGTCTGTTAAGACTCCTGATATCTCACCAAAGCCCCCTCAACAGGGCTGAATGAAAAAAAAAAAACTTGCAATAAATAATTAAAAAATTAAAATGTAAATAATAATAATAATAAAAAAAACACACTGACACTACCCCCGCCCCCCCTAAAAAAAATCACTGTAAAGAAAATTGTAAAAAATAAAAATTGTGTACAAAAAAAAAAATACCGCCACTGTCACATGACATTAAAAAAAAAGTATCGGCATTCGGTATTGACGAGTACTTGAAAAAAAGTATCGGTACTTGTACTCGGTCTCAAAAAAGTGGTATCAGGACAACCCTAGTAATAATCATTCATGATCTATAGATTTGGCAGACATCAACATCACAACGTTTTTTCTGACCTTAATCCCTTGCAAGGATGATTGGTGGCAGCAATTACTCTGTGTGTGGTTCTAATACGGATCTCCACTGACGCATTTCATCTCTTTCTTTTGGATTCCTGTAGAAGCTCCACATTTCTTAGCTCACCAGAGGATCTCCAGCTATAAGGACCTCCGCTTTATTCCCGAGTCCAATTCGAGGACATCTTCCTTATCCTGCTGACTTGGGTCCCCATATCTAATCTCCCCTGCTGGTTTAATGAACTTGTGTTTCTCGGTGTTTACTGTACTCATGAGTATGGTTTCTCAGATATTTATGTGAATCCATGCCTAACCATAGGAACTAAGGGGTCTACTTATTTAAAAAAATATTCAGATGGAGCATTTGCCTAGCCGTGACGAATTCCGTCCATAAATTTCAACTGTGATTTCCTATGATCATCATCTCCATCTAGTGGCTATAACTCGGTATTGTTCCTGAATTACCACCATCGGGAAATAAAGTGCAATACCACATTATGGCCACTAGATGGAGCCAACGATCATAGGGAATCACTCTATGAAATACAATCTGACCAACATTCGTCAGGGCTGGGCAAATTTGTGTCACATTTGTTCAACGCATTTTTTAAAAATAGTAAGTGTTTGTGAAATCTTCCACCACAAAATGTAGCCAATGAGAGGTAATGACTCCATTTCTATTTTAAAAGCCCTAGAGGGCCGCCTTTTAAGTGGTGGTGTTAACGTGTTTCGTCCTGGAAGACGACTTGAGGAAACAGACCTCTTGCAAGAGAATAATAGACCTCTAAAGTCTCCATACCACAAAATGTACTCAGCCAATGAGAGGCAATGACTCCATTTTTATTTTTAAAAGCCCTAGAGGGCCGCCTTTTAAGTGGTGGTGTTAACATGTTACGTCCTGGAAGACGACTTGAGAAAACAGACCTCTTGCAAGAGTTACCATCACAAAATGTAGTCAGCCAATGAGAGGGAATTACTCAATTTTTATTTTAAAAGGCCTAGAGGGCCGCCTTTTAAGTGGTGGGGTTAACGTGTTTTGTCCTGGAAGACGACTTGAGGAAACAGACCTCTTGCCCAAAAATTAATAGACCTCTAAGTCTCCATACCACAAAATGTACTCAGCCAATGAGAGGTAATGACTCCATTTTTATTTTAAAAGGCCTAGAGGACCGCCTTTAAAGTGGTGGGGTTAACGTGTTTCGTCCTGGAAGACGACCTGAGAAAACAGACCTCTTGTAAGAGTTTCCACCACAAAATGTACTCAGCCAATGAGAGGGAATGACTCCATTTTTATTTTAAAAGGCCTAGAGGGCAGCCTTTTAAGTGGTGGGGTTAACGTGTTTCGTCCTGGAAGACGACCTGAAAAAACAGACCTCTTGCAAAAGAATAATAGACCTCTAATGCCCCGTACACACGTTCGAAATTTCCGATGGAAAAAGTCAGTCAGACTTTTTCCATCTGAAATTCCAAACGTGTGTATGCCCCATCGGAAATTCCGTCGGCGTTTAGATATGAAATATGTTCTCTTTTACTCCGATGAAATTACGTCGGAATTCGAAATGCGATTTTGGTCGGACAGAGGTCGCACCATGTGTACGGGGCTTTAGTCTCCATACCACAAAATGTACTCAGCCAATGAGAGGCAATGACTCCATTTTTATTTTTAAAGCCCTAGCGGGCCGCCTTTAAGGTAGTGGGGTTAACATGTTCCATCCTGGAAGACGACTTGAGAAAACAGACCTCTTGCAAGAGAATAATAGACCTCTAAGTCTCCATACCACAAAATGTACTCGGCCAACGAGGTAATGACCCAATTTTTATTTTAAAAGCCCTAGTGGGCCGCCTTTTAAGTGGTGGGGTTAACGCGTTTCGTCCTGGAAGACGACTTGAGAAAACAGACCTCTTGCAAGAGTTTACACCACAAAATGTACTCAGCCAATGAGAGAGAATGACTCCATTTTTATTTTTCTCCTGCTATCAATGGCCAACCCGGTACAACACTTCATCCATGTCTTTGGTGATCTCTGATCTCCTTATGAAGTGTTTCTTACATGATGAAGATCAGCCATGGAGTATATCTGAGGTGTATATCAGGGTGTGCTTCTTCCCCACATGAGAGCTGTGATGTATGGAAAAATATTATTCATAGAGAAGACATTTCCTGCACTTGGAACACTACCATGCCTTGAAGGTTGAGTGGGATCTTTTATGTCCAGTAAGATGGGACTTCTGTGAAAAACATTTCCCACACTCGGGACAGGAATACGGCTTCTCACCCGTGTTTAACTTCAGGTGTTTATTGAGATATCGTTTTCGTAGAAAACGTTTCCCGCACTCAGGACAGGAAAATGGCATCTCCCCCGTGTGCAATCTCTGATGTTTATTGAGATCAACTTTTCGTAGGAAATGTTTTCCACACTCAGGACATGAAAATGGCTTCTTACTTTTATGAGATCTTTTATGAGCATCAAGACCAGATTTTAATAGAAATTGCTTCCCGCACTCAGGACAGGGAAATGTCTTATCTGTTGGAAGGACGGCACTGTCCCGCACAGTCTGAGGTTCCTCAGGATAAGAGGAATACGATGGTCTGGCACCGTCCCGCACAGTCTGAGGTTCCTCAGGATAAGAGGAATACGATGGTCCGGCACCGTCCCGCACAGTCTGAGGATCCTCAGGATAAGAGGAATACGATAGTCCGCCACCGTCCCGCACAGTCTGAGGTTCCTCAGGATAAGAGGAATACGATGGTCTGGCACCGTCCCACACAGTCTGAGGATCCTCAGGATAAGAGGAATACGATAGTCCGCCACCGTCCCGCACAGTCTGAGGATCCTCAGGATAAGAGGAATACGATAGTCCGCCACCGTCCCGCACAGTCTGAGGTTCCTCAGGATAAGAGGAATACCATGGTCCGGCACCGTCCTGCACAGTCTGAGGATCCTCAGGATAAGAGGAATACGATAGTCCGCCACCGTCCCGCACAGTCTGAGGTTCCTCAGGATAAGAGGAATTCGATGGTCCGGCATCGTCCCGCACAGTCTGATGTTCCTCAGGATAAGAGGAATACGATGGTCCATCTACACTGTGTGGTGCCGGATGGACATTTGAGGTAGTCGGGTTTTCTCCTGGACTATACTGTGTGATGTCCTCATCTTCTACTTTACAGTCTGGAGACAAAGTGAGACAATCCTCTGAGGTTTTCCTCATCTCCCGTCCATCTACTAAAATAGAAATACAAAGATTATTACTAGACATGAGCTGATTGGTTCCCCTAAACCAGGACTCCGCCCACATCAGGCAGCTTTGTCTCTGAGGATCTTACAATTCCCCCTCAAGGTAACCAGTAAATGGCTCCTCTGATCTTCTACCAGATCGTGGGCCGGATTCAGATACAATGGCATATCTGTCCGGCCGGCGTAACTTATCTCTGATACGTTACGCCGCCTGTGGAATGCACTACCAACCACCATCCGACTGGAGTCGGACCACTTGGCCTTCAGGAGAAAGATTAAAACCCATCTCTTCTGAGGTCAAGGGGTTCCTTACCCATGAAATGGATACAGTGCCCAGAGGCGATTCAGTTTGCATTTGTGTTGCGCTTTACAAGTCTCTCACTCACTCACTCTAACTTTGGTGAAAGAACTTGCGCCCTTAGTTACGGCGGCATAACGTATGTGTTGCGGCGTAAGGCCGCGTAATTCAAATGGGGATGTGGGGGGCGTGTTTTATTTAAATTTGTGTTGACCCCGCGTTTTTTACGTTTTATTAGAACGGCGCATGCGCCGTCCGTAAAATATCGCAGTGTGCATTGGTCTAAATGACGTCGCAAGGACGTCATTGCTTTCGACGTGAACGTAAATTACGTCCAGCCGTATTCGCGAACGACTTACGCAAACGACGTAAAATTTAAAAACTCGGCGCGGGAACGACGACTATACTTAATATTAGCTATGCCTCATATAGCAGGGGTAACTATACGGCGGAAAAAGCTGAACGCAAACGACGTAAAAAAAAAGCGCCGGGCGGTCGTTCGTTTCTGAATCGGCGTAAATCCTCATTTGCATATTCCTCGCGTATAAATACTGAAGCGCCACCTAGCGGCCAGCCTGGAATTGCAGCCTAAGATCCGACGGTGTAAGACACTTACACCTGTCGGATCTTAGGGATATCTATGCGACTGATTCTTTGAATCAGTCGCATAGATACGACCGGCGGAACTCAGAGATACGACGGCGTATCAGGAGATACGCCGTCGTATCTCTTTCTGAATCCGGCCCCATTTCTTTATTCATGGACCTTAGTCAGAGAGAGAGGAAACAACAAGAACTGTCTTTTATAGGAGTGACAGTGATGAGGGGATTATAGGACAAGTGTCCCCACCCCCTCTATCACTCATTGCCATCTTCCCAACACAAGAAGTCCTGAACTTCCTTATTTAGTCCATGATTTAGTCATAAATAACAGCGGGGCTGAGCCCCACCAGAGGTCAGAGAGTGAGGATGGGGGAGAAAAACCAAGATGAAGACTGGACTGATCCTGAAGACCTCCATCATTGGGTTACTGACTCCTCCCCCTCATATTGCATTTTTTTCAAAATTGTCGCTCTATTTTTGTTTATAGCGCAAAAACTAAAAACCGCAGATTGCTACACTCAGAGCACCGGGCAGATTGAGCAAATGGTGAAACTGGAAGCCAACATTTTGCTGCCAGCTGAACCCCAGAATCTCCATAAATCCAGTCTAGAGACATAAATTGTGTCTGCAGCACAGAGAAGGAAGATTATCCGAGAGAAATACAGGAATACAGGACGGGGAACACAGCTCAGGAAAGTGACCAGGGGATTACAGGCTGATATCACCCAGTCCCCGCCCTACTCTGGACCAATCAGTGAGCTGTATGGGTGGAGGAATGGATTTAGTGTTAATGACCCACCTGTGCTGATCTCTGTAGGAGTGTCCTCCTCTATAAATGTCCCCGTTATTCCATCCTCCTCCATAGACTGCTGATCATCCCTCACATACGTCTCTTCTTCTTCTGATTTCACCTCAAATTCTATATCGATTGGATCTCCACTCTAAACCAAGAGAATGAGAGAAAATAACATCTTAAAATATAAGATCTAATATTGTGACTTCACAAAAAAAATCCACACATCTCCATGAGTTCATGCTCTAGATACTCGGTTCCACCAACCTCGTAATGGTGGGGGATGGTGTGACCTTCCTGTGTGGAATCCCGGGAATACAGAGGACGGGGACATCTCTCTGGGGGGTTCCTGTAGCTGGATGACTCCACCATGGTGTTCGGGTACCGATCTGTGTGTCCTTTTAGAAACTCTGACTCTTTAATCACCTCATCCTCATCATCCTCCTCTTTTATAAACTCAACTTTAGGATCTCTCAGGTCTCCACTCTGAATATAGAATAAAAATGACATCAATGATAACAATGCAGATAATGTACAGATCCTAATGATACCATCAGTGATTGTTCCTCATCTACCTGATGATGGTGGGGGATGGTGTGACCTTCCTGTGTGGAATCCCGGGAATACAGAGGACGGGGACATCTCTCTGGTGGGTTCCCATTACTGGATCCATCTGTAGGAAACACACACACTGACTGAATACATTGTTTCTATGTGTTTATCAGATGATGGGGGATCTAGGTGGAGCCTCCGTACTGCTCTCTCCTTTACAATAAAGTCTCCTCTTACCCGGTGATGTGAGGGGCGGCTGATTCTCCATCATGACGTCCTTGTAGAGATCCTTGTGTCCTTCTAAATACTCCCACTCCTCCATGGAGAAATAGACAGTGACATCCTGACACCTTATAGGAACCTGACACACACAATGATACAGTCACCATCCAGACACACCCCTTGTCTGTTACTGGATAATGTCCCAGAATTCCCAGAACCCTCCTCACCTCTCCTGTCAGCAGCTCCATCATCTTCTTGGTGACTTCTAGAATCTTCTCCATGTTGTGTCTCTCGGGTTTTAGGGAGTCACATGGAGGCACTGTGATGGTCATATGATCACCTGACTTCACAAGAGGAAATCTCTGTATTGGGGAACCAATAGGAATATCATGTTAGATTCCCAGAATCCTCCTCACCTCTCCGGTCAGGTCTGTGTATTATTAATAGAGATAAGAGTGATGTCATGTGACCTCCCAGAATTCTCCTCACCTCTCCGGTCAGGTCTGTGTATTATTAATAGAGATAAGAGTGATGTCATGTGACCTCCCAGAATTCTCCTCACCTCTCCGGTCAGGTCTGTGTAATATTAATAGAGATAAGAGTGATGTCATGTGACCTCCCAGAATCCTCCTCACCTCTCCAGTCAGCAGGTAGATGATCTCCAGGGTGAGGTTTAGTATCCTCTCAGTCATGTGACTCCGGTCCTCCTCCATCCTCATTGATGTGGTCATGTGATCTATGTGAGTTTCTCTGTAGATGGATAGCGGAGAATTATCTGGACTGTATTGGTTGTATAATATTAGGATGGGTTTATAAGGGGGTAGTTGGAATGCCCCCAGTGGGGTGTTGCACACGTAGAGATCTATACATCAGATTAAAAACAGGAACAATTGAGAAAAGAAGACAAAGGAATTTGGTTACAATTTTAGGTCAATGATGTTATGAGCATTCCTGCCGCCATGAGCTGTAGAGCTGGGAATTTGGTGGCCACAACTGTTTGGGTGACACTGACAGCTTTCTCCGGGTTCGGTGTGAAGCCAGGTTCGGATGAAAGGTGCTCCCGTCCCTAGTGGGAAGTGGGGTATTTACCTTAATCCCATTATAAAATGATCTCAGAACCCCTCATATTGAGGGACGAGGTTCTTCATCTCCTCAGTTATTATAAAATCTTATTATCGCCTCTGTTGCCAGTTCCAGCAATGTCTCCTCCCTACTACTACCTCCCGACTCACCTTTCTCCCGGAACTTCCCGTCTGTATCTGACATCACTTCCTTTCATCCATAGAGACTTGCTGTCTCTATGGTAGAAGTGAGATCACCACCTTGTGCAGCTCAGAAGTACTGCACTCTCGAGAATCGTCTCGTAGAGTGACCACGGCCTTGTGCTGTGTGTGTGTATGTATTGTATATCCTTATAGACGGGTCATCTCCACTCCCACCAAGGGGGAGAGAGATATATTACTGCCTTGTTCATTCTTTTCTCAGCCAGGGTTCCTCCAAAGGGTTCTAAGGATTCAAAATGCTAACCACAACTTACAAAGCCATCGACAACTCTGCCCTGAGCTAAATTACCAATCTTGGGCCGGATTCATAAAGAAGATACGACGTCGTATCTCTGAGTCCGGCCGTCGTATCTCTGAGTGGGGTCGGTCGTATCTATGCACCTGATTCATAGAATCAGGTTACGCATAGATATCTCTAAGATCCGACAGGTTTAAGTGACTTACACCGTCGGATCTTAGGCTGCAATTCCAGGCCGGCAGCTAGGTGGCGCTTCCATATCTTTAACGCGTAGAATATGCTAATGAGCAATTACGCCGATTCAGAAACGAACGACCGCCCGCCGCTTTTTTTTTACGTCGTTTGCGTTCGGCTTTTTCTGGTGGAAAGTTACCCCTGCTATAGCAGGGGTAAGTGCGGCGTATCCTATGTTAAGTATGGCCGTCTTTCCCGCACCGAGTTTTGAATTATTGATGTCGTTTGCGTAAGTCGTTCACAAATACGGCCGGACGTAATTTACGTTAACGTCGAAACCAATGACGTCCTTGCGACGTCATTTGGAGCAATGCACGCTGGGAAAATTTGCGGACGGCGCATGCGCTGTTCGATCGGCGCGGGGACGCGCCTGATTTAAATTGTACACGCCCCCTAGACGCGGAATTTGAATTCCGCCGGGGGATTTACGATATGCCGCCGCAAGTTTTGAGGTAAGTGCTTTCTGAATTAAGCACTCGCCTCAAAAACTTGCGGCGGCGGATCGTAAATCAGATAGGTTAGCGGATCTAAAGATCCGCTAACCTATCTGAATCCGGCCCCTTGTCTCCAAATATCACCCAAACCGTCATTTCCGCTCTTCTCAAGAGCTCCTACTCTCAACTTCTCCTCACATGCTCGTCTCCAGGATTTCTCCAGAGCCTCTATCATCCTCTGGAACTCGCTACCTTAACCTGTCCGGCTAATCCCTATTCTTGCTACCTTCAGGCGATCCCTGAAAACTCATCTCTTCAGGGAAGCCTATCACGTCTCCAACTAATCTTTTACCACTTCCATCAGCTCATTCCCCACAGTTACAACCTTTTGTACCACCTGCCCCACCCTATTAGATTGTAAGCTCTTCCGAGCAGGGCCCTCTTAATCCTCTTGTATTTTATTGTATTATAACTGTATTGTCTCCCTTTTATATTGTAAAGCGCTGCGTAAACTGTTGGTGCTATATATAAATCCTGTATAATAGTAATAATAATCATTTCTTGAGCAACGAACCCCATTAAAATTAATGGGAGCTGAATCAAGCAGAAGCTTAGGGCCAGATTCACGTAGGTGAGCGGCGGTGTAACGTATCGTAGATACGTTACACCGCCGCAAGTTTTCATCGCAAATGCCTGATTCACAGAGCACTTGCGATAAAAACCTACGCCGGCGGCCTCCGGAGCAAGGCGGGCCAATTCAAATGGGCGTGTGCCATTTAAATTAGGCACGCTCCCGCGCCGGACCTACTGCGCATGCTCATTTTCGCAATTCCCGTCGTGCTTTGCGCGCCGTGACGTCATTTTTTTGAACGGCGACGCATGTAGCGTAATTCCGTATTCCCGGAATTACGCAAACGACGTTCATTTTTAAATTTCGACGCGGGAACGACGGCCATACTTTATACAGCAATACGATTGCTGTGTAAAGTTAAGGCACCAAAAACGACGACTAACTTTGCGACGGGAAACTAGACTAGCGGCGGCGTAGCGAACGCGAAAATCCGTTGTGAATCGCCGTAACTCCTAATTTGCATACCCGATGCTGGTTTACGACGCAAACTCCCCCCAGCGGCGGCCGCCAGGGATGGACTGGCCATAGGGACTACAGGGAGTTTCCCGGTGGGCCGATGGCTCAGTGGGCCGTTTTTTAAAAGAGAGATGCTGCTTGGAGGACTTTTTTTTAACGCCCTGGCAGCGCCCCAGTGTGAAAGCACTCAGGCTTTCACACTGGGACTGCAGCGGAAGCATTTTTCAGTCGCTTTACAGGTGCTATTTTTAGCCCAAAAGCGCCTAAAAAATGCCTCAGTGTAAAAAGGGGTCCTACACTCACCCCCTCTCTTTTACACTCACTCTTTTTCTTACACTCACCCACCCCCTCTCGCCCCCTTTCACTCAACCCTCCCTCTCTCTCTCACCCTCTCATGATATACAATAATGGATGTAGGGGCCTTTTGGTGGGCGTGATTTTTCGGGGGGGGGGGGGGGGGGGGGGGGGCAGCATTTTATTGAATTTAAGTGGGCCGGTCTGGATGAAGTCCAGGGCCAAATTTTTGTCCCAGTCCAGCCCTGGCGGCCGCGGTACTGCATCCTAAGATCCGACAGTGTAAAACAATTACACCTGTCGGATCTTCTGGCTATCTATGCGTAACTGATTCTATGAATTCTATGAATCAGTCGCATAGATAGTCTGAGAGATACGACGTCGTATCAGGAGATACGACGTCGTATCTCGTCTGTGAATCTGGCCCTTAGTCACTAAGCAAGCCAGAGGTCAGTAAAAGAGGTGGCATGTCGGGATCGAGTCAAGGATAAAAGCCAAAGGCTGGTAACGAGCAAGATATCCTTTCTCAGCCAAGGTCTCTCCCGTGGTTTCTAGGGGTTCCTTGAACAACGAACCCCACTAAAATCAATGGGAGTCGAATTTGTTAAATTAAAAACTCAAATTTTCTGGGTTAATATGCAAGAGGGAGGTGTAAAAAGAAATATCATGAGGGGCACTGCTCTGGGGAACATGTGTCACAGCCAGGGGTCAGGCTTGGAGACCAGTAGCTATAGCAGTAGGGAGGTTCCAACTGATCAGCAAGATAAGTACAGAAGCAGGTCACCCTGGAGGATGACACGGGAACCTAGAGGGTGTAGAGGGGGTCTAAGCACTAACCGGTCTTTACCAGAGCCCCGATGGTGAATATGGGCTTTAGAGATGAGCAAGCCAGTGTCCAGCAGCAGGTGGGGATCAAGTAGAAGCTTAGACAGTAAGCAAGCCAGAGGTTAGTAAAAAGTGGGGGAATGTTGGGATCAAGTTATCAAGTTAAAGTGTAGTCAAGGAAAAAGCCAAAAGCTGGTAACGAGTTATAAAGAAGGAAAGGGCAGCTGCAGGTTCAAGGACACAAATAGACAAAAAGATGTTTGCCAATATCTCACTAGTGTTGTCAGGTCACCTGAGTCCAGGTGGAGGCGGGATATTACATGTAGATTGGTGGAGGCTTCAGCTCCCTGTTATTCTACGTGTGGCAGTGGGGTTATTTAGCTTCTGTGTAGAGCAGCCATTCTCAACCAGGGTTTCCCCAGAGGTTTCTTGAGCTGTGGCTGATTTACCTCCTATTTGATGGTGCCACTGTCTACATAGTTCCAAGCCAATACCACTTGGAGGAACCAGTGGTATGACACCAATAATCTTTATAGCTCTCTGTAAGGCAGTGGTTCTCAACCTGGGGGTCGGGACCCCCTTGGGGGTCGAATGACAATTTGTCAGGGGTCACCAAATCCTGGGCTATTCCTGAAGCCCGCGCTGCTCTACCAGTCTTTTCACAGCCCAGAAAGGCTGTCCCCGGAGCCTGTGACTGCCCAGCTGGGCTGTTCTTGGAGCCCACAGTCGCCCATTTAGTTCACCGCATGGCTGGGGGGCGGAGACTAAAGGTCAGCTGACTAATGAGGAATCTGAAGTGGGAGGGGCTGGAGGAGACCCTATCTCCTGATTACGGCATAGGTGTCACTGCTATGAGACACCACAAAGTCGGAGACACAGTGAAGCCAGAGTCACAGTGACCTGTGATTAGAGTTGTCCCTACTACAGTTCTCAGCAGATGACCTTGATCAAGAGCACCTAAGTTGGCTGATCAGAACTCCCCCTAACACTGCCACTCATCCCACCCCCCACCACCCCCTACCAAGCAGTAAGAGAATGAATAAAAAATAGAGAATACATGCAATGGAGAGGAAAAGAGGGGAAGCGAACAAAGAAAAAGGGAGAAAAATAGTAAGAAAGATGTCTAGAGGGAGGGATGGGGGGGGGGGGGAAGAAATTTGCATAAAGAGAGATAAAAGGGAAAGAAGGAGAACAAAGAGAAAGAGTGGTACATCGTAAAACGTACCATAAGGGGTTTAATACCGTACGAGTGGAAGGGACTCAGGGAGCGCTAAATGTCCGTGGGTTAGGGGTGCAAATGACTTGTCTTGCCTTGGGTGCTGACAACCCACGCTACGAAAATAATTTTACTGTTAGGGGTCACGGCACTAGAAGGTTGAGAACCACTGCTGTAAGGGGGTCATACTTACCACCACATGATAAAAAGGGCATTCTTCTCACTGACCACCAAAGTAAGGGGCATTGTTCCCACTGACCCCCCCAATGAATGGGTTTTATCAGGGGTTCCCCGACACCTAAATATTTTAAGGGTTCCCCTGGGGTAAGAAGGTTGAGAAAGGCTGGTGTAGAGCATACCATTGAGCAGAGTCCACGCCAGTTGTGCTTTTTAAGGGCTTGTTGGCCCACTTTTATTATAGAAAGAAAAACGTCCATCCAGAATTCCCACGCAGGGGGTTTCAAGTCGCTACAGCCGTAAAATAATAAACAACGGAAAATGCAGAGCCAACTGGCTCGCTTCAGAAATACTGCCGCTTAGGCTTTACACTTCAGCCCTCTTGGCCACGTACCAAAGTTCCCGTACGACCACTGTACCTCCTCTCAGCTTCCGTGCTGCTCAGCCCACAGCTTTGGGCCCTCTGACTATACCATGCATGCTTCTCCCTCGCAAGCCTGCACTCTGGCTTCTCCGGTGATCTGACGATCTGGTTCCGGCTATCGAGATGGTTCCTGTAAGGACTGCACAGGCGCAATCCTTGCCAACGAAAATCTCTGAACCTCGTCCGGCATCCAGGGCGACGTGGAATTTGAGGAAAGTGGCCAGTCGGCCTCACGTCCTTGCTTCGCTCGGGCGGCTCGCTCCGCCACCTGGCTCTTTTTTTAACATCCTCCAATCCACAGGGATGTTAAGGAATGAGCCTGGATGCCGGCAGAGGTTCGGAGATTTTCGTCGGCAAGGATTGCACCTGCGTAGTCATTACAGGAACCATCTTGATCGGGGAACCTTAATGACAAGTCACCGGCACACCTGGACTCCTTGGGAGGGTGGAATCCCAGAAGCCAAGTCCTGACTCTGCTATAAGCCCAGGACCCACCTGCTCAATCAACCAGCCAGACTCCTCGCTGTTTCCAACACCCGGCCCCCAGGATTGGAGATTCCATCCCACCCATATCGCTATGGAAGCTCCGGGCCCCCAAGTGGATTTTACACACTTTGGGGGAAACTGAACAAAGAGATTCCTCCACATTAAATAAATCTAGAGCCTCTCAACCTGTCTATTTGCGAATCCTGAGCGACAATTACCAGGACAGGGAACTGTACAATCACATAAGACACAGACTGGAGGGGCGTGACACGACCTGTGACTGGCAGAACACACCGTGTTATTTCCACTAAATAATACAAATTTTATGTAAAATATATAAATTTGTATGACATTTCAAAACAGTTTATCAATATTAAATATTTATTTTTACTCCTTACTCCAAAGGCTGCTTTTTATTTTTATTTTAAACATGTGACTTGCAGCTGTAATTGCAGAGAAAGGGAGTTATACAGAGTATATCCCCCCCCCCCCCCACACACTTTTCACATATTTATTTGTATCATTTTCCTTCCACTTTACAATTATGTGTCACTTTGTGTTGGTCTATCATATAAAATCTCAATACGTTTTTGGTTGTAACATGTAAAAATGTGGAAAATTTCAAGGGGTATGAATACTTTTTCAAGGCACTGTGAGTGTTTGTGAAATCTTCCACCACAAAATGTACTCAGCCAATGAGAGGGAATGGCTCCATTTTTATTTAAAAGGCCTAGAGGACCGCCTTTTAAGTGGTGGGGTTGACGCGTTTCGTCCTGGAAGACGACTTGTGAAAACAGACCTCTTGCAAGAGTTTCCACCACAAAATGTACTCAGCCAATGAGAGGGAATGACTCCATTTTTATTTTTCTCATGCTATCAATGGCCAACACGGTACAACACTTCATCCATGTCTTTGGTGATCTCTGATCTCCTTATGAAGTGTTTCTTACATGATGAAGATCAGCCATGGAGTATATCTGAGGTGTATATCAGGGTGTGCTTCTTCCCCACATGTCCAGCAACATTCATATACAAGACATTTCCCGCACTCACTAATACACCTCAAGGGTTGTGTGGGACCCCTGATGTACAGGAAGACAGGACTTCAGTGAGGAACATTTCCCTCACTCGGGACAGGAATACGGCTTCTCCCCCGTGTGAGATCTCTGATGTGAGTTAAGACTGGACTGAAATGAAAAACATTTACCGCACTCAGGACAACAATATGGCTTTTCCCCCGTGTGCAATCTCTGATGTCTGTAGAAATTGTTTGTTTTTGAAAAACATTTCCCGCACTCAAGACAGGAATACGGCTTTTCCCCCGTGTGGGATCTCCGATGTGTGACAAGTTCAGATTTTCTTAGAAAACATTTTCCACACTCAGAACAAACATGCGGCTTCTCCCCCACGTGCAATCTCTGATGAGTGTAAAGATTGGACGTCCTTGAAAAACATTTTCCACACTCAGGACAGGAATATGGCTTTTCACCTGTATGAGTTCTCTGATGTCTGTAAAAATCGCACTTATGGGAAAAGCATTTCCCGCACTCAGAGCAGGAATACGGCTTCTCACCCGTGTGAGACTTCCGATGTTTGAATAGGGAAGCATTATGAAGAAAACTTTTCTCGCAATCAGGACAGGAATAGATCTTCTTACCGGAATGCAAAATCGGATGTGTGTCAAGCTGGGATTTCATTAGAAAACATTTCTCGCACACAGGAAAGGAAAATGGCTTCTCATCTGCCTGAGAACTTTTGTACTCATAAAATTTAGAATGGAAACTCTTACCACAATCAGTACAGCAAAGCCTCTTATCTGATGGAAGGACGGCACCGTCCCGCACAGTCTGAGGTTCCTCAGGATAAGAGGAATACGATGGTCCGGCACCATCCCGCACAGTCTGAGGTTCCTCAGGATAAGAGGAATACGATGGTCCGGCACCGTCCTGCACAGTCTGAGGTTCCTCAGGATAAGAGGAATACGATGGTCCGGCACCGTCCCGCACAGTCTGAGGTTCCTCAGGATAAGAGGAATACGATGGTCCGGCACCGTCCCTCACAGTCTGAGGTTCCTCAGGATAAGAGGAATACGATGGTCCGGCACCGTCCCGCACAGTCTGAGGTTCCTCAGGATAAGAGGAATACGA
This sequence comes from Rana temporaria, assembly GCF_905171775.1. Lineage (NCBI taxonomy): Eukaryota > Metazoa > Chordata > Amphibia > Anura > Ranidae > Rana > Rana temporaria. Next base: position 187,537,082 of record NC_053496.1, read on the forward strand.
TGGTCCGGCACCGTCCCGCACAGTCTGAAATTCCTCGGGATAAGAGGAATACGATGGTCCGGCACCGTCCCGCACAGTCTGGGGTTCCTCAGGATAAGAGGAATACGATGGTCCGGCACCATCCCGCACAGTCTGAAATTCCTCGGGATAAGAGGAATACGATGGTCCGGCACCGTCCCGCACAGTCTGAGGTTCCTCAGGATAAGAGGAATACGACGGTCCGGCACCGTCCCGCACAGTCTGAGGTTCCTCAGGATAAGAGGAATACGATGGTCCATCTACACTGTGTGGTGCCGGATGGACATTTGAGGTAGTCGGGTTTTCTCCTGGACTATACTGTGTGATGTCCTCATCTTCTACTTTACAGTCTGGAGACAAAGTGAGACAATCCTCTGAGGTTTTCCTCATCTCCCGTCCATCTACTAAAATAGAAATACAAAGATTATTACTAGACATGATCTGATTGGTTCCCCTAAACCAGGACTCCGCCCACATCAGGCAGCTTTGTCTCTGAGGATCTTACAATTCCCCCCTCAAGGTAACTAGTAAATGGGTCCTCTGATCTCCTACCAGATCATTTCTTTATTCATGGACCTTAGTCAAAGAGTGAGGAAACAACGAGAACTGTCTTTTATAGGAGTGATGGTGTTGCAGGAATCATTGAACCCTCCCCACCCCCTCTATCACACATTTTGACTCATTAAGTGAAGTGTGGGGTTCCTGGAGGGGGTCTCATGCATGGAACCGAAGCATCCAAGTTTGAACTTGTTTGGCAAGAAATGCAGACGGCCATAAGATATCGGCACCAAGAAATCATCACATGGATATTCTGTAGAAACGTAATTTTGATATATCCAGATTGTATCAGAGCTCTGTGTGATTATAAATCCATTCTAGATAAATAAATGGGGGTTTATCTGATAGAAAAGTACATTTAAAGTACAGGACGAGGAACACAGACGAAGAACATAAGCATTGCCAGGGTACTATTGGCTGATATCACCCAGTCCCCGCCCCCATTCTCTGGACCAATCAGTGAGCAGTATGGGTGGAGGAATGGATTTAGTGTTAATGGCCTACCTGTGCTGATCTCTGTAGGAGTGTCCTCCTCTATAAATGTCCCCGTTATTCCATCCTCCTCCATAGACTGCTGATCATCCCTCACATACGTCTCTTCTTCTGCTTCCATCTCAACCTTTATATCTATCAGATCTTCACCCTAAACCAAGAGAATAACATCTTGTAGCTTTCATACATCGTCTCCAAGAGTCATGTTTGTGTTTCAGATGCTCCATCCCACCAACCTTGTAATAGTGAGGGATAGTGTGACCTTCCTGTCTGGAATCCCGGGAATACAGAGGACGGGGACATCTCTCTGGTGGGTTCCTGTAGCTGAATGACTCCACCATGGTGTTCGGGTACCGATCTGTTTTTCCTTTTAGAAATTCTGACTCTTTGATCACATCATCATCCTCCTCTTTTATAAACTCAACTTTAGGATCTCTCAGGTTTCCACTCTGAATATAGAATAAAAATGACATCAATGGTAACAATGCAGATAATGTACAGATCCTAATGATACTATCAGTGGTTGTTCCTCATCTACCTGATGATGGTGGGGGATGGTGTGACCTTCCTGTGTGGAATCCCGGGAATACAGAGGACGGGGACATCTCTCTGGTGGGTTCCCATTACTGGATCCATCTGTAGGAAACACACACACTGACTGAATACATTGTTTCTATGTGTTTATCAGATGATGGGGGATCTAGGTGGGGCCTCCGTACTGCTCTCTCCTTTACAATAAAGTCTCCTCTTACCCGGTGATGTGAGGGGCGGCTGATTGTCCATCATGACATCCTTGTAGAGATCCTTGTGTCCTTCTAAATACTCCCACTCCTCCATGGAGAAATAGACAGTGACATCCTGACACCTTATAGGAACCTGACACACACAATGATACAGTCACCATCCAGACACATCCCTTGTCTATTACTGGATAATGTCCCAGAATCCTCCTCACCTCTCCTGTCAGCAGCTCCATCATCTTCTTGGTGACTTCTAGAATCTTCTCCATGTTGTGTCTCTCGGGTTTTAGGGAGTCACATGGAGGCACTGTGATGGACATATGATCACCTGACTTCACAAGAGGAAATCTCTGTATTGGAGAACCAATAGGAATATCATGTTAGAATCCCAGAATCCTCCTCACCTCTCCGGTCAGGTCTGTGTATTATTAATAGAGATAAGAGTGATGTCATGTGACCTCCCAGAATCCTCCTCACCTCTCTGGTCAGGTATGTGTTTTATTAATAGAGATAAGAGTGATGTCATGTGACCTCCCAGAATCCTCCTCACCTCTCCGGTCAGGTCTGTGTTTTATTAATAGAGATAAGAGTGATGTCATGTGACCTCCCAGAATCCTCCTCACCTCTCCGGTCAGGTCTGTGTTTTATTAATAGAGATATAAGTGATGTCATGTGACCTCCCAGAATCCTCCTCACCTCTCCGGTCAGGTCTGTATTATTAATAGTGATAAGAGTGATGTCATGTGACCTCCCAGAATCCTCCTCACCTCTCCGGTCAGCAGGTAGATGATCTCCAGGGTGAGGTTTAGTATCTTCTCAGTCATGTGACTCCAGTTCTCCTTCATTTTTATTGATGTGGTCATGTGATCTATGTGGGCTTCTCTGTTGAGGGATAGCGGAAAATTACCTGGACTGCAGTTTTTGTACAATTTTAGGAGGGGGAAATAAGGAGTTAATAACAGAGCTGTCCCCAATGGGATTTTGTACATATGGAGGTCTATACATCAGACTATGACGATGGACAATTGAGAAGAGAAGGACAGAGAGATTTTGTTATATATAAGGTCAATGATGTTATGAACATTCCCGTCCCTATGTGTTCTCACAGCTGTAGAGCTGTGAATTCGGTGGCCACATCTGATTGGGTGGCAATGAAAGCTTTCTCCGGGTTCGATGTGAAGCAAAGTTTGGGTGAAACGTGTGCTCATCCCTCGTAAGAAGTGAGGTATCTACCACAGTCATTACTGGCTGCTGACCAAAGTCATAGATTGTGCAGAGCATTATGGGTGAGCACCAAAATTAATCCACCAAACATTTAAGCAAAATTTGAATCCTAGAAATTGGGGTCAAACCCGAATCTGAATCTCATTCCTCCTTACAAGAGAGACTGATAAGTTGGGACACATCTCCAAAATGAAGAGAATGTTCTGGCGTTCCGATGAGGAAGGTCCCACGTCGAATAATGACCGCCCTGTACTGCGCAGTACGGAGCACGATGTAGCCCTCAAAAATCTCCGAACATGAGCTGTACACGGCACCTGCGCAATCAACACTACATTGTGCCACACGCTGCCGCACTCTCCTGATGCTCGTGCAACTCTGCAAGGGGCGTGTGTATTATTCACTGAACTGTGCACGGGGCGGGGATGCATACAGAAGAGGCAGCATGATGGGCAGAGCTCATACGATGGGGGTGGATTTCTCAAAGGGGCGGAAGTATTATTGAGAAGCGTGTAAGGGGCGGATGCCTACTAGGGTTGCCACCTCATCCCTTTAAACCCGAACACATAGTAATTACACAGGTTCTGGGGCTAATTTAATGTTGATAAGGCACCAAGGAAGTTTAATTAGCACCTTAATCAGTCAGAGAACCTGTGTAATTAATATGTGTTCGGTTTTAAAGGGATGAGGTGGCAACCCTAATGCCTACAGAGGACGCCGTATTTTACAATGATGTTCAGCGCTGATAAGTTGGGGGTGGTTTTCTCAATAAACTACACTTCTTTGCAAAATACGGCGTCTTCTGTAGGCATCCGCCCCTTACACGCATCTCAATAATACATCCGCCCCTTTGAGAAATCCACACCCATCGTATGAGTTCCGCCCATCATGCGGCCTCTTCTGTATGCATCCCCGCCCCTTGCAGAGTTGCACAAGCATCGGGAGCGTGTGGCACAATGAAGTGTTGATTGTGCAGGCGCCGTGTACAGCTGATCATCTTCAGAGATTTTCGGCGACTCCGTTGTGCGCTGTACTGCGCAAGCGCTGCCCCTGCGCAGTCCAGGGCGAGCATTTTCCGACGGGGGACCCTTCTCGGCACAACACCAGCCATGTAAATGGGGGAAATGCTCTAGGGATGAGCTCCGGCGCGTTCGCACAGTCCACATGCAGAGCCCCCCAGGAAGTCTGCACGGCGCTGCGCTAACCACAGGCAGGGAGACATTTGCTGATCTCTGCAGCCGAGCATCGGGACAATGTCTCTCTGCCTGTGATTAGCGCAGCGCCGTGCAGACTTCCTGGTGGACTCTGCACGTCGACTGTGCGAACACGTTGGAGCTCTTCCCTAAAATGTTCTGACCCTGAAGGGGTTACTCTAGATTTCCACACTATATATGTGTATGATCATCTGCTGGAGATAAAAGACGTCACAGTGACTATGGAGGAAGAGGACGGACATGACGGGGGTTACTGGGTGTAAATAGAAAATAAGATCTTATTACCTCATCTGCTGCCACTTTCAGCAATGTCTCCTCTCTACTTCCTCCCGACTCACCTCTCACCTGGAACTTCCTGTCTGTACCTGACATCACTTCCTGTCTTCCATAGAGACTTCCTGTCTGGGTAGACGTGAGAAGATCACCACCTTGTGAAGCTCAGAGGAACTGTATCCCCGAAAAACGTCTCGTAGTGTGAACACGCCCTTGTGCTGTGTGTGTATGTATTGTATATCCTTATAGATCGGGTCATCTCCACTCCCACCAAGGGGAAGAGAAATACACTGCTCAAAAAAACTTAAAGAAACACTTTGAAAACATATCAGATCTCAACGGGCAAAAAATCTCATGCTGGATATCTATACTGATATGGACTGGGTAATGTGTTAGGATCTATACTGGTATGGACTGGGTAATGTGTTAGGATCTATACTGGTAAGGACTGGGTAATGTGTTAGAATCTATACTGGTATGGACTGGGTAATGTGTTAGGAATGAAAGGATGGCACATCATTTGATGGAAATGAAAATGATCCACCTACAGAGGGCTGAATTCAAAGACACCCCGAAAATCTAAGTGAAAAAATTATGCAGCAAGCTCATCCATTTTGCTGAAATTTCATTGCAACGACTCAAAATGGTCCTCAGTAGTTTGTTTGGCCCCCAAGTGCTTTTATGCATGCCTGACAACTTAGGTACATGCTCCTTGTGAGATAACGGATGGTGTCCTGGGGTACTTCCTCCAAGATCTGGACCAGAGCATTACTGAGCTCCTGAACAGACTGAGGTGCAACCTGGCGGCACCGGATGGACCAAAACATAATGTCCCAGAGGTGTCCTTTTGAATTTAGGTCAGGTGAGCGTGGGGGCCATTCAATGGTATCAATTTCTTCTTCCTCCAGGAACTGGCTGCATGCTCTCGCCACATGAGGTCGGGCATTGTCGTGCACCAGGAGGAACTCAGGACCCACTGCACCAGCGTAGGGTCTGACAATGGGTCCAAGGGTTTCATTACGATATCTAATGGTAGTCAGAGTGCCATTGTGTAGCCTGTAGAGATCTGTGCGTCCCTCCATGGATATGCCTTCCCAGACCATCACTGACCCACCTCCTATCCTGTCATTCTGAACGATGTTACAGGCAGCATAAAGTTCTCCACGACTTCTCCAGACCCTTTCACCTCTGTCCCATATGCTCAGGGTGAACCTGCTCTCATCTGTGAAAAACATTGGGCACCAGTGATGGACCTTCCAATTCTGGTGTTCAATTGAAAATGCCAATCGAGCTCCACAGTGTCCGGCAGTGAGCACAGAGCACACCAGAGGGCGTCGGACCCTCAGGCCACCCCCATGAAGTCTGCTTCTGATTGTTTGGTCAGAGACATTCACACCAGTGGCCTGCTGGAGGTCATTTTGTAGGGCTCTGGCAGTGCTCATCCTGTTCCTCCTTGCACAAAGGAGCAGATAACGGTCCTGCTGATGGGTTAAGGACCTTCTACGGCTCTGTCCAGCTCTCCTAGAGTAACTGCCCGTCTCCTGGAATCTCCTCCATGCTCTTGAGACTGTGCTGGGAGTCACGGCAAACCTTCTGGCAACAACACGTATTAATGTGCCATCCTGGAGGAGTTGGACTGCCTGTGCAACCTTTATAGGGTCCAAGTATCGCTTCGTGCTACCAGTAGTAACGCTAAGCCTAGCCAAATGCAAAACTAGTGAAAAACAGTCAGGAAAGATGAGTAGGGAGAAAATGTCAGACACCTCCACCTGAAAAAACATTCCTGTTTTGGAGGTCGTCTCATTGTTGCCCATCCAGTGCACCTGTTGTTAATTTCAATTAACAGCAAAGCAACTGAAACTGATTAACAACCCCCTCTGTATACACCCCTCCCCCTCTACTACTTACCTGACCAGATCAATATCCCTGGAGTTATGCTTCAAAAGTAGGCCCTCGTGAGGGCTGCTGGGTATTGTATTCATCCTGTCACCCTGTCCAGTCAGTCTTTAGACAGAAAACAGTCCATGCACTTTGTTTTTTTTATTGAGGGGAATTAACTTTGATAGGATAAGGGAAAATGGGATGCCCACTGAATTGCAGAATATTTACATAGGACCAACTATAAACGCTCCTTGTATATACAATCCAGCACAACACCTGCTTGCATACTATTCCTCCTCAACACCTCTGGCACATTTCTTGCTTACCCTTCCAGGACTAACTAGCACAGAAATTTAGGCCTGACACTGGCTCAGCCAGGTCTTGCAAGTTCCCTTTGCAGGTAGAGACCTAGGATCCCTATGGTGTAGAAAAAATATAACAGTCCTTGGGGCTAGTTGTCCTACATGTGGCCTCTCTCCTGCCCATGTTTCCACAGTCCACTCTTCTGGCGCTGCACCCATCCCATATTACTCTCTCCCAGTCCTCTCCTGACTGTGTGTCATTCACCAGCCCTCTTGGCTGTGACCTGTTGTCCCTTCCTTGAGACGTGCTTTCTCCCACTGTCCTCTCTCCTTGCTCCCATGCCTCCTGTCCAGGACACCTCCATGTGCTCTTAGAAGGACCCATCTAGACCCAAACCCAGGCCCCAAGGTCACCCCTCCAGACAGGGGAGCTCCCTCAAAGGCCCAGACAGCCTAGCACGCCATCTACAGCTTCCTCATGAACAACTCCTCCCCTCCTCCTTAGCCTAGATATTTAAGGAGGCCTACCCCCTGCCAATCCAAGTTGGGGATTGGTCAAGGCTCCTTAGAACACCCCAAACAGCGCCACCTCCCCTCTTCACCTTTCTTTCCAGAAAGTACCAGAACATTGTTGAAAGAAGTGGGAGGTCTTAATGATGCTGCTTGTGAATCAACAGCTCTACACTGGGCCACTGTCAACACCTAGGCCTGCCTAAATTTGCTTACTCTATCAGAAAACCTTATTTACATCTATCTAGCAACCTAGAGGGTGCTGCAAATATATTACTGCCTAGTCCAGCCTTTCTCAGCCAGGGTTCCTCCAAAGGTCTCTAGGGATTCCTTGAGCAATGAACAATTTCTGTCTCTCAGTAACAACTGACATCAATGATCTGTAAGTGGGGCAGTCTTCCCACTGATGACGAGAAGAATGTCCTTCTCCTATTGGACACCAATGTAAGGATCCACTACACTGACCACTGATATAATGAGGTCCTTCTCCCATTGGACACCAATGTTGGGGTCCACTACACTGACCACTAGACTTGTGCACAACAAAAATTTTCGTAATTTTTTTGTTCCGTTTCGTCTCGTTCCGTAGATTCGTAACTTCGTAAGACTCAAGTTTTCCTATTCGGACCCATTCGTATTTCGTAAGACGCAAGTTTTCCTATTCGGACCCATTCGTATTTTCGTAACAGTTTTATTTTCGTTTATACTGAATGATTCGTAATTCTGTCTAATTTATTTTCGTTGATTCGAAATTCGTAATTTTGTTAGATAATAATTTTCGTTTTAATGGATTCGTAATTTTGTACTTTCGTAAATACATAGCAACACGCGGCTAATGCATATTAAGATATACTTTCTCTTAAGCCCGGTACACACGGTCGGACTTTTTGCCCACAAACATCAAAATTAGCGTTATCCAAAAAATACGACCGTGTGTACGCTCTATCGGACAAACTTTTTCGGTTTGAAAAGTCTGGCCAACTCCCTTCAGACAAAAATTCACGGAAAAGTTTGTTTGAAGTCCGATCGTGTGTACGAGGCTTTACACTGTCCAATGTGACTCAGCACAAAAGAGATAAGCTGATTGGCTAAGATATTAAGTAATCAGTCACTAACTACACTGCCCAGTGCCCATTCCAAAGAACGATACAAGTACACAAATTTACCAACAGACAAAGAAACAGATTTACAAAACACACAAATGAAAATACGAACAGACAAAGGATTTAAAATACGGAATGCAAATCGTTCGTTATAGAGGTCATTTTCTTTTGCTTTTTCGGTGTTTCATATTTTAGTAAGATTGTCCAATCATACGTTCGTATTTTAATAAGATTGTCCAATCATACGTTCGTATTTTCGCTTGTTTGTTATTTTGCTTATTCATAATTCCATAATATTCGTCTTTCAGCTTTTCGGATTTTCGAATTGATACGAATGTTCGAAAACTAACAAATTCGTACGAAAATCCATTCGCTACGAACGGGAACGCACATGTCTACTGACCACTGATATAAGGGGGTCCTTCTACTATTGGTCACCAATGTAAGGCACCGGTACACTGACCACTATTATCAGGTGAAACTTCAGACCCTACAGCTTTCCTCATTAGAACGCTGGTAGAGCTCCTCCCACTGGACATAGTGCAACAAACAGTTATTACTACAGAGCAACAGAAGTTAGGAATCTGCTACAAAGTTTGTTAAAACCCCCATAATGTACTGTAGTGGATGGTTGCTACTAGTTACCAGGGCTGGACTGGGACAAAAATTTGGCCCTGGACTTCATCCAGACTGGCCCACTTTGACAGGTCTCTCCCACAGCGGCCGGACAACTCCCGCACCTCCCAAGTCCCCTCTCCCCCTTCACTAGCCACTTTTACTTTATTAGAGTAGAACGGCTGGTACTGATACTCTTATAGGCAGTACCAGTGGGGAAGCTAGACATTATTTCTCCCGGGGCAAAGAATCAGTTTGGTGACCCCCTTATGGGACAAGATTAGGCAGAAGTGAGAAACTCCCAGGCCGCTGTCACTGAAGCCGGCCCACTGAGCCATCGGCCCACCGGGAAACTCCCTGTAGTCCCAATGGCCAGTCCATCCCTGCTAGTTACTATCATCAACCATGTTCACCCTGACCACCATACATCACTCTTCTGTAGACAATAAACAGTCATTTGCTTTTGTTTATTTGGGGGATATTATTTGGTTGGGGAAAGGGGGTATGGGATGCCCAAAGAACAGATCACTTTTGCCATCGTTATTAAATAATTGCGGTTTGAACAAACGATGGACTCTAATGCCGTGTACACAAACTCAGAATTTCCGACAACAAATGTTCGATGGGAGCTTTTGGTCGGAAATTCCGACCGTGTGTAGGCTCCATCGGACAATTTTCTGTCGGAATTTCCGACAACAAAAATTTGAGAGCTGGTTCTCAAATTTTCCAACAACAAAACTTGTTGTCGGAAATTCAGGCCGTGTGTACACAATTCCGACCATCATTTTTCTCGGCTCATCGTACGTGTTGTACGTCATCGCGTTCTCGACATTCAGAATTTCCGACAATATTTGTGTGACCGTGTGTATGCAAGACAAGTTTGAGCCAACATCCGTCGGAAATAAATCCACGGTTTTGTTGTCAGAATGTCCGATCGTCTGTATGTGGCATTACATTTACAGTCTCAACTCCACTCCTCCTCTGCACAAACTCCTGCAGACTGTTACTCTCAGGACTCTTCTCCTCCTGCACAAACGTCACTGTACAATGTTAGTCTTTCCGCCCCATCCTCCTTACTCTGCACCAGGGATCAGTCCCTGATGGTTGCTGAACTTTGCTAAATTTTGATAGGCCAGGGGCACGACAAGTGTGTCTTGCCTACAGTCAAGTATGGTGGTGGGAGTGTCATGGTCTGGGGCTGCATGAGGGCTGCCGCTACTGGGGAGCTACAGATCATTGAGGGAACCATGAATGCCAACATGTACTGTGACATACTGAGTCTCCCTTCAGAGACTGGGCCGCAGGGCAGTATTCCAAGACCACCACTGCCTTGCTAAAGAAGCTGAGGGTAAAGGTGATGGACTGGCCAAGCATGTCTCTAGACCTAAACACTATTGAGCATCTGTAGGGCATCCTCAAATGGAAGGTGGAGGAGCGCAAGGTCTCTAACATCCACCAGCTCCGTGATGTCGTCATGGAGGAGTGGAAGAGGACTGCAGTGACAACCTGTGATGCTCTGGTGACCTCCATGCCCAAGAGGGTTAAAGCAGTGCTGGAAAATAATGGCGGCCACACAAAATATTGACACTTTGGGCCCAATGTGGACATTTTCAGTTAGGGGTGTACTCACTTTTGTTGCCAGTGGTTTAGACATTGATGGCTGTGTGTTGAGTTATTTTGGAGGGGACAGCAAATTTACACTGTTATACAAGCTGTACACTCACTACACAACATTGTAGATACAAAGTGTAATTTCTTCAGTCACATGAAAAGATTTAGGGTGGACTTATTTTTCGAGATACTGATATAACAATTTAAAATAGTTTATTGATATTAATTATTTCCTGCAGACATGTTGGGAGAGAACTGCGTCATGTGATAGCCGAATATCCCTTAGGAAAAAACAGAACTTAGATGTTGGTGAAATCTTCCACCACAAAATGCACTCAGCCAATGAGAGGTAATGACTCCATTTTTATTTTAAAAAGCCTGACGGACCATCTTTTAAGTGGTGGGGTTAACGCGTTTCATCCTGGAAGACGACTTTTTTTTTCTCCTGCTATCAATGGCCAACGCGGTACAACACTTCATCCATGTCTTTGGTGATCTCTGATCTCCTTATGAAGTGTTTCTTACATGATGAAGATCAGCCATGGAGTATATCTGAGGTGTATATCAGGGTGTGCTTCTTCCCCACATGTCCAGCAACATTCACATACAAGACATTTCCCGCACTCACTAATACACCTCGAGGGTTGTGTGGGACCCCTGATGTACAGGAAGACAGGACTTCGGTGAGGAACATTTCCCTCACTCCAGATCGGAAAGTGGCTTCTCCCCCATGTGAGAACTCTGATGTGTGTTAAAATTGGACTTATCTGAAAAACAATTCCCGCACTCAGGACAGGGAATTGGCTTCTTCCTCATATGCGATTTCTGATGTGCGTTAAGACTGGACTTATATGAAAAACATCTCCCGCACTCAGGGCAAGAATATGGCTTCTCCCCCGTGTGAGATCTCTGGTGTCTGTAAAAATTGTTCATTTTTGAAAAACATTTCCCACACTCAGGGCAGGAATACGGCTTTTCCCCCGTGTGGCATCTCTGATGCATGAGAAGTTCATGTTTTCTTAGAAAACATTTCCCGCACTCAGAACAGACATGCGTCTTCTCCCCCACGTGCAATTTGCGATGCGCGTGAAGATTGGATGCCCTTGAAAAACATTTGCCGCACTCAGGACAGGAATACGGCTTTTCACCTGTATGAGTTATCTGATGTCTGTAAAAGTCGCACTTCTGGGAAAAGCATTTTCCGCACTCAGAGCAGGAATACGGCTTCTCACCTGTGTGAGTCTTCCGATGTTTTAATAGGGAAGCGTTATGAAGAAAACTTTTCTCGCACTCCGAACAGGAATAGATCTTCTTGATGGAAATCTGTTGTGTGTCAAGTTGGGATTTCATCAAAAAACATTTCTCGCACACAAGTGAGGAATACGTCTTCTCACCTGCGTGATAACTTTTGTACTCATAAAGATCGGATTCAGAATGGAAACACTCCCCGCACTCAGTACAGGAAAACCTCCTATGTGTTGGAAGGACGGCACCGTCCCGCACAGTCTCAGGTTCCTCAGGATAAGAGGAATACGATGGTCCGGCACCGTCCCGCACAGTCTGAGGTTCCTCAGGAGAAGAGGAATACGATGGTCCGGCACTGTCCCGCACAGTCTGAGGTTCCTCAGGATAAGAGGAATACGATGGTCCGGCACCATCCCGCACAGTCTGAGGTTCCTCGGGATAAGAGGAATACGATGGTCCGGCACCGTCCCGCACAGTCTGAGGTTCCTCAGGATAAGAGGAATACGATGGTCCGGCACCGTCCCGCACAGTCTGAGGTTCCTCAGGATAAGAGGAATACGATGGTCCGGCACCGTCCCGCACAGTCTGAGGTTCCTCAGGATAAGAGGAATACGATGGTCCGGCACCGTCCCGCACAGTCTGAGGTTCCTCAGGATAAGAGGAATACGATGGTCCGGCACCGTCCTGCACAGTCTGAGGTTCCTCAGGATAAGAGGAATACGATGGTCCGGCACCGTCCCGCACAGTCTCAGGTTCCTCAGGATAAGAGGAATACGATGGTCTGGCACCGTCCCGCACAGTCTGAGGTTCCTCAGGATAAGAGGAATACGATGGTCCATCTACACTGTGTGGTGTCGGATTGACATTTGAGGTAGTCGGGTTTTCTCCTGGACTATACTGTGTGATGTCCTCATCTTCTACTTTACAGTCTGGAGACAAAGTGAGACAATCCTCTGAGGTTTTCCTCATCTCCCGTCCATCTACTAAAATAGAAATACAAAGATTATTACTAGACATGAGCTGATTGGTTCCCCTAAACCAGGACTCCGCCCACATCAGGCAGCTTTGTCTCTGAGGATCTTACAATTCCCCCCTCAAGGTAACTAGTAAATGGGTCCTCTGATCTCCTACCAGATCATTTCTTTATTCATGGACCTTAGTCAGAGAGTGAGGAAACAACGAGTGATGGTGTTGCAGGGATCATGAAACAAATCCCCCACCCCCTCTATCACGCATTTCGACTCATTAAGTGAAGTCTTCAGGACTAATGTTGAGCTTGATTTCAGTCTCTGGAGAGGGATGTAGCGATGTTGGACCCCTACAGCTTCTCTCAGGTTGGAAATGTATGCTACTCTTGACCAGATATATGAAGGCAACCAAACACAAGGACTTACTCCAGACCATTGCACTTTGCTGTACAATTGCACAGTCCTTACCTCTGCTCTGACTGCTGCACTCTTGTAATGTATATAACCCAAAGGGATTTGGTTCTTCTGAGATCTTGTTAGACCCGGGGGACCAGGGCCTCAAAACATCGAATTACTGCACCATACTCCCCATACAATTCAGGTGAGGGCTCAACGATACCCCCTAGACCAGCGTTTCTCAACCCTTTTTATCATGGAGGAATCTTTGAAATACCTGTGGGTCTCAGGGAACCCCTTCTAATAGTTACTATATCTACAGCTCAGGTTATGTGAGCATGAAGGTCATTGAGAAGAATGCTCCTAACATTTGTGGTCATTGGGAAGAATGCTCCTAACATTTGTGGTCATTGGGAACAATTCTCCCTTAGACGGGTTCCTACAAGAGGTTAGCGTTCTTTTGCTGACTCTGCAGCTATCTGGGTCAAGCTGGGCTGTTTCTCCTGTCTGTGCTCATGCCTTCAGCTCACAATGTAGATGGATGGTGGATCTGAGGAAATTATTGGCCGTTTTTTTAGAGATCCATATGAAAGCTGGTCACTTAAGTGCCCTGGGGGCTTCCTGCTAGAACCGCCTGGAGAAGTGCTGCCAGAAATGTAGGCGATACTCTGCCGGAGGAATCACCCCCTTTGGGGGGCGTTGTGAAAGGAGACTTTTCGGGGTTCCTGGAGAGGGTCTCATGCATGGAACCGAAGCATCCAAGTCTAAACTTGTTGGGTGAGAAATGCAGATGACCATAAAGTATTTACAGTGGAACCTCGGATTGCGAGTAACGTAGTTAACGAGCGTTTCGCAATACGAGCACTGTATTTGAAAAGATCCTAACTCGCAAAACTAGCAGGATTCAGGCCAAAGTGGTGTGCAGTACCGTGTTTGGCCTGAGGTGGAAGGGGGGCACAGGAGCCAAGCGGAGCCAAACAGCGCAGATCGCAGCCAATTGGCGCCGTTCGGAAATGCTCAGAAAGACACATAAATACTCAGTTTCCTAGCCTTTCCGAGGTCAGCCGAGGTGCCCTCGGGCCTTTCCGAGGCTCTCTCCGGCACCCCCCACCTCTGTATTGAAGTCAATGCAGAACAAGTTATTTTCGTCTCCATTGACTTCAATGGGTAAACTCACTTTATGCGAGTACTTTGGTTTACGAGCATTCTCCTGGAACGGATTATACTCGTAATCCGAGGTTCCACTGTAATTACATACATAGTTTCAGAGTAGGCAAGGTTGAATAAAGACAACAGTCAATCAAGTTCAACCTGTGTCGGTGTACGTGTGTTCGTGTCGGTAATCATTTCCCATATCCCTGTGTGTTGTGTTCTTTAAAATGTACATCCAAGGGTCTTTTAAAAATATATCCATACTCCCCGCTGACACCACCAATTGTGGAAGAGAGTTCAACATTCTTACTGCCCTGACAGTGAAAACCCCCCTACACAGCTTAAGGTTAAACCGCTTCTCCTCCAATCTCATTGGGTGGCCCCGTGTCCTTTTACACTCCCTGGGGTTACCGTTGAGGTATTTGTGAATCTCTATAGCGTCCTCTTTCTCAGGAGTCTCTTCGAATAAATTTAGCGCTTGTAGCCGCTCCTCGTATTTGAGGTTCTCCAGACCCCTTATTCATTTTGTTGCCCTTCTTTGGACTCTCTCCAGTTCCAGCACATCCCTTCTGAGGACCGGTGACCAGAATTGGTCGGAAGATGCAGCCGGACCAAAGTTTTATTAAATTACGGATTATCGTTTTATCTCTGGAGTATATCCCCTTTTTTATACATGCTAATATTCTGTCGGCTTTGGTAGCTGCAGCTTGACCTTGCTGAGCCTATCATCTACTAGGACCCCCAGATTTTTCTCCATCCTTGACTCCCCCAGAGGTTCTCCCCCTAGTGAGTGGTTTGTGTTTATATTTTTTGCCCCCAAGTGCATTACTTAAGATTTCTCCACATTAAACTTCATTTGCTATCTAGTTATCCACTCCATTATTTTGTTCAGGTCTTTCTGAAAATTTTCAATATCCTGATGTGAAGATATTGCCCTGCTTATTTTTGTATCATCCGTAAAAACTGAGCTTGAGCTATTTATCCCCTGCTCTATATAATTTATGAATAAATTAAACAGAATTGGTCCCAAGACAGAACCTTGAGGTACCCCACTTGCCACTCCATACCAGTCTGAGTACACGTTATTTATCACCACCCTTTGGATGCGCCCCTGTAACCAGTTTTCTATACAAGAACAAACCTTATGGTCCATGCCTGCAGACCCCAGCTTGTAGATTAAGCGTTTATGGGGAACTGTATCAATTGCTTTTGCAAAATTCAGATACACCACATCCACGGGCCTCCCCCTATCTAGATGGCAGCTCACTTCCTCGTTGAATGTTAACAGATTGATCTGGTGGAACAACCCTTCATAAACCCATGCTGGTTACTACTAATGATGCGATTATCTTCAGCAAATTCTTGGATATAGTCCCTTATCATCCCCTCCAATCATTTACATACTATTGATGTTAGGCTGACCGGCCTGTAGTTCCCCAGAATATGTATCTGCCCTTTTTTGAATATTGGTACCACATTGGCTTTTCTCCAATAATTGACATACTATTGATGTTAGGCTGACCGGCCTGTAGTTCCCCGGGAATATGTATCTGCCCTTTTTTGAATATTGGTACCACATTGGCTTTTCTCCAATAATTGACATACTATTGATGTTAGGCTGACCGGCCTGTAGTTCCCCGGGAATATGTGTCTGCCCTTTTTTGAATATTGGTACCACATTGGCTTTTCTCCAATAATTGACATACTATTGATGTTAGGCTGACCGGCCTGTAGTTCCCCAGAATATGTCTCTGCCCTTTTTTGAATATTGGTACCACATTGGCTTTTTTCCAATAATTGACATACTATTGATGTTAGGTTGACCGGCCTGTAGTTCCCCGGGAATATGTGTCTGCCCTTTTTTGAATATTGGTGCCACTTTGGCTTTTCTCTAAATAAGCTACTACAATTCCTGTCAGTATGCTGTCCACAAAGATTAGGAATAATGGTCTGGCTACAACCCGAGTGGGTTCCCTGAGGACTCCAGGGTGCAAGCCATCCGATCCAGGTGATTTGTTTGTGTTAAGCTTATCTAGTCTTTCCTCGACTCAGGCCTCTGTTAGTAACACATCACAAGATGTACCCTCATGGCTAACAATACTGTCGTGGTCGGTATAGCCCTAATTTTCCTGTGTAAAAACTGAGAAGAAAGCATCTAGTACAGTTGCATTCTCTGTGTTATCTGTAACCATTCTTTATTCATCCTCTTTTATGTGGGCAATGTGCTCTGGTTTCGCTTTTTTACTGTTAATATATCTAAAAAACAAATCTTGGGATTTTTTGTGCTCTCCTCTTCTATGTGTCTCTCGTAGAATTTTTTAGCCGCCCTGATTTCGTTCTTACACTTTTTTTATTGCATTCCTTGTAGTATTGGAATGCTGACAATGGCCCATCCGCTTTATATTGTTTAAAGGCCATTTTCTTTCTCTCTCTCTAATAAGAATTTTTACGTTATGGTTTATCCACCCAGGTTTAACCTTCGTTCTATATTTATTTCCCTTTGGAATGCACTGTGTGATACCTTTGTGTAATATGTTCCTAAAACATTCCCATCTTTCCTCTGTGTTCAATGCTTATAAGTTTAGGTCTCAATTGATATCTTGTAGTATTGAGCACAGTTCAGAAAGGTAGGCTCAGACTCTGCTGGTGGAATCACCACCTTTAGGAGGGCCGTGTGATAGGAGCCTTTTTGAGGTCCCTGAAGAGGGTCTCATGAATGGAACCGAAGCATCGAAGTCTGAACTTGTTGGGTGACAAATGAAGACGGCCATAAGATATCAGCAGCAAGGAATCCTCACATTTATATTCTGAAAAGACTTAATTTTGATACAATCTGGATATAGCAGATAGCACAGAGCTCTGTGCGATTATAAATCAAGTCTAGATATATAAATGGAGTCTCCAGCACAGGGTACAGGGGTAAATCTACAGGGGTATGGGGAACACAGGCCAAGAACATTACCAGGGTGCTACCAGCTGATGATATTCAGTCCCCGCCCTACTCTGGACCAATCAGTGAGCAGTATGGGTGGAGGAATGGATTTAGTGTTAATGACCCACCTGTGCTGATCTCTGTAGGAGTGTCCTCCTCTATAAATGTCCCCGTTATTCCATCCTCCTCCATAGACTGCTGATCATCCTTCACATACGTCTCTTCTTCTTCTGATTCCACCTCAACTTTTATATCTATCATATCTTCACCCTAAACCAAGAGAATAAGAGACAAGAACATCTTGTAGGGTTCATACATCATCTCCATGAGTAATTTTTGTGTTTTAGATGCTCCATCCCACCAACCTTATAACAGTGATAGATGGTGTGACCTTTCTGTGTGGAATCCCGGGAATACAGAGGACGGGGACATCTCTCTGGTGGGTTCCTGTAGCTGGATGACTCCACCATGGTGTCCTGGTACAGATCTTTGTGTTCTTCCTCCATCACCCCA
This sequence comes from Rana temporaria, assembly GCF_905171775.1. Classification (NCBI taxonomy): domain Eukaryota; kingdom Metazoa; phylum Chordata; class Amphibia; order Anura; family Ranidae; genus Rana; species Rana temporaria. Next base: position 187,554,826 of record NC_053496.1, read on the forward strand.
TCCTCATCATCCTCCTCTTTTATCTCTTCTTTAACCTTAACTTTAGGATCTCTCAGGGTTCCACTCTGAATATAGAATAAAAATGACATCAATGGTAACAATGCAGATAATGTACAGATCCTAATGATACTATCAGTGATTGTTCCTCATCTACCTGATGATGGTGGGGGATGGTGTGACCTTCCTGTGTGGAATCCCAGGAATACAGAGGACGGGGACATCTCTCTGGTGGGTTCCCATTACTGGATCCATCTGTAGGAAACACACACACTGACTGAATACATTGTTTCTATGTGTTTATCAGATGATGGGGGATCTAGGTGGAGCCTCCGTACTGCTCTCTCCTTTACAATAAAGTCTCCTCTTACCCGGTGATGTGAGGGGCGGCTGATTGTCCATCATGACGTCCTTGTAGAGATCCTTGTGTCCTTCTAAATACTCCCACTCCTCCATGGAGAAATAGACAGTGACATCCTGACACCTTATAGGAACCTGACACACACAATGATACCGTCACCATCCAGACACACCCCTTGTCTGTTACTGGATAATGTCCCAGAATTCCCAGAATCCTCCTCACCTCTCCTGTCAGCAGCTCCATCATCTTCTTGGTGACTTCTAGAATCTTCTCCATGTTGTGTCTCTCAGGTTTTAGGGAGTCACATGGAGGCACTGTGATGGTCATATGATCACCGGACGACACAAGAGGAAATCTCTGTATTGGAGAACCAATAGGAATATCATGTTAGAATCCCAGAATCCTCCTCACCTCTCCGGTCAGGTCTGTATTATTAATAGAGATAAGAGTGATGTCATGTGACCTCCCAGAATCCTCCTCACCTCTCCGGTCAGGTCTGTGTTTTATTAATAGAGATAAGAGTAATGTCATGTGACCTCCCAGAATCCTCCTCACCTCTCCGGTCAGGTCTGTGTATTATTAATAGAGATAAGAGTGATGTCATGTGACCTCCCAGAATCCTCCTCACCTCTCCGGTCAGGTCTGTGTATTATTAATAGAGATAAGAGTGATGTTATGTGACCTCCCAGAATCCTCCTCACCTCTCTGGTCAGGTCTGTGTATTATTAATAGAGATAAGAGTGATGTCATGTGACCTCCCAGAATCCTCCTCACCTCTCCGGTCAGCAGGTAGATGATCTCCAGGGTGAGGTTTAGTATCTTCTCAGTCATGTGACTCCGGTTCTCCTTCATTTTTATTGGTGTGGTCATGTGATCTATGAGGGCTTCTCTGTTGAGGATAGTGAAGAATTATCTAGACTCTTTGTACAATTTTAGGAGGGGGATATAAGAAGTTAATAACTGAGCTGTCCCAAATGGTATTTTGTACATACGGAGGTCTATATATATATATCAGATGATAAAGATGAGCAATTGAGAAAAGACGGACAGAGGTTTTATTATATATAAGGTCAATAATGTTATGAACATTCCCGTCCCTATTAAGGATGAGCTCCGGCGTGTTCGCATAGAACACGTGCAGAGCCCGCCAGGAAGTGAGCACGGCGCTGTGCTAATCACAGCCAGGGAGACATTGTCCCGATGCTCGGCTGCAGGGATCATGCAATGTCTCCCTGGCTCTTATTAGCACAGCGCCGGGCTCACTTCCTGGCGGGCTCTGCACGTGTTCTATGCGAACACGCCGGAGCTCATCCTTAGTCCCTATGTGTTCTCGCAGCTGTAAAGCTGGGAATTTGGTGGCCGTAGCTAATTGGGTGGCAGTGACAGCTTTCCCCAGATTCAATGTGAAGCCAAGTTTGGATGAAATGTGTGCTCATCCCTCGTAAAAAGTGAGGTATCTACCATAGTGAGGGATGAGGTTCTCCACCTCCTCTACCCGTTACTGGCTGCTGACCAGAGTCATAGATTGTGCAGAGCATTATGGGTGAGCACCAAAATGAATCAACCAAACATTTAAGCAAAATTTGTGTCCTAGAAATTGGGGTCAAACCCGAATCTGAATTTCATCCCTCGTTACAAGAGAAACTGATAAGTTGGGACACATCTCCAAAATGAAGAGAATGTTCCAGCCCTGTAAGTGGGGGAATGTTCTGCCCCTGAAGGGGTTAATTTAGGTTTCCACAATATATATGTGTGTATCACCATCTGCTGGAGATAAAAGACGTCACAGTGACTATGGAGGAAGAGGACGAACATGACGGGGGTTACTGGGTGTAAATAGAAGATAAGATCTTATTACCTCCTCAGCTGCCACTTCCAAAATGTCTTCTACCTACTTCCTCCCGACTCACCTCTCACCTGGAACTTCCTATTTATAACCTGACATCACTTCCTGTCTTCCATACTATATATGTGTGTATCATTATCTGCTGGAGATAAACGACGACACAGTGACTATGGAGCAAGAGGACGGACATGACGGGTTTACTGGGTGCAAATAGAAAATAATCTTATTATCGCCTCTGTTGCCAGTTTCAGCAATGTCTACTCCCTACTATTTCCTCCCGACTCACCTTTCTCCCGAAACTTCCTGTCTGTATCTGACATCACTTCCTTTCATCCATAGAGACTTGCTGTCTCTATGGTAGAAGTGAGATCACCACCTTGTGGAGATCAAAGGAACTGCAACACCAAGAATTGTCTCGTAGTGTGAACTCGGCCTTGTGCTGTGTGTGTATGTATTGTATATCCTTATAGATGGGGTCATCTCCACTCCCACCAAGGGGAGAGAAATATATTACTGCCTAGTCCATCCTTTCTCAGCCAGGGTTCCTCCAAAGGGTTCTAGGGGGTTCCTTGAGCAATGAACAATTTCTGTCTCTCAGTGACAACCGAAATCAATAAGGGGGCAATCTTCTTAATGATGATAATATAAGGGGTCCTCACCAATGTAAGGTACCACTACACTGACCACTGATATATGGGGCTCATTCTACCATTGATCACCAATGTAAGGGATCACTACACTGACCGCTTATATAAGGGGGTCCTCCTCTTATTGGTCACCAATGTTAGGGACCACTGATATAAGGGGGTCCTTCTCCCATTGGACAACAACACTGACCACTGATATAAGGGGGTCCTTCTCCCATTGGTCACCAATGTAAGGGACCATTACACTGACTACTGATATAAGGGGGTCCTTCTCCCATTGGACAACAATGTAAGGGGGCCACTACACTGACCACTGATATAAGGGGGTCCTTCTCTTATTGGTCACCAATGTAAGGGACCACTACACTGACCATTGATATGTAGCGCTTCCCCCGAAGGAGCTGCTGGTTTAGATTTGGGTTTTGCAAGTTACCTCTAAGTTCGTTGTCAGGGGAAGAAAGTCTGTAGAAATTGCAATGTCCACACAAGATGTAAAACCTTCAACTGTTAGGTTTTATTTTTGCTGCATAAAACTTGTGAAGAAAGTGAAGAGTATAGAGAGAAGGGGAAGGTTCAGGTACGTGGTACAGAATGCACAAAAATATCTAAAGTTCCAAATCAGTCAGTCACCACTCCCTCTTCAGTGGGTATTGCTCACCCGGATAGACCCCTCCCACATGGCCTAGCAGCCGGGATGATGCACGGACCAGTATGAGAACAGTCTTTGCCACAGACTGTCTGAGGTTGATCACGGATAGCCAGGAATCCTCTGCCACAGGATTTAAGTCCCGAACTTCCAGCCTTACAGTAAAGAGCCTTTAAGCCGATCCGGCGGACTGTAAGACAAGAAGAGCTGTGGATCCCTTTATAACGAAATCACCAAGCCTATCCCGATGAGACATTAGCTTGCTTTGCTTCAGCATCTCGAAAAAACGTTGTTCTTTCCAGCTTCATCATTAAAACGACGTTGCCTACACGCGATCTTTTTTTAAAAATGCTCTTGCAAAGCGCAGCGACGTACAACACGTACGACGGCACTATAAGGGGGAAGTTCGATTCGCCTTGGGGCTGCTTTTAGCTGATTCAGTGTTAGTAAAAGACGAATCGTGATTTTCTGTCTGTTACAGCGTGATGAATGTGCTTACTCCATTATGAACGCTAGTTTTACCAGAACAAGCGCTCCCGTCTCATAACTTGCTTCTGAGCATGCGCGGGTTTTTAACATCGTTTTAGCCCACGCACGATAATTTTTTACAACCCGAAAAACAACATTGTTTAACCAAAAAAAAAATGTGAAAAAATTACATTTAGAAAATATTGCTTTAAGAAGCATGGGCGGAAGTGACGTTTTGACGTCACTTCCGCCCTGCTATGCTATGGGGACGGGTGGGGGCCATCTTGCCCTCACTCGTATCCCAGCTGAGGAGAGGAAAGGACCCGATCGTCTCCGCCATTACCAACGGCTTCGGTAAGCGCCGTGACGGTGATCTCGTGCCAATCCAGAAACCAAGATATGCCTAAAAATAGGCTTCATCCGACTGACGTAACTTGCCTACGCCGGCGTATCGTGGGCGCATATTTACGCTGGACGCATGTGGTGCTCCCATTGATTTTCGATTCAAATATGCAAATGAGGGAAATACGGCGATTCACAAACGTACTTGCGCCCGGCGCATAATATACGCGGTTTGCGTAAGTCGTACGTCCGGCGTAAAGTTATTCCCCATATATGAGGCGCAACCCATGCAAAGGTATGGACCAGGGAACACAGCCGTCGTATTTTACGTTGTACACGAATATGGCTAGGCGTAGGTTACGTTCACGTCGTAGGCAGTGATTCGACGTATCTTAGGCAGTTGTTTCGACGTGATTCTGAGCATGCGCACTGGGATGCGTCCACGGGATGGAGCAAGCGCCATTCATTATTCGTATCTGTCTGCCGCTCGGCCCATCATTTGCATGGGGTCACGTCTCATTAGCATGGCTCACGCCCACTTCCACCTACGCCGGCTTACACAGAGGAAACCCAGCGCAGTTTGGGAGGCAAGTGCTTTGTGAATTCTGTGCTTGCCTCTCTGCGCTGCGTCGGCGTAGCGTATATTAGATACGCTACGGCGGAATTAATATGCGCCCATGTATGTGAATCCGGGCCATTGTGTTTTTTTTTTCAAAATTGTCGCTCTATTTTTGTTTATAGCGCAAAAAATAAAAACCGCAGAGGTGATCAAATACCACCAAAAGAAAGCTCTATTTGTGGGGAAAAAAGGACGCCAATTTTGTTCGGGAGCCACGTCGCACGACCGTGCAATTGTCAGTTAAAGCAACGCAGTGCCGGAGGCTTATATTTCGCCTGGGCAGGAGGGGGGTATATGTGCCCAGTAAGCAAGTTGTTAATTTAGTTTAGTTTGTTTATTTTCTTTTATTTTTTTTGAGAAAAGGCCCCACAGGGACAACATCACAACAGTATGACAAAAGAACGGAACAAAAATACAGAAAATGAGTTACAGTATAATTGTCATACAAAGTATACCATTAGCTTACATTTCATGGGGAAGGGATCACCGCTCCAGGTGGATGTGTGGAAATGGACCACCGCTCCAAGTGGATGTGTGGAAATGGATCACCGCTCCAGGTGGATGTACGGAAATGGATCACCGCTCCAGGTGGATGTACGGAAATGGATCACCGCTCCAGGTGGATGTGTGGAAATGGATCACCGCTCCAGGTGGATGTGTGGAAATGGATCACCGCTCCAGGTGGATGTACGGAAATGGATCACCGCTCCAGGTGGATGTGTGGAAATGGATCACCGCTCCAGGTGGATGTGTGGAAATGGATCACCGCTCCAGGTGGATGTACGGAAATGGATCACCGCTCCAGGTGGATGTGTGGAAATGGATCACCGCTCCAGGTGGATGTGTGGAAATGGCACTCTCCTCAAGGTGGAAGCATCAGGTGCAGGCTAAGCATATAACAATTAGAAGAGGGAAGGTCTAAAAGAAGCAATTATAAAGAAGAGGGAAGGTCTGGACAGCCGCACTCCAATAAAACGCCTTTATTGTACAAAATAACAAAAGTACAAACCACAGCAGCTAAAGCCTGTACCCTGCTGTGGTTTGTACTTTTTTTTATTTTGCACAATTTATTTTTGCCCTATTGGAGTGCGGCTGTCCACACCTTCCCTCTTCTAATAGATTACATTTTATGGTGGTATATGGGCATGGGCGTCCGCAGGTAGGGGCAAGGGGGGTCAAGTGCCCCCCCCTTGAATCAAAGATCGTCGCATTCAGCACAGTAGCGTCGCTATGAGGGTGCGGGCAGCCAGCGGGGTGACCACTCAAGGTGCTGTCAATCCCCTCCATCGGTTTGGTGTGACTGCGGGCTCTTTTCCCTGCTCAGTCCAGCAGAGAACTCAGTGGCGTTGTGTTAGGAGAAAGGCAAGCTGCGGGCTGTCAGAGGTTTTCCCTGCTCACCTCCCCTTTCTCCTGTCAGGGAGAAGAGACGGCGGCTCTCACCAGGTTCCCCGCCCAGCTTCCTGCCCGCTCCGTTCCTTCCCCATTGGCCATAACTGAGGGTCAATCAAAGGAGACTAGGAGAGGAGAGTATCATGGGACATGTAGTCCCAAAGATTGGCGCCCCCATTTTCCACAGGAAGGAGGCTACGGCTCGATCAAGAGAGAGATTGAGAGACTGCAGCCTGGAAAAAAACTGAGGGAGAGAGTGCTATAAAACAAAGAAAGAGGCGTGTGCTGGGCGGAAGCCAGAGAGAGAGCCACGCTACCCAGCACCACCAGAGAGAGAGAGACACGCTACCCAGCGCCACCAGAGAGAGAGAGAGAGAGACACGCTACCCAGCGCCACCAGAGAGAGAGACACACACGATACCCAGCGCCACCAGAGAGAGAGAGCTATGCTACCCAGCGCCTACAGAAAGAGAGCCACGCTGCCCAGTGTCACCAAAGAGAGCCACGCTACCCAGCACCGCCAGAGAGAGAGCTACACCACCCAGCGCCACCAGAGAGAGCCACGCTACCCAGCACCCCCAGAGAGAGAGCCACGCTGCCCAGTGTCACCAAAGAGAGCCACGCTACCCAGCACCGCCAGAGAGAGAGATAGACACGCTACCCAGCGCCACCAGAGAGAGAGAGCTATGCTACCCAGTGTCACCAAAGAGAGCCACGCTACCCAGCACCGCCAGAGAGAGAGCTACACCACCCAGCGCCACCAGAGAGAGCCACGCTACCCAGCACCACCAGCAGGGCCGCTGATAGAAATCATGGGGCCCCGTACATCCTACCTGGCGGGGCCCCCTTTGCAGCCCCACCCTCAACTCCGCCCCTGGCCCCCTCCCCCATACCCGCTTTGAAACAAAGTGCAGGAACAGACTGGATGAAGTACATATATTTGATCCAGCTTGCCCGTGCCACCCTGCTGCAGTAAATGTACAGAGGGTGGGCAGCAAGCAGTTAAAAGGAAGAGGTTGGGTCTGATCTGAGCCTCCCATCACAATTAGAGAGCGATGGATCTAAATGGACCTGTGTCCATTTACACCTGCCTACCTCTAATCCGATCCGCTAAACCAGGGATCCTCAAACTACGGCCCTCCAGCTGTTGTAGAACTACACATCCCATGAGGCATTGTTACACACTGATATTCACAGACATGACAAGGCATGATGGGAATTGTAGTTCCTGAACAACTGGAGGGCCGTAGTTTAAAGACCCATGCGCTAAACAAAACAGAAAGGGATCTGTTCCCCTCCGTCTAGCGGATCGGATTGGAGGGCAGTCGGGTGTAAGCGGACAGCTGGTTTGTTTACACCAACTGCCCTTAGAGTAGAGTGGGCTGTGTCCGTGTCTGCTCTGCATAAGCTGAGTGGACACGGACCTGTCATCAGCCCACTCCATTCAGCCGGGATCAGTGGACACTGGACAGATTCCCCGCTGAACAAGCAGATTCTACCCAGTCTTAAAGCCTTCATTGCAAACAGCAACACAGGGAGCTTAAAATCATCAGCATTATAACACATGACATACATGACACCTCACACACTCTATCTCTTACAGGCCAACTACAGAGAGGGGAGCTGAACAGATCACTCCGCATCGCCGGGAAGCAAACAAGCGACCGCATCTGCAGGCTGGCAGGTAACATGTAAGGAGCGGAGCGGGTGCTGGCTGCAGTGCGCATGCGCCCGAAACTAAGAAAAAAGTTCCTCCACTCCAACATCAGGGGCCCGGAAAATCATAGCAATTATACACCCCCCTAAGTTAGTAGAATCGGCTTAGCGGGGGTGTAATTTAGCCATTTTTTTTTTAATTCTGCGCTGTCTGAGACTGCGAGGCTGCCTGGGCCCCCGGAGGATGTCGGGCCCGGTACATCAGGGCTGGCTGTACTGGCCTATCAGCGGCCCTGACCACCAGAGAGAGCCACGCTGCCCAGTGTCACCAGAGAGAGAGCCACGCTACCCAGCACCGCCAGAGAGAGAGCTACGCCACCCAGCGCCACCAGAGAGAGAGCCACGCTGCCCAGTGTCACCACAGAGAGAGAGCCACGCTACCCAGCACTGCCAGAGAGAGAGCCACGCTGCCCAGTGTCACCACAAAGAGAGAGCCACGCTACCCAGCACTGCCAGAGAGAGAGCCACACTGCCCAGTGTCACCACAAAGAGAGAGACACGCTATCCAGCACTGCCAGAGAGAGCTACACTACCCAGCGCCACCAGAGAGAGCCACGCTAACCAGCGCTGCCAGAGAGAGAGCCCTCCTAAAATCCATACCAGACCCTTATCCGAGCACGCAGCCTGGCCCTTCAGGTCTGGTATGGATTTTAAGGGGAACCCCATGCCAAAATTGTAATAAAAAAAAAAAGGACACCGGGTCCCCCCTAAAATCTATACCAGACCCTTATCCGAGCACGCAGCCTGGCCCTTCAGGTCTGGAAGAGTCCAATGTCCCCATCAACATGGGGACAAGGTGCTTTGGAGGGGAGCCCCCCTTTGCCCCAAAGCACCCCCCCAATGTTGAGGGCATGTGGACTGGTATGATTCAGGAAGGGGGAAGTGGGGGCGCTCGCTCGGCGATCCTTGGCACCCTAGATGTTTTGGAACTACATTTCCCATTAAGCTCATGGTAAATGTAGTTCCAAAACCACTGAGAGGCCAAGGATCGGCATCACTGGTCTACTGGGACCCCTGATGCACAGGAAGACAAAATGTCAGTGACAATTCCCTCACTCAGGACAGCAAAGTGGCTTTCCCCCCGTGTGAGATCTCTGATGTTTGACAAGAGTGGACTTCTCTGAAAAACATTTTCCGCACTCAGGACAGGAATGTGGCTTTCCCCCCCGTGTGAGATTTCTGATGTCTGGAAAGCTTGTATTTCTCTGAAAAACATTTTCCGCACTCAGAACAGGAAAAAGGCTTCTCCCCCGTGTGCAATCTGTGATGTCTGTAAAGATGGGACTTCCGTGTAAAACATTTCCCACACTCAGGACAGGAATACGGCTTCTCTCCTATGTGCAATCTCAGATGTTTCTTCAGAGTGGACCTTTCTGAAAAACGTTTCCCGCACTCAGGACAGGAAAACGGCTTCTCCCCCGTGTGAGATCTCTGATGTGCCACAAGGTCTGCATTTCTTTTAAAACGTTTCCCGCACTCAAAACAGACATGCGGCCTTTCCCCCGTGTGCAATTTTTGATGCTCGGAAAGATTGGACTTCCTTAAAAAACTTTTTCCGCACTCAAGACAGAAATACGGCCTTTCACCTGTATGAGTCCTTTGATGTATGTAAAGCTCGTAAGTCTTGGAAAAACATCTCCCGCACTCAGAACAGGGATTCAGCATCTCACCCTTGTGACACTTCTGATGTTTGAACAGGGAAGCTTTATAAATAAAACTTCTCTTGCAATCCTGACAGGAATAGGTCTTCTTATTTTTGTGAGATATTTTATGCTTCTCAACTCCAAATTTTGAACGGAAACACTTCCCGCACTCAGTACAGGGAAACCTCTCATCTGTTGGAAGGACGGCACCATCCCGCACAGTCTGAGGTTCCTCAGGATAAGAGGAATACGATGGTCCGGCACCGTCCCGCACAGTCTGAGGTTCCTCAGGATAAGAGAAATATGATGGTCCGGCACCGTCCCGCACAGTCTGAGGTTCCTCAGGATAAGAGGAATACGATGGTCCGGCACCGTCCCGCACAGTCTGAGGTTCCTCAGGATAAGAGGAATACGATGGTCCGGCACCGTCCCGCACAGTCTGAGGTTCCTCAGGATAAGAGAAATACGATGGTCCGGCACCGTCCCGCACAGTCTGAGGTTCCTCAGGATAAGAGAAATACGATGGTCCGGCACCGTCCCGCACAGTCTGAGGTTCCTCAGGATAAGAGGAATACGATGGTCCATCTACACTGTGTGGTGCCGGATGGACATTTGAGGTAGTTGGGTTTTCTCCTGGACTATACTGTGTGATGTCCTCATCTTCTACTTTACAGTCTGGAGACAAAGTGAGACAATCCTCTGAGGTTTTCCTCATCTCCCGTCCATCTACTAAAATAGAAATACAAAGATTATTACTAGACATGAGCTGATTGGTTCCCCTAAACCAGGACTCCACCCACATCAGGCAGCTTTGTCTCTGAGGATATGCACTAGATGAGAGTCGCACTCTGCAATAAAATCAACTTATTTCTTTATTTCATAAGAAACCACACTTCCCAAATGTGCTTCACCAAGAATGGGCTTGTTTACAGGAATAGAATAGGTAGCTGAAATACCCCTGTGAGTAAGCCCATTCTGGGTGAAACACGTGTGGGGAGTGAGGTTTGTTGGGTGGAGACATTATGAATGTATGATGAAGCCATCTCTCTTTTTTCATGGAATAAATCAGAAGGTTTATTTCACCGTGGAGTGCGACTCTCATCTAGTGCGTATTTCCCATGTTGTAACGGAGACGGCCTATTGGAGTCAGATTCATAATAGTCCGTCAATGACCCACCTGTGCTGATCTCTGTAGGAGTGTCCTCCTCTATAAATGTCCCCGTTATTTCATCCTCCTCCATAGACTGCTGATCATCCCTCACATACGTCTCTTCTTCTTCTTCTTCTGATTTCACCTCAAATTCTATATCGATTGGATCTCCACTCTAAACCAAGAGAATATCATCTGTAAGATATAAACTTACATACAAAATCCACACATCATCTCCACCAGTCCCATGTTCTAGATGTTCCGCCCCACCGACCTTGTAACAGTGGGGGATGGTGTGACCTTCCTGTGTGAAATCCCGGGAATACAGAGGACGGGGACATCTCTCTGGTGGGTTCCTGGTATTGGGTGGCTCCATCATATCCTTGTGTCCTTCTGAAAACTCCTCCATCACTCCATACTCCTCATCCTCCTCTTTATACTCTTCTTTAACAACAATATTATCATCCCTCACATACGTCTCTTTTTTCTTAACCTCAACTTTTATATCTATCAGATCTTCACCCTAAACCAAGAAAAGGATCAACAATATAATCTGTAAGATATAAGCTTTAATATTGTGACATCACATAAGCATCGTCTCCACGAGTCCATATTTTTGATATTCTGGTTACCAACCTTGTAATGGTGGGGGATGGTGTGACCTTCCTGTGTGGTATCCGGGGAATACAGAGAACGGGGACATCTCTCTGGTGGGTTTCTGTAGCTGGATGACTCCACCATGGTGTCCTGGTACAGATCTTTGTGTTCTTCCTCCATCACCCCATCCTCATCATCCTCCTCTTTTATCTTTTCTTTAACCTCAACTTTAGGATCTCTCAGGTTTCCACTCTGAATATAGAATAAAAATGACATCAATGGTAACAATGCAGATAATGTACAGATCCTAATGATACTATCAGTGATTGTTCCTCATCTACCTGATGATGGTGGGGGATGGTGTGACCTTCCTGTGTGGAATCCCGGGAATACAGAGGACGGGGACATCTCTCTGGTGGGTTCCCATTACTGGATCCATCTGTAGGAAACACACACACTGACTGAATACATTGTTTCTATGTGTTTATCAGATGATGGGGGATCTAGGTGGAGCCTCCGTACTGCTCTCTCCTTTACAATAAAGTCTCCTCTTACCCGGTGATGTGAGGGGCGGCTGATTGTCCATCATGACGTCCTTGTAGAGATCCTTGTGTCCTTCTAAATACTCCCACTCCTCCATGGAGAAATAGACAGTGACATCCTGACACCTTATAGGAACCTGACACACACAATGATACAGTCACCATCCAGACACACCCCTTGTCTGTTACTGGATAATGTCCCAGAATTCCCAGAATCCTCCTCACCTCTCCTGTCAGCAGCTCCATCATCTTCTTGGTGACTTCTAGAATCTTCTCCATGTTGTGTCTCTCAGGATTTAGGGAGTCACACGGAGGCACTGTGATGGTCATATGATCACCTGACTTCACAAGAGGAAATCTCTGTATTGGAGAACCAATAGGAATATCATGTTAGAATCCCAGAATCCTCCTCACCTCTCCGGTCAGGTCTGTGTTTTATTAATAGAAATAAGAGTGATGTCATGTGACCTCCCAGAATCCTCCTCACCTCGCCGGTCAGGTCTGTGTTTTATTAATAGAAATAAGAGTGATGTCATGTGACCTCCCAGAATCCTCCTCACCTCTCCGGTCAGGTCTGTGTTTTATTAATAGAGATAAGAGTGATGTCATGTGACCTCCCAGAATCCTCCTCACCTCTCCGGTCAGGTCTGTGTTTTATTAATAGAGATAAGAGTGATGTCATGTGACCTCCCAGAATCCTCCTCACCTCTCCGGTCAGCAGGTAGATGATCTCCAGGGTGAGGTTTAGTATCTTCTCAGTCATGTGACTCCGGTTCTCCTTCATTTTTATTGGTGTGGTCATGTGATCTATGTGGGCTTCTCTGTTGATGGATAGTGAAGAATTATCTAGACTCTTTGTACAATTTTAGGAGGGGGATATAAGAAGTTAATAACTGAGCTGTCCCAATTGGGATTTTGTACATATGGAGGTCTATATATATATATATCAGATGATAAAGATAAACAATTGAGAAAAGACGGACAGAGAGGTTTTGTTATATATAAGGTCAATGATGTTATGAACATTCCCATCCCTATGTGTTCTCGCAGCTGTAAAGCTGGGAATTCGGTGGCAGCAGCTGATTGGGTAGCAGTGACAGCTTTCCCCAGATTCAATGTGAAGCCAAGTTTGGTTGAAACGTGTGCTCATCCCTCGTAAGAAGTGAGGTATCTACCATAGTGAGGGATGAGGTTCTCCACCTCCTCTACCCATTACTGGCTGCTGACCAGAGTCATAGATTGCGCAGAGCATTATGGGTGAGCACCAAAATTAATCAACCAAACATTTAAGCAAAATTTGAGTCCTAGAAGTTGGGGTCAAACCCGAATCTGAATTTCATCCCTCGTTACAAGAGAGACTGATAAGTTGGGACAAATCTCCAAAATGACGAGAATGTTTCGGCCCGGTAAGTTGGGGAATATTCTGCCCCTGAAGGGGTTAATCTAGGTTTCCACACTATATATGTGTGTATTATCATCTGCTGGAGATAAAAGACGTCACAGTGACTATGGAGGAAGAGGACGGACATGACGGTGTTACTGGGTGTAAATAGAAGATAAGATTTTATTACCTCATCTGCTACCTCTTCCAAAAATGTCTCCTCTCTACTTCCTCCCGACTTGCCTCTCACCTGGAACTTCATTTTTATAATCTGACATCACTTCCTGTCTTCCATAGAGACTTGCTGTCTCTATGGTAGAAGTGAGATCAACACCTTGCGTATCTCAGAGGAACTGCAGCCCCGAGAAACGTCTCGTAGTGTGACCACGGCCTTGTGCTGTGTGTGTATGTATTGTATATCCTTATAGATGGGTCATCTCCACTCCCACCAAGGGGGAGAGAAATATATTACTGCCTAGTCCAGCCTTTCTCAGCCAGGGTTCCTCCAAAGGTTTCTAGGGGTTCCTTGAGCAATGGACAATTTATGTCTCTGTAACAATTGACATCAATAAGGGGGCAATCTTCTTAGTGATGATGATATAAGGGGGTCCTCCTATTGGTCACCAATGTAAGGGACCACTACACTGACCACTGATATAAGGGGGTCCTTCTCCTTTTGGTCACCAATGTAAGAGACACCTAAGAACTTAAACCCCCCTTTCCCCCCAATTTTTTAACCCTTACACACCGGCGTGAGAACAATTCTCAACCCATTATTCACGATAAACTCTAAACTAAATTCACCGTCAGATTTTTGAATCTCAAAGCGGTACAATTGTTTTGCATGGAAATTTGGCGTTTTATATTGTAGGCCTGAAATTCTCAGTAATAACTCACTTAAATCTGTCCAAACCAGAGTCTAGTAGACATCTCAGGTATGATAAAGTCTGAAACACAAAATCATAAATTATAATACAGTGGAACCTCGGATCACGAGAATAATCCGTTCCAGGAGAATGCTCGTAATCCAAAGCACTCGCATATCAAAGCGAGTTTCCCCATAGAAGTCAATGGAAATGAAAACAAATGTTTTCCGCATTGACTTCGATGGCATGCAATACCGCATGTGGCCTCGGAAAGGCTCTGGCGCCCCCCCCCCCCCCACCTCAGGCCAAACACGGTACTGCACACCGCTTTGGCTTGAATCCTGCTCGTTTTGCGAGACAACACTCGCAAACCGAGCACTCATATTGCGAAACGCTTGTTAACCGCGTTACTCGCAATCCGAGGTTCCACTGTATAAAAAATAACTATAAATAATTATAGAAAATAATAATAAAAAAATTCCCACAAATCACGATCGCTCAATTCTGCAAGTGTTCCAATTTACTTGGTGGTCTAAAACCTCTTTTGACGTAAAGGGACAACTTTTTGGTTGCCGTGGACATTCTCAAGTTTTCAAGCAGAAAGAACAGTACATATATATTTATATATATATATATATATATATATATATATATATATATATATATATAATATAAAGGTGCAGGCAGGGCACTGGACAAAAGGGATTACAATGTACTGTAGTCTCGGCTACATGAATTGAGTTTGGTGGTCTCAGCCTGGCTCCCGGTGGGTGTGCTATGCGAGGTAAGCCTGCGCTTAGTACGCCCACCCCCCTCCCACAAAAAAAACCACGACACTTACACGCACTCGAAATTGGGTTAACATGCACGCACTTTGACCACGCGGTCTCTAAAAAGAGAGGCGAAGGACTAACGGGGCTGTTGAGCGGGCTAGATCGTCTCACTCCTTTATAGGGAGTCCCTCTGCCCCGTTGGGCTTCAAAGCGGAGCAGGTAGGGCGGGCTGTGTGGGAGGACCCCCTCACACACCAGCCATTGCCACCCGGGGCATGGAGAAAGATGGCAGATTGCCTCTGGGGGAGGCCTGCCTACTCCCAACTCCTGCAGTCCGGCTCCTCTCTCGAGTACACGCACAAAAAATACACTTTAAAAAAAAAAAAATGTTTTTTTGTACCCTTTGAATTTGACGCCGGGCTCCGCCCCCATGCGTTGCGAAGCTCGGATACAGCGGGAGGACATCGCAGGATCCTGGTGTCAAGCAAAGTACGCTGTACCAGGATTCTGCAATGCAATTTCCGAGTGTGGCTCGGGGGTTAACGCTAATGGTACTTAAATTGAACCTCCAAGCCACACTTGAAAATACCACCAGGAAGGTTAAAGCGGAGGTCCACCCTTTTTATATACTTAACAGAAATGGCTGTTACTAGGCAGATCGTCCTAATCTGCCTGTTCCTCGTCCGCGGTGGTCTTCTTTCTTCTCCTCCTCACAATGCCTCCTGGGAAATAGGGAGCGGTGTCTTATGGGACCTTGTGTATTTCCCAGGAGACATCCGCCCATTCACATAGCGCCACGCGGCTCGCGCAGTAGGGAACCGGGAAGTGACGCCGCAACGCTTCACTTCCTGATTCCCTCACCGAGGATGGCAGCGGGGCAGCCGAGACCCGAGCGATTGCTCAGCTTCGGCTGACGACATCGCGGGCACCCTGGACAGGTAAGTGTCCTTATTAAAAGTCAGCAGCTACAGTGTTTGTAGCTGCTGACCTTAAATTATTATTTTTTTTTAATGCCAGACCTCCGCTTTAAGCATAAAACAGTAAGAATTTGTCACTGCTGGGCGAATGATTGTGACATTCATCCAACTTATTTTTTATAAATAAACCCCTAAATGTCTGTGAAATCTTTCACCACAAAGTACTCAGCCAATGAAAGGTAATGACTTAATTTTTATTTTAAAAGCCCTAAAGGGACACTTTTTAAGTGGTGGGGTTAACGTGTTTCGTCCTGGAAGACGACTTGAGAAAGCAGACCTCTTGCAAGAGAATAATGGACCTCTAAGTCTCCATACCACAAAATGTCCTCAGCCAATGAGAGGTAATTACTAAATTTTTATCTTAAAAGCCCTAGAGGACCGCCTTTTAAGTGGTGGGGTTAACGTGTTTCGTCCTGGGAGACGACTTGAGAAAACAGACCTCTTGCAAGAGAATAATAGACCTCCAAGCCTCCATACCACAAAATGTACTCAGCCAATGAGAGTTAATGACTCCATTTTTATTTTTCTCCGGCTATCAATGGCCAACACGGTACAACACTTCATCCATGTCTTTGGTGATCTCTGATCTCCTTATGAAGTGTTTCTTACATGATGAAGATCAGCCATGAAGTATATCTGAGGTGTATATCAGGGTGTGCTTCTTCCCCACATGTCCAGCAACATTCATATACCAGACATTTCCCGCACTCACTAATACACCTCGAGGGTTGTTTTGAGAAAGGGTCCCACAGGGACAACATTACAACAGTATAACAAAAGAACAGAACAAAAATCCAGAAAATGAGTTACAGTATAATTGTCATACAGAGTATACCATTAGCTTACATTTGATGGGGAAGGGATCACCGCTCTAGGTGGATGTGAGGAAATGGATCACCGCTCCAGGTGGATGTGTGGAAATGGATCACCACTCCAGGTGGATGTACGGAAATGGATCACCGCTCCAGGTGGATGTGTGGAAATGGATCACCACTCCAGGTGGATGTACGGAAATGGATCACCGCTCCAGGTGGATGTACGGAAATGGATCACCGCTCCAGGTGGATGTGTGGAAATGGATCACCGCTCCAGGTGGATGTGTGGAAATGGCACTCTCCTCAAGGTGGAAGCATCAGGTGCAGGCTAAGCATATAGCAATTAGAAGAGGGAAGGTCTGGACAGCCGCACTCCAATAAAAACGCCTTTATTGTGCAAAATAACAAAAATACAAACCACAGCAGGGAACAGGCACAATAAACACTTTTTTTTTTTTTTGGAGTGCGGCTGTCCAGACCTTCCCTCTTCTAATAGCTTACATTTTATGGTGATATAGGGGCATGGGCGTCTGCAGGTAGGGGCAAGGGGGGGTCAAATGCCCCCCCCCCTGGAATCAGGGATCGGCACATTCAGCACAGTGGCTTTACTATGAGGGTGTGGGCAGCCAGCGGGGTGTTATACCACTCAAGGTGCTGTCAAGCCCCTCCATCACTTTAGTGTGACTGCGGGCTCTTTTCCCTGCTCAGTCCAGCAGAGAACTCGATGGCGCTGTATCAGGAGAAAGGCGAGCTGCGGGCTGTCAGATGTTTCCTCCGCTCGCCTCCCCTTTCTACTGTCAGGGAGAAGAGACGGCGGCTCTCACCAGGCTCCCCGCCAAGCTTCCTGCCCGCTCCGTTGCTTCCCCATTGGCCATAAATGAGGGCCAATCAAAGGAGACTAGGAGAGGAGAGCATCATGGTACATGTACTCCTAAAGATTGGCGCCCCCATTTTCCACAGGAAGGAGACTACAGCTCGATCAAGAGAGAGGTTGAGAGACTGCAGCCTGGAAAAAAGCTGAGGGAGAGAGTGCTATAGGACAAAGAAAGAGGCGTGTGCTGGCCGAAAGCCAGAGAGAGAGCCACGCTACCCAGCGCCACCAGAGAGAGAGAGAGACACGCTACCCAGCGCCACCAGAGAGAGAGACACGCTACCCAGCGCCACCAGAGAGAGAGACACGCTACCCAGCGCCACCAGAGAGAGACACGTTACCCAGCACCACCAGAGAGAGAGACACGCTACCCAGCACCACCAGAGAGAGAGACACGCTACCTAGCGCCACCAGAGAAAGAGAGCTATGCTACCCAGCACCACCAGAGAGAGAGAGAGACGCACTACCCAGCACCACCAGAAAGAGAGCCACGCTGCCCAGTGTCACCAGAGAGAGAGAGCCACACTACCCAGCACCACCAGAAAAGAGCCACGCTACCCAGCACTGCCAGACAGAGAGCCACGCTGCCCAGCACTGCCAGAGAGAGAGAGCTACGCTACCCAGCGTCACCAGAGAGACACGATACCCAGAGCCACTAGAGAGAGACACACTACCCAGTGTCACCAGAGAGAGAAAGACTGAGCCACTGCCAGGGTACAGACATGCTACATAGAATCGCCCACGGGAACCCAGAGTGAGCGATCGTCTAGCCAGAGGGATTACAGCTGTAGTTTTGCTGGGTCTGGTAAGAGGGCCTGTCGAGCATTATCCATTACTTATCCTAGGGACTGTACTACGTCTGCAGTCTCTGATCATGATAATGTGATGATGACATTGTTAAAAAGGGGGCGGCGCATGGGTGACCCTAAAATGATACCCCCCTGAAAAAAGTTCTGCGGACGCCCATGTATAGGGGATGAGAGTACAGTAGATGCATAGTTAGTATTGATGACCAGATAGTAATAACTTGGGCCTTTTCTGGACGTCGCCCATTACCATGTGATGTACCACTTATGCATCTGATCTGTGAGGTGATTCTGTATTCCGAAGTGTAAATTGTGTGCACCCTGTTGCTCCCGGAACCCAATCTCTTTCCACTTTCCAACTGTTCTGGGATAAAAAAGGTATAAAAAGAGTAAGTAGCCTAGAGGGCGGCTAGTGAAAATTAGACAAGATAGGGGGAAGAGACTGAGGGAAGTGGAGAAAAGCTAAAGAGGGGAGGGGTGGTGGAAGAGGTATTTCCACGAACATGGGTCCAGGGGCCATCTTAGTTAGCTAAATTCCCGAGGTTGAGATTCCTGATCCGTCCTGCCGGACAATGGCAGTAAAGTACAATTTAGGGGTCGGGATTACTCCCTCGGAGGGCCTGGATCTCATCTGAGTATATGAAAAGATTCCAGAGCGTCCACGTTTTGGAGTATAATTCCTGTCTATGTCAGGTTGATAGTATAAAGCCCCGTAACACACGGTCGGAATTCCCAACAGAAAAAGTCAGAAGGGAGCTTTTGGTCGGGAATGCTCCATCTGACTTTTTCCTGTGGGAATTCCCGCCAGCAAAAGATTGAGAGCGGGTTCTCAATTTTCCCGACAAAAAAAATTCCTATCTGCAAAATCCAATCGTCTGTATGCTTTTTCGACGTGCAAAAAAACACACATGCTCGGAAACAATTCGACGCATGCTCGGAAGCATTAAACGTATTTTTCTCGCCTCATCGTAGTGTTGTACGTCACCACGTTCTTAACGCTTGAAAGTTCGGAGAACTTTTGTGTGACCGTGTGTATGCAAGCCAAGCTTGAGCGGAAGTCCGTCGGAAAAACCATCCAAGTTTTTTCCGACGGAAAATCAGTTTGTGTGTATGCGGCATTGCATTTTCCATCTGTTTCATGTCTTCCACCATCCTAATCCACATGTCAGTTTGTTTATTTTCTAATGAATTTAACATTTTCAGAACTATCTGAATCGGTCGAAAAACAATTGACCGAATATTGAAGAATAGCTGGTTGTTAAGGAGCAGGCCAGGAAGCCAGCCGCCACTTCCCTAACAACCGATGACTTATCAGCTGTCATTGGTAAAACCTGCTGACAGCTGATAAGTCAACAAAAAGATGCACAAATTCAGAAAAAAAAAAGCGTGGGGGTCCCCCCCATCCAGGCCCTTCAGGTCCGGACTCCTACGCAGTTTTTTTTCCTGCATTTCGCATTGCCGGCATTCCTTTGTTTACATTTTAACGTGGAAACCCGCTGACAGCCGATGGGTCATCTGTCGTTAAGGACGTGCTGGCCGGATTTCCAGCCCACTGCTTAAAGCGGGAGTTCACCCATTTAAGTATTTTTTTCTCTTCTCCCCTTAGATGTATGCTCGTTTTGTCTAGGGGAATCGGCTAGCTGTTTTAAAATATGAGCCGTACTTACCCGTTTTCGAGATGCATCTTCTCCGTCGCTTCCGGGTATGGGTCTTCGGGAGCGGGCGTTCCTTCTTGACTGACAGTCTTCCGAGAGGCTTCGGACGGTCGCATCCATCGCGTCACTAGTAGCCGAACGTCGGTGCGGCTCTATATTGTGCCTGCGCACCGACGTTCGGCTTCTTTCGGAAAATCGTGACGCGATGGATGCGACCGTCGGATGCCTCTCGGAAGACTGTCAATCAAAATAGGAACGCCCAGTCCCGCAGCCCATACCCGGAAGCGACGGAGAAGATGCATCTCGTAAACGGTAAGTACGACTCATATTTTAAAACAACTAGCCGATTCCCCTAGACAAAACGAGCAGGAATCTAAGGGGAAAAATAGTTATGTATGGGTGAACCTCCGCTTTAACAACCAGCTATTCATCACACAGAATGAGGATGAGTGGATCATTTTTCAATCGATGCGAATTCGAATCGTTCCAAAATATGTGGAATTTGATAGAAAACGAATAAAACAAAGCTTAACGAATTTCAAGGAAATGTATTACTATTGTCGTTTGGCGATATAGATACATCATAAAAAATTTGTTCCAATGATCTAGTCCAGTGATGGCTATCCTTGGCACCCTAGATGTTTTGGAACTACATTTTCCATGATGCTCATGCACTTGGCAGTGTAGAGGAGCATCATGGGAAATGTAGTTCCAAAACCACCGAGATGCCAAGGATCGACATCACTGGTCTACTGGGACCCCTGATGCACAGGAAGACAAAACGTCAGTGACAATTCCCTCACTCAGAACAGGAATGTGGCTTTCCCCCCGTATGAGATCTCTGATGTTTGTAAAAACTGAACTCCTGTGAAAAACATTTTCCGCACTCAGAACAGGAAAAAGGCTTCTCCCCCGTGTGCAATCTCTGATGTCTGTAAAGATTGTACTTCTGTGTAAAACATTTCCCACACTCAGGACAGGAATACGGCTTCTCTCCTATGTGCAATCTCAGATGTTTGTTAAGAGTGGACCTTTCTGAAAAACGTTTCCCACACTCAGGACAGGAATACGGCTTCTCCCCCGTGTGAGATCTCTGATGTGTCACAAGGTCTGCATTTTTTCTAAAACGTTTCCCGCACTCAAAACAGACATGTGGCTTCTCCCCCGTGTGCATTTTTTGATGCGCGTAAAGATTGGACGTTCTTGAAAAACTTTTTCCGCACTCAAGACAGAAATACGGCCTTTCACCTGTATGAGTCCTTTGATGTCTGTAAAGATCGCACTTCTGGGAAAAACATCTCCCGCACTCAGAACAGGAATTCGGCATCTCAACCTTGTGAGACTTCTGATGTTTGAACAGGGAAGCTTCATAAATAAAACTTTTCTTGCACTCCTGACAGGAAAAGGTCTTCTTATTGGAAAATGGCTTCTCATTTTTGTGAGATATTTTATGCTTATCAACTCCAGATTTTAAACTGAAACACTTCCCGCACTCAGTACAGGGAAACCTCTTATCTGTTGGAAGGATGGCACCGTCCCTCACAGTCTGAGGTTCCTCAGGATAAGAGGAATACGATGGTCCGGCACCGTCCCGCACAGTCTGAGGTTCCTCAGGATAAGAGGAATACGATGGTCCGGCACCGTCCCTCACAGTCTGAGATTCCTCAGGATAAGAGGAATACGATGGTCCGGCACCGTCCCTCACAGTCTGAGGTTCCTCAGGATAAGAGGAATACGATGGTCCGGCACCGTCCCGCACAGTCTGAGGTTCCTCAGGATAAGAGGAATACGATGGTCCGGCACCGTCCCGCACAGTCTGAGGTTCCTCAGGGTAAGAGGAATACGATGGTCCGGCACCGTCCCGCACAGTCTGAGGTTCCTCAGGATAAGAGGAATACGATGGTCCGGCACCGTCCCTCACAGTCTGAGGTTCCTCAGGACATCTCTCTGGTGGGTTCCCATTACTGGATCCATCTGTAGGAAACACACACACTGACTGAATACATTGTTTCTATGTGTTTATCAGATGATGGGGGATCTAGGTGGAGCCTCCGTACTGCTCTCTCCTTTACAATAAAGTCTCCTCTTACCCGGTGATGTGAGGGGCGGCTGATTGTCCATCATGACGTCCTTGTAGAGATCCTTGTGTCCTTCTAAATACTCCCACTCCTCCATGGAGAAATAGACAGTGACATCCTGACACCTTATAGGAACCTGACACACACAATGATACAGTCACCATCCAGACACACCCCTTGTCTGTTACTGGATAATGCCCCAGAATCCTCCTCACCTCTCCTGTCAGCAGCTCCATCATCTTCTTGGTGACTTCTAGAATCTTTTCCATGTTGTGTCTCTCAGGTTTTAGGGAGTCACATGGAGGCACTGTGATGGTCATATGATCACCTGACTTCACAAGAGGAAATCTCTGTATTGGAGAACCAATAGGAATATCATGTTAGAATCCCAGAATCCTCCTCACCTCTCTGGTCAGGTCTGTGTATTATTAATAGAGATAAGAGTGATGTCATGTGACCTCCCAGAATCCTCCTCACCTCTCCGGTCAGGTCTGTGTTTTATTAATAGAGATAAGAGTGATGTCATGTGACCTCCCAGAATCCTCCTCACCTCTCCGGTCAGGTCTGTATTATTAATAGAGATAAGAATGATGTCATGTGACCTCCCAGAATCCTCCTCACCTCTCCGGTCAGGTCTGTGTTTTATTAATAGAGATAAGAGTGATGTCATGTGACCTCCCAGAATCCTCCTCACCTCTCCGGTCAGGTCTGTGTATTATTAATAGAGATAAGAGTGATGTCATGTGACCTCCCAGAATCCTCCTCACCTCTCCGGTCAGCAGGTAGATGATTTCCAGGGTGAGGTTTAGTATCTTCTCAGTCATGTGACTCCGGTCTTCCTCCATCCTCATGGATGTGATCATGTGATCTATGCGTTTTTCTCTGTAGAGGGATAGTGGAGAACAATATTTTTTGTACAATATTAGGTTGGGGATATGAGGGGGTTAATAGTTGGAATGCCCCCAGTGGGGTGTTGCACATGTAGAGGTCTATACATCAGATTAAAAACAGGGACAATTGAGAAGAGAAGGACAAAGAAATTTGGTTAAAATTTTAGGTCAATGATGTTACGAACATTCCTGCCGCTTTGTGTACTTACAGCTGTAGGGATGGGAATTAGGTGGCCACAACTTATTGGGTGTGAAATCAAGTTTGGATGAAAGGTGGCTTATCTCATCCCTCGTTACAAGAGACTGCTGAGGTGAGAAGGAGACATCTCCAAAATGGAAAAAAATGTTCCGACCCGCAAGTGGGGGAATGTTCTGCCCCTGAAGGGGTTAATCTATGTCTCCACACTATATATGTGTGTATCATCATCTGCTGGAGATAAAAGACGTCACAGTGACTATTAAGGAGGACCTCAGGCGTGTTCGCAAACCGCACGTGCAAAGCGCTAATCGCAGGCAGTGAGACATTTTCCTGATTCGGCTGCAGAGATTGAGTAATGTCTTACTGCCTGTGATTAGCGCTCTGCAGTTCCGACTTCCTGGCATGCTTTACACGTGCGGGTTGCGAACATGCTTGAGGTCCTCCCTAATGATTATGAAGGAAGAGGACGGACATGACCGGGGTTACTGGGTGTAAATAAAAAATAAAATCTTAATACCTCATCTGCTATCACTTCCAGCAATGTCTCCTCTCTACTTCCTCCCGACTCACCTCTCACCCGGGACTTCCTGTCTGTGCCTGACATTACTTCCTGTCTTCCATAGAGACTTCCTGTCTGTGTATAAGTGAGATCACCACCTTGTGGAGCTCAGGGGAACTGCAGCCCAGAGAAACGTCTCGCAGTGTGAACACGGCCTTGTGCTGGGTGTGTGTGTATATCCTTATAGATGGGTCATCTCCACTCCCACCAAGGGGGAGAGAAATATATTACAGGCTAGTCGAGCCTTTCTCAGCCAGGGTTCCTCCAAAGGTTTCTAGGGGTTCCTTGAGCAATGGACAATTTCTGTCTCTCAGTAACAACTGACATCATGTCTGGGAGGCCAACAAGAGGAGACAGACATTCCCATGGCAATGTGAGGGACCCAGGAGCTAGGGTTGCCACCTCATCCCTTTAAAAAGGAACACATCTGAATTACACAGGTTCTGTGGCTGATTAAGGTGGTAATTAAACTCACTTGGTGCCTTATCTGCATTAAATTAGCCTCAGAATCTGTGTAATTCAGATGTGTTCCTTTTTAAAGGGATGAGGTGGCAACCCTACCAGGAGCGTATGTGTCCACAGGCATAGGTGGATATGGTCCATCCTCAGGCAGGGCATCATTTCCTCTGTTTAGTGATGTTGCCCATGCTATCCAACCACAGCATGCAGAGGAGGTGGTGGACTGGCTTACTAAACCATCTTCATCCTCTTAACAGAGACAAGCACGCAGTCCATTGCAGCTGCCAGAGTGGCGTATTCTGCCTCCTTGCCCACATCTACTCATGCCATAGCCCCAGCATTGTGCATGGAGGAGTCAGCTGAGTTACTGAGCACGTTGGCAAGAGCACCTGAAAGCCACACAAAAGGGATGCAATTCTTCTCTTCCTCACCTTTCATGTGTACCCCTGCTATATCTCATGACCTCTCAGCAGTCTCCACTGACAGGGATGATGGTATAGCAAAGAGTGTCACAGGTCCTTGTAACACGTCTGCCAGCAGCACACCACTGGCTGTACCTAGAGTATAGCAGGCACATTTCTCTGCCCCAGCTGCTGCAGCAAAAAAAAAAAAAAGTAACTTCCACCCACATGCCAAAGCGTCTAAATTCCAGCTTATCCAAATTGCTGGCTTTACAACTCATGCCTTTCCATCTGACGGATTCTATTCATTCCGTGAATTTGCAGAATGTGCATGTAACAGGAGTGACTTTTGGGCACAGATTGAGCCAGGAAATAAAGAGACATATATTGGATTGTTTTAACATGGACAGTAATCTACAATATATTCTTTAATGTCTGTAAAGAATATTCTGACCCTACCGGTCAATAATGACCCTTTTCAATGATTAGCCCTGGCCAGTGAGTTGTTAATTGAGTCAGGCTTCTGGAAGGCCTTTCATTGTGTGCTATTGATGATAGATGTGTTGTGACTCTAATGCCGCGTACACATGGTCGTTTTCTGCGATGTAAAAAAACGACGTTTTTAAAAACGTCAATTTAATTGACCGTGTGTGGGAGAAAACGACGTTTTATGTCTTCTGAAAAACGACCAAAAAAAATTGAAGCATGCTTCAATTTTATGTGTCGTTTTTCAAAACGTCGTTTTTGACTTCACAGAAATTGACCGTGTGTGGCAAAAAACGACGTTTCAAACGACGTTTTTACACCCGCGCATGCCCAGAAGCTAGTTATGAAGCGAGCTTCAATGGAAAAACGTGGTGAACGTAACCTCGCTTTGCTAGAGCACTGTGAAAAAACGATGGTGTGTAGGCAACATCGTTTTTGAAAAGTGTCGTTTTAAAAACGTTTGTTTTTTACTTCACAGAAAACGACCGTGTGTACGCGGCATAAAGGTCAGACGTCTGTGCAATGTGTATTCTGCAGGTGAATGACTTATTGTCGGAGACGTAACGTCTGGGGGATAATTAACTCCTCTATGTAATTATCTAAAAGAATGTGATTGAAGCTCATCGTGTGATGTATGGGTGGGGTGTGGTTTTGTTCCTTTGAGTACTGCAACATGCTGTAACTGCTTAAAAGCTGAGAGTTAACCATTAAAGTTGTCTTTCATTTGAAACCAGAAGAGAGCCGTGTGTCTCGTGTCTGGGGGGAATTCTTATGAGTCGTGTTCGTTTGCCGGATTGTGGAGTGTCGATAAGCTGTCTTGGGTGGAATGGAATATCATGAACGGATTTAACCCCTGTCCCATTTGGGGTCCTGTTACAGTGGTGGCTAGCAGTGGGATAATTCCATCGTTTAAAGGACAGCTACAAGGACTACTGGAGAACCGTGGCAGACCGGCCAGCAACCATAAGAAGATGGACGTGATCACAGAACTTGTCCAAATGGATGGAGCTGAAAGACCCAACTTAACGGAAAGGCCCAGCGTAACAGACAGGACCCCGGAGGAGGCAAGTTTTGATCGGGCTGTCAAATTAAGACTGGCACACTATGGTCCTAACCCTCCACCGGAGATCATAGACCGAGTTATATCTTCTGTGGACGCAAATTGGCTACGGCAGAGAGGTTCTGCAGCAGCAGAAGTCACAGCAGCACCAACTGAAAGGAGAAAGATACATTTTGCTGATTTTAAGAACTTCATTTAAACTGAAGGGGAGATTGATAGGTACCTTGCTGATTTTGAACGGCAATGTGCCCTACACCGGGTGACCACAGAGGAATAGGTTACAATTTTGTCTGGGAAATTGTCCGGCCGGGCCAGTGAAGCGTTCAGGGCCATCCCAGACGAGGATATTATGAACTATGGACTGGTAAAAGAAGCACTTTTGGCCAGGTATGCCGTCACACCAGAGGCATACCGGAGGCGGTTCCGAGAGACGAGCAAGCAGACTGGAGACTCGTATATCGAGTGGGCATGCCGCCTACACCGCACTGCATCTCACTGGGTCAATGGATGCCAAGCAGAATCCGGGGAAGAGGTGCTGCAGGTGTTCCTGCTGGAGCACTTCTTTGACAAACTGTCCCGGGAAGTCAGAGTGGGTCCGGGACAGAAACCCTTTCTCCTTGTCTGAAGCAGCTCGACTGGCGGACGAATACACAGATGCCCGCAAACTGGACAACTCTGTGGTCAAGACAACAGCTCGGGTGGATTATCGATCAGCGGCTCCCACGCCGGCTATTGCCTACAAACCCCAGTTGGACCGTCCTACAACACCACCTCCAGCGGCCACTTATCCTCAGCAGCCCAGGTTCAACTCCCAGGACTACTCACAGCCCATCAGGTGTTTTGGGTGTAAACAGCTAGGACACAGAAAGCTAGACTGTCCATTGAATCCACCCAGGCAGTCACAGTCATGGAGACAGCCAGAAAAGGGGAACCCCCGCACACCCATGCCTGCGGCCCACTGTGTTGAGGAGGAAGAACATTGGGGCGTTCTGCACGAGGCAGATCCGATACAAGCAGCTAACCAGGACAACAGGCAGCAACACAGGCAGACGGTCTGGGTCAATGGAAAGGTAGCCAATGGGCTACGCGATACTGGGGCCACGATGACACTGCTACAGAAGAAACTCATCCCAGAGAGCCAGCACACCGGAGACACTGTAGCCGTAAGAGTAGCGGGAGGCACCGTCTTCTGGCTACCCGTTGCCCGGGTTCACCTGGATTGGGGGGTTGGTTCGGGACATGTGAATGTGGGGGTGATGAAGGATTTGCCAGCAGATGTACTACTGGGGAATGATTTGGCCCCCCTTGTTTCTGCGTACACCCCGATGTGCCCCGCTGAAGCCCACACAGTGACTACCTGTGCCCCGACCCGCGTTGCTGGAACCAACTGGCTTGCTGCTGAGACCCGGGTAAGACTACCTTCCCCGACATGTACTGTAGATCCGGCACAATATCACAGTCTAAAATGGGAATGTGACAAGTTGGCCAGTGAGAAATCAGCGATGCAACAACACTACGTCATGCATTATGAGATGTCCAGTGGCTTGAACAATGCACAAACAGGCTGAAATTGTCAAAAGATTAAATGGAATTTGCGTGCAGGTGGTGCCTTATCTGTCCCAAGAGCATCAGCAACAGGTTTTGGGAGCCATTGAGAGAGCAAAGCAAGTGACTGTTCCAGAACTGAATTCCATTATTCACCTTCACCATCAGCTACCGACCTGGTAAACCAAATGGCAATGCTGATGGGTTATCCCGGCAAACAGGTGCACGTCATTGCATTTTTTTTTACAGCAAAGCCAATTCTTGCATTCATCAAGAGTACCTCTACAGGGTTACGGTGTGAAGGCGCCACCAACACCCAAAGCCAAATTTTTCCGCACTTATTACTTCTTTCCAAAGTCTGTGAAGCAGACACCAGAACTTATCCCCAAAATCTCTAATCTTGTTCCCAGTGCACTACATTGTGGCCTCGTCATACAGACTGGCTTCCCAAACCGTTGCTTACGAAATAAAGAAAGCTTGCACGGAAAATGTCATTTTTGCTGCAGAAGGTTCTATACATGGTACAGATGTGCCACTTTACAGGCAGACCAATGGAACCCCCAAGAACTATATTTAAATACATTTTTTATTTTTTTCACTTTAAGCATCATTTAATCACTGCTCATTTGAAAATTATCTTTTTTATTTTTTTTACTTTTTTTGCATTGATACCATTTGTATGCCCAATAACTTGCATATAAGCCTTCAAAATGAACACTTTAGATTTTTTTCAGTTCGGGCTCAATAGACTTTAATAGGGGCTACTGGATATTTCTGTAATAAGCAAAAAAAAAAAAAAAACAGTGATGCCTCGTACACACGATCGGTTTTCCCGGCCGACTTTTTACCGCCGGGAAAACCGAGAACCTGATCGGCAGCGACCCCGCCCCCCCCCCCCCCTACACAGGAAAACTGCCATGAGAGCTTTGGCCGGGAATCGCGGCCGTGTGTATGCTCCACTGCAGCCTTTCCCCATAGAAACACTGCTGAGAAAAATACCGCCGGCAATCCCGGCAGGAAAATAGAAGACATGCTTTCATTTTTTCTGCTGGGATTCCTGGCAGTTTTCCCATCGGGAAAACTGCCATGGAGCATACACACGGACAGTTTTCCCAGCCAAAAGCTGTCCTGGCAGTTTTCCTGCCAGGAAAACCTATTGTGTGTACGATGCATAAGAATTTGTAACGACTGGGCGAATGATTGTGATACTCGTTCAAAATATTTTTTTATAAATAACCCCCTAAATGTTTACAAGAACCTCCACCACAAAATGTACTCAGCCAATGAGAGGGAATGACTCCATTTTTATTTTTCTCCTGCTATCAATGGCCAACACGGTACAACACTTCATCCATGTCTTTGGTGATCTCTGATATCCTTATGAAGTGTTTCTTACATGATGAAGATCAGCCATGGAGTATATCTGAGGTGCTTCTTCCCCACATGTCCAGCAACATTCACATACAAGACATTTCCCGCACTCACTAATACACCTCGAGGGTTGTGTGGGATCCCTGATGTACAGGAAGACAGGACTTCAGTGAGGAACATTTCCCTCACTCAGGACAGGAAAGTGGCTTCTTCCTCGTGTGCAATCTCTGATGTTTGTAAACACTGGACTTATCCGAAAAACATTTCCCGCACTCAGGACAGGAATACGGCTTCTCCCCCGTGTGCAATCTCTGATGTCTGTAAAGATTGGACTTCTCGGAAAAACATTTCCCACACTCTGGACAGGAATGCGGCTTCTCACCCGTGTGAGACCTCTGATGGCTATAAAGATGAGACTTCTCTGAAAAACATTTACCGCACTCAAGACAGGAAAGTGGCTTCACTCCCGTGTGAGATCTCTGATGGCTATAAAGATGAGATTTGTCTGAAAAACATTTCCCGCACTCAAGACAGGAATACGGTTTCTCCCCCGTGTGCCATCTCTGATGCTTGTAAAGACCGGATGTCCTGGAGAAACATTTTCCGCACTCAGTACAGATATATGGTTTCTCCCCTGTATGCGTTCTCTGATGTCTGTAAAGATCATGCTTCTGTAAAAAACTTTTCTTGCACACAGGGCAGGAATTTGGCTTCTCACCCGTGTGAGATTTCTGATGTCTGTCGAAATTGGCCTTGTGCGAAAAACTTTTCTCGCACTCAGAACAGGAATACGGCTTCTCACCCGTGTGAGATCTCCGATGTTTGAATAGGGAGGAGTTATGAAGAAAAGTTTTCTCACACTCGGGACAGGAATAGGTCTTCCTATCCAAGTGCAAAATCTGATGTCTATAAAGACGAGACTTCTCTGAAAAACATTTCCCGCACTCAGGACAGGAAAAGCTCTCATCTGTTGGAAGGACAGCACCGTCCCGCACAGTCTGAGGTTCCTCAGGATAAGAGGAATACGATGGTCCGGCACCGTCCCGCACAGTCTGAGGTTCCTCAGGATAGGAGGAATACGATGGTCCGGCACCGTCCCGCACAGTCTGAGGTTCCTCAGGATAAGAGGAATACGATGGTCTGGCACCGTCCCGCACAGTCTGAGGTTCCTCAGGATAAGAGGAATACGATGGTCCGGCACCATCCCGCACAGTCTGAGGTTCCTCAGGATAAGAGGAATACGATGGTCCGGCACTGTCCCGCACAGTCTGAAGTTCCTCGGGATAAGAGGAATACGATGGTCCGGCACCGTCCCGCACAGTCTGAGGTTCCTCAGGATAAGAGGAATACGATGGTCTGGCACCGTCCCGGACAGTCTGAGGTTCCTCAGGATAGGAGGAATACGATGGTCCGGCACCGTCCCTCACAGTCTGAGGTTCCTCAGGATAAGAGGAATACGATGGTCGGGCACCATCCCGCACAGCCTGAGGTTCCTCAGGATAAGAGGAATACGATGGTCCGGCACTGTCCCGCACAGTCTGAGGTTCCTCAGGATAAGAGGAATACGATGGTCCGGCACCGTCCCGCACAGTCTGAGGTTCCTCAGGATAAGAGGAATACGATGGTCCGGCACCGTCCCGCACAGTCTGAGGTTCCTCAGGATAAGAGGAATACGATGGTCCATCTACACTGTGTGGTGCCGGATGGACATTTGAGGTAGTCGGGTTTTCTCCTGGACTATACTGTGTGATGTCCTCATCTTCTACTTTACAGTCTGGAGACAAAGTGAGACAATCCTCTGAGGTTTTCCTCATCTCCCGTCCATCTACTAAAATAGAAACACAAATATTATTACTAGACATGAGCGGATTGGTTCCCCTAAACCAGGACTCCGCCCACATCAGGCAGCTTTGTCTCTGAGGATCTTACAATTCCCCCCTCAAGGTAACTAGTAAATGGCTCCTCTGATCTCCTACCAGATCATTTCTTTATTCATGGACCTTAGTCAGAGAGTGACGAAACAACGAGAACTGTCTTTTATAGGAGTGACAGTGATGAGGGGATTATAGGACGAGGGTCCCCACCCCCTCTATCACTCATTGCCATCTACCTCAGGCCCAGAAGCACGAGTTTATCAAGGCCTTGCACACGTTCATGTGAAACGTGCGACTCTTGTCCTCAATTTTAATTTGTGATGTAGCATTAGCAAGGGGCCTTGAGTTACACCCATCTCCTCCTAACATGCAAAATAGGGCCAGATCCATGCTTGAATAACATAAAACATTTTTAGTTGTCCCTCCCTCTGGGTAAGGTCCCTAGCAAGCCA
The DNA here is from genome assembly GCF_905171775.1 of Rana temporaria. Taxonomy (NCBI): domain Eukaryota; kingdom Metazoa; phylum Chordata; class Amphibia; order Anura; family Ranidae; genus Rana; species Rana temporaria. The sequence continues at coordinate 187,586,307 of NC_053496.1, forward strand.
CAAAAGCCTCCGGTCACTAGGGGGCACTTACATGCAGCTTCAAAGTTATTTTTTTTACCAACAAGACAAAGAACATCTACCAAGTGGCATTGTTCTTGAGGGCCAATGACTGATTTTATGTTCCCTTGACTGAACTCTGCCGAAACCTGAGGAACCCAGGACTTTGTGATCAATTTTTATCCTTTATCTGTTTGTTGTTGTATTATTGTCTCTTTTCTGGTGTAATATCTTTTTCTGTACTTTTTTGTTTGTCTTTTATCACATAAAACGTTCACTTCTATCTATAAGCATATCTCTAATGCACTAAACCAGAACTTAAAGAATTTCCATCTCTTTGAAGAGTGATCCTACCAGGATGAAACTCAGTCATTAACTGAAACAGAAACAGCTGAGTAGGAGGCTTAAAACTGGGTGAGGAACAGCCAAACTCTGCTAATAAGGTAAGGTCACAGGTAATGTTGAGGAGCATAGACACAGTGGTCGGGTAACATTGAGAAGCATAGACACAGTGGTAGGGCAACATTGAGGAGTATGGACGCAGTGGTCAGCCAGCAGATGAAAAACACATCATCCTTACTTCCCTTCCACATCATAAGATGTCCAGCAGTGCCATCAGCACACAACTGGTGGAAACAAGTGGGACCCAGGTACCCCATCTACTGTCCAGGGGAGTCTGGAGAAAACCAGTGGGACCCAGGTACACCTATCTACTGTCCAAAGAAGTAAGGAGGAAACCAGTGGAACCCAGGTACCCCCTCATCTACTGTCCAGAAAAGTCCAAGGGAAACCAGTGGAACTGAGGTACACCCATCTACTGTCGGGAGAAGTCTGGAGGAAACCAGTAAGCCCAGGTACCCCCATTAATTATCCAGAGAAGTCCAGGGGAAACCAGTGGGACCCATGTACCCCCATCTACTGTCTGGAAAAGTCTGAAGGAAACCAGTAGGGAACAGGGAAACCAGTGGGACCCAGGTACTCTCATCTTCTGTACGGAGAAGTCTGGAGGAAACCAGTATGCCCAGGTACCCCCATCTACTGTCTGGAAAAGTCTGAAGAAAAACAGTAGGCCCAGGTACACCCATCTACTGTCGGGAGAAGTCTGGAGGAAACCGGTAGGCCCAGGTACACCCACCTACTGTCGGGAGAAGTCTGGAGGAAACCAGTTGGATCCAGGTACATCCAATCTACTTTCCATAGAAGTCTGGAAGTAACCAGTGGGACCCAGGTACCCCCATCTGCTATCCGGAGAAGTCTGGCCAGAAGTGGTCTTTGAGGAAGAATTAACGCCAAAAAGCCTCCGACATGGGAACAAGGCTAAGCGACCCAACTATGTAGAAAAACACAGAAACTGTGGGGCAAGAAAATGGAAGCAGGGGCTCTGGACTGAGCAGTCACAATGTGAAATATTTGGCTGTAACGAGGCAGATTGTTGGGGGAAGGGCTGGAGAGCAGTAAAATAATGAGTATCTGCAGCCAACTTTGAAGCATGGTGGAGGTTCCTTGCAAGTTTGGGGCTACATTGCTGCAAATGAATTTGGAGAATTGGCCAGGATCAATGGTGTCCTCAATGCTGAGGAATACAGGCAGATACATCTCCATCTTGCCATACCATCAGTGAGGCATGTGATTGGCCCAAAAATGCATTCTTCAGCAGGACAACTACCCCAATAATCCAGCCTGGGTGTAAACCTGGACTCTGCTCGCTCTGATACCTACCTGCAAGTCTACCTAGCAAAAGGCAAAGGGGGAGGGTGTTACCCCAAATTTTGATTGGATTAGGATTTCTCTTCATTTACTTTCCGTTTTGGTAATTGATAAAAAATAAACTATTAACACGTCGACGTCTAAAAGCGTCATTTACAGCATCACACCCGCCTGAGACTTTTGCACGGTAGCATATATTCTGTACAGTAGAGGACTTTATGTTGACACAATCTGTAGGGCAGTGTAACGGAATGGCCCGTGATACCCAGAGACTTTTGAAGGATGCGGGGTACTCCTGTGCCAGCTTCACCAATGACTATTGGGTCTAGGGTCATCCTATGTCCGATAGAGGCATATGATGACTGAGGAATGATATCATGAATTACATGAGATGGGACATTAATGATAATTCATGTAATATGTCAAGATATCTTGCAATACAAGTGGTTTATTCTGATCACAACAGGTCAAAAGAGTGTCTCATTCAATGTGTATCATAGACTGTTGAGATGCTAATTAAGTCCACCTGGCTGTGGTGATGGGGCTTGCTGTGATTGCATTCTGTTGTGCTAATTAGGTCTGCTCCTAAGATATTTCATTGTGTATGCTAATGACACTGTTTTGTGTGAAAATACTATTGATAATAGATGTGGAATGTGACTTGTCAGCTGTAGTAATTAACTCCTCTAGATTCTGTGCCAGAATGTCTGTCTGGGATGTGGATTGAGGGGGAACTCGTTAAGCACCCATTGTGTGATGTTTTGGGTGGAGAGTTTCATTGTCCCTGTGATTACTGTAGCATGCTTGTAACTGTATATAACAAGGCTGAGTTACCATTAAAGCATTTATTCGTTTGAACCAGAGCTGTGTGTCTCGTCCTTCTGGGGAATTCTTATGGATCGTGTCTGCTGGATTGTTGGAGTGTCGGATAAGTTGTTTTGGGTTGGTGGAATGAAATATCGTAAACGGTGTTAACCCCTGACCGTTACAAGCAGGATGTGGATTTATCTGTATCGGGAAGCGTAGTGGTGGAATCTGATGTTATTGAGATCAGGGACTGAGCTTCTTGTAAATTGTTCTGTCTTGTGATTGGGTGGCTCTTTTCTTATAGAGAGCTCAAATTCCTGATCCATTATTACCGGGATAGAGCAGATAGCGCACAGCTCAGCACAGGGCGGGGGGGGGGGGGGTTATCTGATAGAAAAGAAGAAGATCTAAAGTGCAGGACGGGGAACACAACCATTACCAGAGTATTACAGGCTGATATCACCCAGTCTCTGCCCTACTCTGGACCAATCAGTGAGCAGTGTGGGTGGAGGAATGGATTTAGTGTTAATGACCCACCTGTGCTGATCTCTGTAGGAGTGTCCTCCTCTATAAATGTCCCCGTTATTCCATCCTCCTCCATAGACTGCTGATCATCCCTCACATACGTCTCTTCTTCTTCTGATTTCACCTCGACTCTTATATCTATTGGCTCTTCACACTAAACCAAGAGAAGGAGAGAGAATATCATCTTATAGGATCCACACATCTCCACAAGTCACTTCGGGGGTTCTAGATGCTTCCATCCCACCAACCTTGTAATGGTGGTCCTCCTCTTTTATCTCTTCTTTAACCTCAACTTTAGGATCTCTCAGGTTTCCACTCTGAATATAGAATAAAAATGACATCAATGGTAACAATGCAGATAATGTACAGATCCTAATGATACTATCAGTGATTGTTCCTCATCTACCTGATGATGGTGGGGGATGGTGTGACCTTCCTGTGTGGAATCCCGGGAATACAGAGGACGGGGACATCTCTCTGGTGGGTTTCTGTAGCTGGATGACTCCACCATGGTGTCCTGGTACAGATCCTTGTGTTCTTCCTCCATCACCCCATCCTCATCATCCTCCTCCTTTATCTCTTCTTTAACCTCAACTTCAAAATCTCTCAGGTCTCCACTCTGAATATAGAATAAAAATGACATCAATGGTAACAATGCAGATAATGTACAGATCCTAATGATACTATCAGTGATTGTCTGTTACTGGATAATGTCCCAGAATACTCCTCACCTCTCCTGTCAGCAGCTCCATCATCTTCTTGGTGACTTCTAGAATCTTCTCCATGTTGTGTCTCTCGGGTTTTAGGGAGTCACATGGAGGCACTGTGATGGTCATGTGATCACCTGACTTCACAAGAGGAAATCTCTGTATTGGAGAACCAATAGGAACATCATGTTAGAATCCCAAAATCCTCCTCACCCCTCCGGTCAGGTCTGTGTATTATTAATAGAGATAAGAGTGATGTCATGTGACCTCCCAGAATCCTCCTCACCTCTCTGGTCAGGTCTGTGTATTATTAATAGAGATAAGAGTGATGTCATGTGACCTCCCAGAATCCTCCTCACCTCTCTCCGGTCAGGTCTGTGTATTATTAATAGAGATAAGAGTGATGTCATGTGACCTCCCAGAATCCTCCTCACCTCTCCGGTCAGGTCTGTGTATTATTAATAGAGATAAGAGTGATGTCATGTGACCTCCCAGAATCCTCCTCACCTCTCCGGTCAGGTCTGTGTATTATTAATAGAGATAAGAGTGATGTCATGTGACCTCCCAGAATCCTCCTCACCTCTCCGGTCAGGTCTGTTTTATTAATAGAGATAAGAGTGATGTCATGTGACCTCCCAGAATCCTCCTCACCTCTCTGGTCAGGTCTGTGTTTTATTAATAGAGATAAGAGTGATGTCATGTGACCTCCCAGAATCCTCCTCACCTCTCCGGTAAGGTCTGTATTATTAATAGAGATAAGAGTGATGTCATGTGACCTCCCAGAATCCTCCTCACCTCTCCGGTCAGGTCTGTGTATTATTAATAGAGATAAGAGTGATGTCATGTGACCTCCCAGAATCCTCCTCACCTCTCCGGTCAGGTCTGTTTTATTAATAGAGATAAGAGTGATGTCATGTGACCTCCCAGAATCCTCCTCACCTCTCTGGTCAGGTCTGTGTTTTATTAATAGAGATAAGAGTGATGTCATGTGACCTCCCAGAATCCTCCTCACCTCTCCGGTAAGGTCTGTATTATTAATAGAGATAAGAGTGATGTCATGTGACCTCCCAGAATCCTCCTCACCTCTCCGGTCAGCAGGTAGATGATCTCCAGGGTGAGGTTTAGTATCTTCTCAGTCATGTGACTCCGGTCCTCCTCCATCCTCATTGGTGTGGTCATGTGATCTAGGCGGGTTTCTCTATAGAGGGATAGTGGAGTATTATCTGGACTGTATCTTTTGTACAATATTAGGATGGGGATATGAGGGGTAAATAGATGGACTGCCCCCAGTGGGGTGTTGCACATGTAGAGGTCTATACATCAGGTAAAAATCGGGGACATTTGACGAGAGAAGGACAAAGGAATTTGGTTGAAATTTTAGGTCAACGATGTTATGAACATTCCTGCCACTATGTGTACTTACAGCAACAGGGCCGGGAATTAGGTGGTGACAGCTAATTGGGTGGAACTGAAAGCTTTCTCTGGGTTTGGTGTGAAGCCAACTTTGAAAGAAATGTGGCGAATCTCATCCCTCATTACAAGAGACTGCTGAGGTGAGAAGGTGATCGGAGGGAAAGGTGACACATCTCCATAATAAAGAGAATGCTTTGGCCCCGTAAGTGGGGGAATGTTCTGCCCCTGAAGGGGTTAATCTAGGTCTCCACACTATATATGTGTGTATTATCATCTGCTGGAGATAAAAGACGTCACAGTGACTATGGAGGAAGAGGACGGACATGACGGGGGTTACTTGGTGTAAATAGAAGATAAGATCTTATTACCTCATCTGCTGCCACTTCCAAAAATGTCTTCTCTCTACTTCCTCCCGACTCACCTCTCACCCGGAACTTCCTGTCTGTACCTGACATCACTTCCTGTCTTCCATAGAGACTTCCTGTTTGGGTATAAGTGAGAAGATCACCACCTTGCGGAGCTCAGAGAAACTGCATCCCCGAGAAACGTCTCGTAGTGTGAACACGGCCTTGTGCTGTGTGTGTATGTACTGTATATTCTTATCAGGGCCGGCGCTACCACTAGGCGGATTAGGCAGCCGCCTAGAGCGCACTGCCACCTAGAGCGCAAATGTGGCTGTTCTGTTTACACAGCTCTCTGTTGTGGAGATGACACAGCCTCGAGCCGGGTGTCAGCATAACAGGACAGATGAGCGTGAGGAGGAGGGGAGGAGTGCGGTGACGGCGCTGTTCAGTGACTTAGGAAAAGAGAAGAATTTTGGTGGAGCCGCTCTGCAGTACAAGTGTATGGAGCGATCTGCGCTCCCCTCCTATTAACAGTGTACAGAGCAGAGCAGCCTGAAAGTGTCTTCCACCAGCTCCTCATCCTCGGCACACACACACTAAAGTCCTAGCTGGGGGAGGGGGGGGCGCCCACAGATCCAGTGTATAGGTAAACACACAAGTGGAGGAAAATGCAGAGACTGGTGTTTACAAATGCCGTCCTATTACACTCCACCGAGCCCCCCCCCCCCTGAACCTTTACATTGCATTTGCAGCACATGCACATCCACCCCACAGACTGCTCTGCACACACTCAGCCCGCCAATTACATGGCACAGTAAATAGTTCCTTCGATTACTGCAACTTTTTAGGACAGGATGATTTGATTGATATCAGCCCAGCGTTTAGTTCAGTTCTTCAAGATAAACAACCGAGCTCCCTGGAATGTCCCCCTCCCCTGGTCACAGCGCGGCAGGTTGAAAGCAGAGGATGTGGGTGAGTGTCCAGCTAAGCAATGTTATTACTGATATCAGTGCTGTACAGGGCGGTCAGTGTGTCTGTTCTCTTTATGTTTCCTTTTTCTGCTGTTGATCAGGCTGCTGCTCACTACTAGTTCATATGGATTCTTCTGGTTACTGCTGATACTAGTGCAGTATTTGCTACTGTAGAACTGGGCTGTATTTTCCTCCACTTGCAGCATCTGAAAACAGTATTTTTCTCCTCTCCCTTCTACCAGCAGTCCGCAGCTGCAGAAAGAAAATATAACCAATCAGTTCTAGTAAATCCTGCCCCCCTCCAGAGGTCTGTACACCCGCTGTGCCCATTATGAGGGGTTCCCACCATCCCTGTGCTGAGTTCCCGGGTCTGTACACCCGCTGTGCCCATTATGAGGGGTTCCCACCATCCCTGTGCTGAGTTCCTGGCTCTGTACACCCGCTGTGCCCATTATGAGGGGTCCCACCATCCCTGTGCTGAGTTCCCGGGTCTGTACACCCGCTGTGCCCATTATGAGGGGTTCCCACCATCCCTGTGCTGAGTTCCCGGGTCTGTACACCCGCTGTGCCCATTATAAGGGGTCCCACCATCCCTATGCTGAGTTCCCGGGTCTGTACACCCGCTGTGCCCATTATGAGGGGTCCCACCATCCCTGTGCTGAGTTCCCAGGTCTGTACACCTGATGTGCCCATTATGAGGGGTTCCCACCATCCCTGTGCTGAGTTCCCTGGTCTGTACACCCGGGGCGGGCGGCAAAATTAGGTTTCGCCTAGGGTGTCAAAAATTCTTGCACCAGCCCTGATTCTTATAGATGGGTCATCTCCACTTCCACCAAGGGGGAGAGAAATATATTACTGCCTAGTCCAGCCTTTCTTAGCCAAGGTTCCTTAAAAGGTTTCTAGGGGCTTCTTGAAAATTGAATAGTTGCTGTCTCTCTCACTCAGGGTGAGCTTTGGGTTTAGAGCGATCATAAATTGGTCTCTAACCCAAGCTGTTTGCAGTTCCTTCAAATGAAATGGCTAGATTGAACTATCTCACCCAGACCTCCAGCGGTTGGCACCTGAAGTCATTCATTTAGTGGCTGTATCACTATGCAGTCCAGCCTTTCTCAACCAGTGTTCTTCCAAAGGTCACCAGGAGATGTTTGAGAAATTAACAGTTTCTGTTTCTAAGTGGGGATGAGTTTTGGGTGATGAGAGAGTTATTTTGCTCTTATCCGGTTGAGTCATGTAAATTGGGTTTCTGCCAGGCTGGGCTGTCCTGTGATTCCATTCTGTGTTCCAGAGATACCTTTCCATCTCTGGGTGTCAGGTGGCGCCAGAGGAGTCCAGGCGGTGGCGCCTTCCTGCCAGCAGCCAATCAGAGGAGTTTCTGCCTCGTGGGGCATGCTGGGGGAGGGTGCTTCTAGGGCAGATGCCATTTTGAGAGGTCTTCTTGTGTTCCTGGTTTTCCAGGTATGGCACCCACCTTTAGGGTATGCGCACATCACGGGCCCCGGCGATATGGCCTACCAGGCCGGGGTGCACGTGCTACGCAGAGTTCTCGGCCCTCATGGCCCGGAGCATCTGAAGCTGTGGAGGGGCCCCATTGATCGACTGGGTCCCCACATTCTGAGAGGAAGATCCCAAGCGAGTTGTGCTGTTCGATGGGGAGTCAGTCTGAGGTGAGCCCGGAGGCAGGCGATCCAACAGGGCCTAGACAATCCATCGGGGCACTCCCCCCCCCCCCCCGCCCGCTGTCTGGCACTTCCCCAGTCTAGATGGCGGGTGGTGGCTCCTTTGTCCTCTCTCCATCACGGCGGTGTTCTGGCAGGTCCCACCATGCAGCCCCTCCCTCTTCCTCCTAAGCACCCAATAGGATTGCCTGTCTTTTCAGCCAATCAGATGACGGGTCTCAAGACCCGCTTCCTGAGTGCCCGTGAGGAGGATCAGTGTGATAATAGCGAATATTCATTCGCAAATGTCACACAATTGGATGGGCTCAAGGATCAGTGCTCTGCGCCCCGAGACCACACTTTTTTAAAGTCTATTAGAGCCCCTGGCTCTAATCACGTACTTCAAACCCCCCCATTGGAATCCATGGTCCGGCACCCTGTATGTAGATCAGGGGGCCGGACGCATAGACGGGGGGGGGGGGGGCAGCGGCGCCCATGGGATCCTAATGGATGGGCCAAAAGGGTTGCACCCGCTGCATGTACCCCCTAAAGGGTTGCAGATTACTGGGTTCCCCACTCTTGTATAGCCAGGCAATAAGCATTTTGAACTTTCATTCGGAGACAAGGAACAGACTTTGAGCTTGTTTTTTTTTTATGTTTTATTATAAGTAATAACTTGGATGGGGAATAGAAATCATGGGATGCCCAACTTGATAGCAAAAAAAAAACACAGAGCGTGTACATAGGGAGGAGGTGCACAAACAAGGTCCATAAAGACATGCATGAGCGAGTCCAGACCTTAACCCGATTCTTTCTCGTCCAACTTCAGTGCCTGACCTCACAAATGCGCTTCTGGAAGAAAGGTCAAACATTCCCATAGACACCCTCCTAAACCTTGTGGACGGCCTTCCCAGAATACTTGAAGCTGTTATAGCTGCAAAGGGCGGGGCCAACTCAATATTGAACCTTATGGACTAAGACTGGGATACCATTAAGGTTCATGTGCGTGTAAAGGCAGGTGTCACAATACTTTTGGTCATAGAGTGTATATTACTGCCTAGTCCAGCCTTTCTCAGCCATGGTTCCTCCAAAGTTTTCTAGGGGTTCCTTGAGCAATGGACAATTTCTGTCTCTCAGTAACAGCTGACATCAATGATCTGTAAGGAGGGCAGTCTTCCCACTGATGATAATATAACGGGGTCCTTCTCCCATTGGTCACCAATGTAAGGGACCACTACACTGACCACTGATATAAGGGGGTCCTTCTCCCATTGGTCACCAATGTAAGGGACCACTACACTGACCACTGATATAAGGGGGTCCTTCTCCCATTGGTCACCAATGTAAGGGGCCACTACACTAACCACTGATATAAGGGGGTCCTTCTCCCATTGGTCACCAATGTAAGGGGCCATTACACTAACCACTGATATAAGGGGGTCCTTCTCCCATTAAGAAATGGGATGCAGACCCTACATCCTTTCTCATTAGAACATTGGTAGAGCTCCTCCCATTGGACACAGTTAAACAAACAGTTATTTCTACAGTTAGGAATCTGCTACAAAGTTTGTTAAAATCCCCGTAATGTACATTTATCACCCAGAGGGGAGTGGTTTTACTCTTTCATATGTTGAAAATGATCAGCTCCATCTAATGGCCTTAATGGAGGTATTATTCTGAATCGACTCCATCAGCAGAAAAGTCACATTATGACCACTAGATGGAACTGATGATCATAGGAAATCTCTGTATTATGTAAAGAAACCGTAAGAATTTGTCACGGATCGGCGAATGATTGTGATATGCACCCGACATTTTCTTTTATAAATAAACCCCTAAATGTTTTCGAAAACCTTCCACCACAAAATGTACTCAGCCAATGAGAGGTGATGACTCCATTTTTATTTTTCTCCGGCTATCAATGACCAACACGGTACAACACTTCATCCATGTCTTTGGTGATCTCTGATCTCCTTATGAAGTGTTTCTTACATGATGAAGATCAGCCATGGAGTATATCTGAGGTGTATATCAGGGTGTGCTTCTTCCCCACATGTCCAGCAACATTCATATACAAGACATTTCCCGCACTCACTAATACACCTCGAGGGTTGTGTGGGACCCCTGATGTACAGGAAGACAGGACTTCAGTGAGGAACATTTCCCTCACTCAGGACAGGAATACGGCTTCTCCCCCGTGTGAGATCTCTGATGTCTGGAAAGAGTGGACTTCTGTGAAAAACATTTCCCACACTCAGGACAGGAATACGGCCTCTCACCTGTGTGCAATCTCTGATGTTTGTAAAGACTGAACGTCCTTGAGAAACATTTTCCGCACTCAGAACAGAAATACGGCTTCTCTCCCGTATGAGTTCTCTGATGTCTGAAAAGATCGCACTTCTGGAAAAAACTTTTCTTGCACTCAGAACAGGAATACGGCTTCTTACCCGTGTGAGATCTCCGGTGTTTGAATAGGGAGGATTTATGAAGAAAACTTTTCTCACACTCGGGACAGGAATAGGTCTTCCTATCCAAGTGCAAACTCTGATGTCTATAAAGACGAGACTTCTCTGAAAAACATTCTCCGTACTCCAGACTGGAATACGGTTTCTCACCTGTGTGAGATCTCTGATGTCTTTCAAAACTGGACTTGTTTGAAAAACATTTACCGCAATCCGGACAGGAATACGGCTTTTCTCCTGTGTGAAAATACGATGGTCCATCTACACTGTGTGGTGCCGGATGGACATTTGAGGTAGTCGGGTTTTCTCCTGGACTATACTGTGTGATGTCCTCATCTTCTACTTTACAGTCTGGAGACAAAGTGAGACAATCCTCTGAGGTTTTCCTCATCTCCCGTCCATCTACTAAAATAGAAATACAAAGATTATTACTAGACATGAGCTGATTGGTTCCCCTAAACCAGCACTCCGCCCACATCAGGCAGCTTTGTCTCTGAGGATCTTACAATTCCCCCCTCAAGGTAACTAGTAAATGGCTCCTCTGATCTCCTACCAGATCATTTCTTTATTCATGGACCTTAGTCAGAGAGTGAGGAAACAACGGGAACTGTCTTTTATAGGAGTGACAGTGATGAGGGGATTATAGGACGAGGGTCCCCTCCCCCTCTATCACTCATTGCCATCTTCCCCAGACCCAGCCTGTAACCACGAGTTTGGCATGACCTTGCAAATGTTCATGTGAAACGTGCTACTCTTGTCCTCAATTTAAATTGGTGATGTAGGGTTAGTAATGGAGCTTGAGTTACACACATCTCCTCCTAAAATGAAAATGTTCAAGATGTGCTGTTTAAGTTCTTTTGAAGAAGCACAAAGAAATGGGCAACTTTGGAGGAGCGTAGACGCAGTGGTCAGGTAACGCTGAGGAGCGTAGACGCAGTGGTCGGGTAACATTGAGGAGCGTAGACGGAGTGGTCAGGTAACATTGAGGAGCGTAGACGCAGTGGTCAGGTAACAATGAGGAGCGTAGACGCAGTGGTCAGGTAACAATGAGGAGCGTAGACGCAGTGGTCGGGTAACATTGAGGAGCGTAGACGGAGTGGTCGGGTAACATTGAGGAGTGTAGACGTAGTGGTCGGGTAACATTGAGGAGCGTAGACGCAGTGGTCGGGTAACATTGAGGAGCGTAGACGCAGTGGTCGGGTAACATTGAGGAGCGTAGACGCAGTGGTCGGGTAACATTGAGGAGCGTAGACGCAGTGGTCGGGTAACGCTGAGGTGCGTAGATGCAGTGGTCAGGTAACGCTGAGGTGCGTAGACGCAGTGGTCGGGTAACGTTGAGGAGCGGAGACGCAGTCGTCATGTAACGTTGAGGAGCGTAGATGCAGTGGTCGGGTAACGTTGAGGAGCGTAGACGCAGTGGTCGGGTAACATTGAGGAGCGGAGACGCAGTGGTCGGGTAACGTTGAGGAGCGGAGATGCAGTGGTCGGGTAACGCTGAGGAGCGTAGACGCAGTGGTCGGGTAACATTGAGGAGCGTAGATGCAGTGGTCAGGTAACGTTGAGGAGCGTAGATGCGGTGGTCAGTAACGTTAAGGAGCGTAGATGCAGTGGTCGGGTAACGTCGAGGAGCGTAGACGCAGTGGTCGGGAAACGTTGAGGAGCGTAGACGCAGTGGTCAGTAACGTTGAGGAGCATAGACGCAGTGGTCAGTAACGTTGAGGAGCGTAGACGCAGTGGTCAGGTAATGTTGAGGAGCATAGACGCAGTGGTCGGGTAACGTTGAGGAGCGTAGACGCAGTGGTCGGGTAACTATGAGGAGCGTAGACGCAGTGGTCGGGTAACGTTGAGGAGCGTAGACGCAGTGGTCGGGTAACGTTGAGGAGCATAGACGCAGTGGTCGGGTAACGTCGAGGAGCGGAGACGCAGTGGTCAGGTAACGTCGAGGAGCGGAGACGCAGTGGTCGGGTAACGTCGAGGAGCGGAGACGCAGTGGTCAGTAACGTTAAGGAGCGTAGATGCAGTGGTCGGGTAACGTCGAGGAGCGTAGACGCAGTGGTCGGGTAACATTGAGGAGCGTAGACGCAGTGGTCAGGTAACATTGAGGAGCGTAGACGCAGTGGTCGGGTAATGTTGAGGAGCCCGAAGAAGCACCGGATGGCGACGGGGATAAGAATGATCAAGCGGCAGAACTGCCACTATGATCGTTCTCATTGTGCACAGAATCGCCAGCTGGAAAGAATTATATCTGAATGATGCCTGTAGCTGCACCCATCATTCAGATATACCCCCCCTCGAAAGTCAGCGACGTCAAATGACGGCGTGCTGTATCCTCATCGGGGGCCTGGAGAAAGAATTGACCGGTGCCGGATGACGACGATAGAGATGATGGTCACCAGTCAACTCTATGACCGTCAGAGGCCCAGGCTCGACATTATGATGTCACGCCCGGGTTCCCGGATGTAAACAAAGCTGCGATCGCGGCTGTCGGCATGAGATTGGTGAATTTTTTTTCTCAATCTCATGCTTTCCAGCCTGTAGGAGAGATGTGGGATTGACCTCGCATCTCTCCATAAAGAGGACCTGTCACAATAAATTACTATTATTCAGATATAATTCTTTCCAGCCGGCGATTCTGTGCACGATAAGAACGATCATAGTGGAAGTTTCGTTGCTTTATCATTCTTATAGGCGACGAGAGGGGACGTCCCCCCTCCGGATCTTCTTTGGGCTCTCCTGTGCCATTGAGGGGCCTGGAGAAAGAATCGGCCGGCGCTGGATGATGACGATAGAGATGATGGTCACCAGTCATCTATATGACCGTCAGAGGCCCGGGCGACGGGAGGGGACGTCCCCCCTCCGGAGCTTCTTTGGGCTCTCCCATGCCATCGGGGGCCCGGAGAAAGAATTGGCCGGCGCCGGATGATGACGATAGAGATGACTGATGACCAGTTGGTCACCAGTCATCTCTATGACCGTCAGAGGCCCGGGCGACGGGAGGGGACGTCCCCCCTCCGGCGCTTCTTTGGGCTCTCCCATGCCATCGGGGGCCCGGAGAAAGAATTGGCCGGCGCCGGATGATGACGATAGAGATGACTGATGACCAGTTGGTCACCAGTCATCTCTATGACCGTCAGAGGCCCGGGCGACGGGAGGGGACGTCCCCCCTCCGGCGCTTCTTTGGGCTCTCCCATGCCATCGGGGGCCCGGAGAAAGAATTGGCCGGCGCCGGATGATGACGATAGAGATGACTGATGACCAGTTGGTCACCAGTCATCTCTATGACCGTCAGAGGCCCGGGCGACGGGAGGGGACGTCCCCCCTCCGGCGCTTCTTTGGGCTCTCCCATGCCATCGGGGGCCTGGAGAAAGAATCAGCCGGCGCTGGATGATGACGATAGAGATTTCTGGTCACCAGTCATCTCTATGACCGTCAGAGGCCCGGGCGCGACATTATGATGCCACGCCCTGGTTCCCGGATGTAAACAAAGCCGCAATCACGGCTGTCGACATGAGATTGGTGATTTTTTTTTTTCAATTTAATGCTTTCCAGCCTGGAGGAGAGATGTGGTGTCTTATTGACCCCGCCTCTCTCCATAAAGAGTACCCGTCACAATAGCTTCCTATTACAAGGGATGTAAAGTAATCAAAAAAAGTGTAAAAATAAATACATTTAAAACGCCACTGCCCCCGGGAGCTCACGCTCAGAAGCGAACACACACGCAAGTCCCGCCCACATATGTAAACGCCATTCAAACCACACGTGAGGTATCGCCACATGCGTTAGAGCGTGTGCAACAATTCTAGCCCTAGACCTCCTCTGTAACTCTAAACTGGTAACCTGTAAAAGAAAAAAAATTAAATCCTCGCCTATGGAGATTTTTAAGTACCGAAGTCTGGCGCCATTCCATGAGTGTGCGCAATTTTAAAGTGTGACATGTTAGGTATCTATTTCCTCGGCATAACATCATTTTTCACATTCTACAAAAAAATAAAACTGGGCTAACTTTACTGTTTTGTTATTTTTTAATTCGTGAAACAGTTTTTTCCCCAAAAAAAGGAGTTTGAAAAACGATTGCGCAAATACCGTGCGAGATAAAAAGTTGCAATGACCGCCATTTTATTCCCTAGGGCAGTGATGGCGAACCTCGGCACCCCAGATGTTTTGGAACTACATTTCCCATGATGCTCATGCACTCTGCAGAGTAGCTGAGCATCATGGGAAATGTAGTTCCAAAACATCTGGGGTGCCGAGGTTCGCCATCACTGCCCTAGGGTGTCTGCTAAAACACACACACACACACACACACACACACACACATATATATGTATATACTCGAGTATAAGCCAACCCGAATATAAGGCACCTAATTTTACCACAAAAAGCTGGGAAAACGTATTGACTCGAGTATAAGCCTGCCCGAGTGTCCATCTGCATGCCTCACTTTGTCCATGTGCATGCCTCACTGTGCCCATGACTAGACAGACATTTAACATGGGAGTCTATAGAAGGAGTGCCTGGATTTGAAAAATCGGTGCTCCCCAGCCAACAACCTTTGCACACTTGTAGAGGAACAGTGGGTCTACATGTTTGGGGACCTGGCTGGTACCGGGTCCCCAAAGTCCGGGAGATCGGGCGCCAAAAGGTGACTTGAGTATAAGCCGAGGGGGGCATTTTCAGCACAAACAAAATGTGCTGAAAAACTCGGCTTATACTCGAGTATATACGGTACGTATACTGTATTTATCGGTGTATACCACACACTTTTTTTCTTTAAAATCAAGGCAAAATCATGGGTGTGCGATATACGCCGACCCCCGCTGTCTCTCTGAGAGACGAGCGGAGTGTACTGCGCACTCGGCTAGGCTCGGCCCGCCGCAGCCTAGAGCCAAGTGTACTGCGCACTTGGCTAGGCTATGCTCGGCTCCGCCCACAGCCAAGCGAGAGGAGCCGAGAGAAGCCGAACACACAGGAAATCCGGCTCCTCTCGGCTCACGCCAAAATCCAAAAATGAACACCGGACACGCTCACCTGGATGGAGGCCGCAGACGGACGCGCTGGACGGAGACGGACACCTGGATGGAGGCCGCAGACGGACGCGCTGGACGGAGACGGACACCTAGATGGAGGCCGCAGACGGACACCTCCAAAGCCGCAGACGGACCCCGCGCAAGGAAGCCGCAGATGGACACCCACAAGGCCGCAGACGGACGCCGGACAAGGCCGCCGATGGACGCAGGGCAAAAATGTAGGTTTTCTTTTTTTTCCCCTTTTTTCCCTTGCTAAGCTTGGGGTGGGCGTTATACGCCGGGGCGCGGTATACCCCGATAAATACGGTGTATATATATATATATATATGTAATGTTTGGGGGTTCTGGGTAGTTTCCTAGCAAAAAAATTATGATTTTTACATGACGGGTAGGAGTGCCAGAAAAGGCCCGTACCGTATGGAAGTGGTTAATTGAGGCATCAGTAGGTTAAATGTTTTTGAATATTTATTTCAAAGAAAAACAGTAAACTAGCTCTGTAAGTGGAAAAAAGGGTCAACAAAAACAATACGGTATCAACAATAACTTTAAAAAGTACAAAAACCTTAGTAGCTCAATCAGCAACCAAGCTAAAAAAAAATACAAGAGTTCAAATCCTTCGAAACTTGGATTCCTCCTCATCATCTTTATGTCCAAAAACAGAGCTTCAGCTGGTGTGAGGTCATCAGCGTATGAACATATTCGCTAGCACACCACGGATCGTATATGACGTCCAAAAGTTTTAATGCAAAGAAAGCATCGTAAGAAGTGCAACGTTTCGAGGCCACGCAGGACCTCTTCGTCAGGCAAGTGGTCAGAGGCAGGACCTCTTCGTCAGGCAAGTGGTCAGAGGCAGAACCTCTTCGTCAGGCAAGTGGTCAGAGGCAGGACCTCTTCGTCAGGCAAGTGGTCAGAGGCAGGACCTCTTCGTCAGTTGCCTGACGAAGAGGTCCTGCGTGGCCTCGAAACGTTGCACTTCTTGTGATGCTTTCTTTGCATTAAAACTTTTGGACGTTATATACGATCCGTGGTGTGCTGGCGAATATGTTTATATGGTTGATTGTTCCAGTACCCAGCTGGTGATCGCTTCAGCACCCATTTTTGTATTTATGAGACGTTTCTCCGGGAAGGTGTGCGATTGGAATATTAACTAGAAGGTTATCAAGCGTAGACGTGGTCATCAGTTCGCCGAGTTCGCAGTCATCACTGCCGTCGTTCTCATACAAAGCGCCGTCTTCGCTGCCACCCATAGCACTACGAAGGCCACATTTCTTGAAGGTGCGTTGCACCACGTCCTCTGGAATCTCTTCCCGTGCATCACGAACCCACTTTGCCAACAATTCTATGTCGGGCTTCACCAGATTTCAAACTTTTGGTAGTCGGGCTTGACCAGATGACATCCATTCATGCCACATCTTTCGCACACAGCCTTAGAAAGGTTTATTTAAACACACATCTAGGGGCTGCAATACGGAGGTAATGCCCACCTGATGCAACGGCCAAAGTAACTTGAGAAGACTTTGTCATTGTTTTGTATGTCATCAGATGTGTGAACCTATCCCAAACTAGCAATGATGGTTTTCCTTTAAGGCTGTTCCTGGTCGTCCGTTCCATATTTCTTCCAGCCATTTTGTTGTTCTGTCTTCCTCCATCCGTCCTTTAACCGCTTCCTGACCGCCGCACGAACTTATACGTCGGCAGGATGCGCAAATGGGCGTATATATATACGTCCCCTTTAATTTGCGAGCTGTGTGGTCGCACGTGCCGGCGTGCTCGTGACCCTGCCGCGAGCTCCGTGACCGCTTGGTATCCATTTCCTTCTAATTTGGCCTTCAGAATAGGTGGGTCTTGAGTTTTTTTCTGAAGGCCTGATGATTCTCTCCTGTATGTACGGCACTCGTCCCCTCCAAGGCAGCCAGCATATATATATATATCTTTTGTTGCCCCCGGAGCTCTGGGATTCATTGGGAGCCACAAAAGATATTTATGTCAAAATTACCAGGCGGCCCGTCCAAAACAGGAACCAACCGCGGCCCGCGGGCCGGACTTTGGACATGCCTGCATTAGCCAAAACGTGACGGAACGACTCTGAAATAATGTTTTTTTTTTCCATTTCCTGTGGTTCCAAGTAAAATAGTTTTGTCTCCCGAACCTGCCACAGTTCGGTTGCTTGGAAGATCAAAGGTCGTAGGCGTTTCATCCAAATTCGCAATATCTCCCAGGTCATACTTATGGATCCTTCTTTGTTTTCTGAATGAATGACATCACTTTTTCGTCAAGGTAACTTCTGCGCGATCTTTGTTCTACGGCAAACATAAGGCAAACCTATTCATAAAGCGGGTACACCATCCCGCCGACGCCCCGAATTTTTCGATGCCTGGTGCTTTTAATTTGTCATCTTTAGCCATTTGAAGGGCCCGATAGCGAATACCCATGCGCGTCACGGCGTAACCGTTTCGAAGACACTCCATAATCCATTTATGCAACTCAGTCTCTAGAGCGACATACGACGTCGTTAAACCCCGTCGAGCTTTTTTCGCCTCCGGAATCTTTTCCAAGTCCGCTTTCATTTTCCGCCACTCCCTCACTTGTTTTTCGTCAACGCAAAATTCCCTACTTGCGACACTGTTATTGGTTTCTTCCGCTCTTGACACAACCATAAGTTTGAAACCGGCTTTGTATGACCTGCGTTTCTGTTTTGGTCCAGGATAAGAAGCATTGGGATCCATTTCTAACAGGATGAAAAAAAAAAAAAAAAAAGACTTTGAAAAAGAATGCCTTACCATAGCGATTGAATTTTCAAAATATACCGTAAGCCCTACTCCAAAAATAAGCCCTAGTTATAGTTCTTAACCACTTAAGACCCGGACCATTATTGCAGGTTAAGGACCTTGCCCCTTTTTTGCGATTCGGCATTGAGTCGCTTTAACTGACTATTGCGCGGTCGTGCGACGTGGCTCCCAAACAAAATTGGCGTCCTTTTTTTCCCACAAATAAATCTTTCTTTTGGTGGAATTTGATAACCTCTGCGGTTTTTATTTTTTGCGCTATAAACAAAAATAGAGCGACAATTTTGAAAAAATGCAATATTTTTTACTATAATAAATATCCCCCAAAAAAGATATAAAAAAACATTATTGTTCCTCAGTTTAGGCCGATACGTATTCTTCTACATATTTTTGTTAAAAAAAAAAATCGCAATAAGCGTTTATCGGTTGGTTTGCGTTTACAAAATAGGGGATAGTTTTATTGCATTTTTATTAATAATTTTTTTTTTACTACTAATGGCGACGATCAGCGATTTTTTTCGTGACTGCGACATTATGGCGGACACATCGGACAATTTTGACACATTTTTGGGACCATTGTCATTTTCGCAGGAAAAAGTGCTATACAAATGCACTGTTTACTGTGAAAATGACAATGGCAGTTTAGGAGTTAGGGGGCGCTGAAGGGGTTAAGTGTGACCTCATATGTGTTTCAAACTGTTTCAAACTGTCAGTGATCGTCTTTCCCTATATCAGGCAACAGGCGATCACCGACATTGCCACAATGAAGAACGGGGAAGGTGTGTTTACACTCACCTCTCCCCGTTCTTCAGCTCCTGTGACTGATCGCGGGACACAGTCGGCGATCGGGTCCCGCGGGCGCGGTCACGGAGCTTCGGACCGGCTGGGCTCTTAAAAGAGGACGTACAGGGACGTGCCTGTGCCCAGCCGTGCCATTCTGCCGACGTATATCGGCGTGAAGGGGTCCTTAGGGTGGTTAAAGTGGAGCTCCACCCTAAAGTGGAACTTCTGCTCATCGGATTCCTCCCCCCCTCCGGTGCCACAATTGGCACCTTTTGGGGGGGACAGGATACCAGGTATCCTTTCCCACTTGCGGGAGTCCGGCTGCGGCCGTGACATCACCGCGGGGCTCCCTCCTCCTCCTCGTCCCCTGGCCGCCGGGCTAATAGGAGAGAGGAGCGAGTAGGGTTCCCGGCGCGAAGCCGGAAGGCTACACTGCCGGGTTCCCTTACCCGCAATGGCGACGGCAGCACCCGACAGCTGAGGGGAAACATCAGCTGCGGTGCCGACATCGAGGGACTGCAGGACAGGTAAGTCTCCATTTATTAAAAGCCAGCAGCTGCAGTATGTGTAGCTGCTGGCTTTAAAAAAAAAATACCTGTAACACCCCTTTAAAAGAGGTCAATTTATAGTAAAAACGGTGGTGTCCAGGCAACTATACATATAAACAAGTAAAATCAATTGGCAATAGAATGCAGCAAGACAGATAGACTTCACCAGACCGAGTACGGTATATCCAAGACCAGAGATATACCGGTACTTGTATTCAGCAATGCTTGGGCGGAGCCGGGGGGGGGGGGGGGGGGTGACCAAGCACAGGTAAGACTGTAAAGGTTACATCATTGGTCACAGCCCTGGAGAAGAGCTGGAGAAGAAGAGCAGCCACATCTGACATCTGACAAGGATGCGGTGTGCCCCAGGTACCAGCACACAGAAGTGGGCAGGTTCTTGCCCAGTACGGCACGTACAACACAGAGGCATGAGAAAAGAAGAGCGGTGATATCGGCAGTCATCGGACCACCCACAGAGGCTGCAGGCGCCCGCAGATGAGCGGGAGAGCCCGGAGAACACCCGCACTGCACCGGAGAACAGGTAAGTGGGACCCTCACTTGGAGTATCAGCCGAGAGGGGCTTTTTCAGCATAAAAACGTTGCTTTATAGACGAGTATATACGGTATATACATATTAAGAAAAACCTGCGCTGGGACTGGGATCTGAGGCTGCTGCCCCCTAAAAAGTCTGTCCCCCTAAGGGGAAGGTGATGAAAGTAGGTATGTGAGGGTGGTGGCGCTGCCTAATGCACAAATAATCGGCAGAACCTACCGGCCTATAGAGGATAGGTCAATGTAGGTAGTGTCTGGTTAGTGCACCCCAATGGGCTATAATGAGGTACCCGACAAATGGACAAGCCAGCTGCCAATCTTACTATGTGTGTATATATAAAGATATATAAAGATGGTACCTTACATTGATATGAGCAGACTATGCACTAAACGTGGCGTGATGATGGGGTGCTCTGAGTCTATATATTCACCATAGATGAACAGAGTGTGTAGCATACATCAGTATCTACCCTCATATATGGTATATACACCTGTCAAACAAAAAAATTGGTTGCAGCCTTGCAAAGATTCCACATCCCAAAAACATTTAATCAGCGACAGTCGGCATCAGAGGCTTGATAGCTGCTGCTAACCCAGGAATGATTCATTTTCGAAAATGTCAGCTGGTCAACAGAGTCTGTGGACAGACACGCTCTCCTGTTTCAAGGACCTGCGACACCCTTTGCTATTCCATCATCCTAATCAGTGGAGGCCATGAGATATAGACATGAAAGGTAAGGAGTGAGGAGGAGAAGAATTGTGTCCCTTTTGTGCGGCTTTCAGATGTTTTTGCCAATGGGCTGAGTGGCGGCAGGTTAAATGCCTTGTCAAGCATGTGGTACCCAAATGGCTGGGGGGTTTTGCCACGCTTGAGGCAAAGTTTGCCAATTGAAAGAGTGCGATCGGCTGCACATGTGCTAAACAATTACAGGCTGTTATCACCCAGTCCCCGCCCTACTCTGGACCAATCAGTGAGCAGTATGGGTGGAGGAATGGATTTAGTGTTAATGACCCACCTGTGCTGATCTCTGTAGGAGTGTCCTCCTCTATAAATGTCCTCGTTATTCCATCCTCCTCCATAGACTGCTGATCATCCCTCACATACGTCTCTTCTTCTTCTGATTTAATCTTAATATTGATTGGATCTCCACTCTAAACCAAGAAAATGAGAGAGAATATCATCTGTACAGAATAAATTTTCATCATCTCATTGAGTCACTTTTGTGTTCTAGATGCTCCATTCCACCAACCTTGTAACAGTGGGGGATGGTGTGACCTTCCTGTGTGGAATCCCGGGAATACAGAGGACGGGGACATCTCTCTGGTGGGTTCCTGGTATTAGGTGGCTCCATCATATCCTTGTGTCCTTCTGAAAACTCCTCCATCACTCCATACTCCTCATCCTCCTCTTGAAACCCTTCTTTAACAAGAATATCATGATCCTCGAAGTTTCCATTCTGAATATATAATAAAACATTAATCGTAACAAACATGTGTGTGTATAAATCAGAACTACCAATAATTGTTCCTCATCTACCTGATGATGGTGGGGGATGGTGTGACCTTCCTGTGTGGAATCCCGGGAATACAGAGGACGAGAACATCTCTCTGGGGGGTTTCTGGTATTAGGTGGCTCCATCATATCCTTGTGTCCTTCTGAAAACTCCTCCATCCCTCCATACTCCTCATCCTCCTCTTTATACTCTTCTTTAACCTCAACTTCAAAATCTCTCAGGTCTCCACTCTGAATATATAATAAAAATGACATCAATGGTAACAATGCAGATAATGTACAGATCCTAATGATACGATAAGTGATTGTCTGTTACTGGATAATGTCCCAGAATTCCCAGAATCCTCCTCACCTCTCCTGTCAGCAGCTCCATCATCTTCTTGGTAACTTCTAGAATCTTCTCCATGTTGTGTCTCTCGGGTTTTAGGGAGTCACATGGAGACACTGTGATGGTCATATGATCACCTGACTTCACAAGAGGAAATCTCTGTATTGGAGAACCAATAGGAATATCATGTTAGAATCCCAGAATCCTCCTCACCTCTCCGGTCAGGTCTGTGTTTTATTAATAGATATAAGAGTGATGTCATGTGACCTCCCAGAATCCTCCTCACTTCTCCGGTCTGGTCTGTATTTTATTAATAGAGATAAGAGTGATGTCATAATGTGACCTCCCAGAATCCTCCTCACCTCTCCGGTCAGGTCTGTGTATTATTAATAGAGATAAGAGTGATGTCATGTGACCTCCCAGAATCCTCCTCACCTCTCCGGTCAGGTCTGTATTATTAATAGAGATAAGAGTGATGTCATGTGACCTCCCAGAATCCTCCTCACCTCTCCGGTCAGGTCTGTATTTTATTAATAGAGATAAGAGTGATGTCATGTGACCTCCCAGAATCCCCCTCACCTCTCCGGTCAGGTCTGTATTATTAATAGAGATAAGAGTGGTCATGTGACCTCCCAGAATCCTCCTCACCTCTCCGGTCAGGTCTGTATTATTAATAGAGATAAGAGTGATGTCATGTGACCTCCCAGAATCCTCCTCACCTCTCCGGTCAGGTCTGTATTTTATTAATAGAGATAAGAGTGATGTCATGTGACCTCCCAGAATCCCCCTCACCTCTCCGGTCAGGTCTGTATTATTAATAGAGATAAGAGTGATGTCATGTGACCTCCCAGAATCCTCCTCACCTCTCCGGTCAGCAGGTAGATGATCTCCAGGGTGAGGTTTAATATCCTCTCAGTCATGCGACTCCAGTCCTCCTCCATCCTCATTGATGTGGTCATGTGATGTATGCGTTTTTCTCTGTAGACGAATAGCAGAGAATTATCTGGACTGTATTGATTGTATAATATTAGGATGGGGATATGAGGGGGTTAATAGTTAGACTGCCCCCAGTGGGGTGTTGCACATGTAGAGGTCTATACATCAGATTAAAAACAGGGACAATTGAGGAGAGAAAGACAAAGAAATTCCTGCCGCTATATGTACTCACAGCTGTAGGGATGGGAATTAGGTGGCCACAACTTATTGGGTGTGAAATCAAGTTTGGATGACTTATCTCATCCCTCGTTACAAGAGACTGCTGAGGTGAGACGCCTGCCTTTACACGCACATGAATTTTATTGGCATCCCAGTCTTAGTACGTAGGGTTCAATATTGAGTTGGCCCACCCTTTGCAGTTAGAACAGCTTCAACTCTTCTGGGAAGGATGTCCACAAGGATTAGGGGTGTGTCTATGGGAAGGCTGTGGACAAGGTTGAGGGGTGTGTCTATGGGAAGGCTGTGGACAAGGTCGAGGGGTGTGTCTATGGGAAGCCTTTCAACAAGGTTTAGGCGTGTGTCTATGGGAAGGCTGTGGACAAGGTTGAGGGGTGTGTCTATGGGAAGGCTGTCCACAAGGTTTAGGGGTGTGTCTATGGGAAGGCTGTCCACAAGGTTTAGGAGTGTGTCTATGGGAAGGTATGTCCACAAGGTTTAGGAGGGTGTCTACGGGAAGGCTGTCCACAAGGTTTAGGGGTGTGTCTATGGGAAGGCGGTATGGGCCTTGCTTTGTACACTGGTGGGCAGTCATGTTGGAACAGGAAGGGGTCATCCTCAAACTGTTCCCACAAAGATGAGAGAATGAAATTGTCCAGAAATGTCTTGGTATGCTGACGCCTTAAGATTTCCCTTCACTGGAACTACGGGGCCAAGCCCAACCCCTGAAAAACAACCCCCACACCATAATCCCCCCCCCCTTTGCCAAATGATGTGGAGGGGTGGCTCAATACTATTGGCAATATAGTGTGGATGAACGAGTTCATGTGCGTGTTGACCGTAGTGTATGTGTATATACAGCTGCAGGTCTGGAAATTTGGTGGCCGCCGCCATCATCCTCGTTAAGGGAATCGGGAAGTGAAGCCTCACTTCCTGGTTCCCTACTGGGCATGCGCGAGTCGCGCTGAGTGTCCTCACTGGTCCTTGCTGTCTTTTGGGACCTGTGGGGGGGGAGGACAGAATTGGCACCGGAAGTGGCATAGGTCACCTCGATCACTGGAGGTGATCTATGCCAGGAAGTGGGCGCAAATACCTGTAGCCTGCCTTTAGACAGGTATCTGCTCCCTCCTCTTCCCAGAAAGGTGCCAAATGTGACACCGGGGGGGGGGGGGGGGGGGGGGGGAGGAGGATTCCAGAAAGTGGAAGATCCATTTTTGGGTGCAACTCCACTTTAAGTGCAACCCGAATCTGAATCTCATCCATCATTGCAAGAGACTGCTGAGGTAAGAAGGTGACAAATCTCCAAAATTAATGTTCCGTAACCCTGAAGGGGTTAATCTAGGTTTCCACACTATATATGGGTGTATTATCATCTGCTGGAGATAAAAGATGTCACAGTGACTATGGAGGAAGAAGACGGACATGACGGGGGTTACTGGGTGTAAATAGAAAATAAGATCTTATTACCTCATCTACTGCCACTTCAAACAATGTCTCCTCTCTACTTCCTCCCGACTCACCTTTCACCCGGAACTTCCTTTTTATACATGACATCACTTCCTGTCTTCCATAGACACTTCATGTCTCTATGGTAGAAGTGAGAAGATCACCACCTTGTGGAACTCAGAGGAACCACACCCCGGAAAAACGTCTCGTGGTATAAACACGGCCTTGTGCTGGGTGCGCATGTACTTATAGACGGGGTCATCTCCACTCCCATCAAGGGCAATAGGAATAAATTACTGCTTGGTCCAGCCTTTCTCAGCCAGGGTTCATTTGAAGGTTTCTTAGGGCTTCTTGCCGTCTCTCACTCAGGATAAGCTTTGGGTTCAGATGGACCATGAATTCGACTCGGCCTTTCTCAACCATTGTACTTCCAAAGCTCACCAGGAGATGTTCGAGAGATGAACTGTTTCTGTTTCTCAGTGGTGGATGAGCTTTGGGTTTTGGCTGACAATGTGTTTGACCCAAACCCAAGCTGTTCATAACTCCTGGAACGACCTAACTAAAATGGTCAGATTCTGCTAGTGCCTTCTCCCACCCAGCCTTCGGCTTTAGGACACTAAAATCATCATATAGTGGCAGTATCACTATCGTCAGTAAACGTCAGCTTTCTGTCCGCTCTCCGGGCTTATTTCACATTGTAAACAAGCTTGAGGGTTTTCCATGTGAAGTTATGTAGACATAGATGGGGTTATCTCCAATCCCACCAAGGGGTATATATATATATATAGCTAGCGCTACCCCCGAAAGGATTGCAGATGACCGGGTTCCCCACTCTTGCACAGCCAGGCAACAAGCATCGCTCTAGAACTGTCCCTCTCCTGAACACTGGCAGTCTCTGGTAGAAAACCGATGTTAAAGTCCCTTAAGGCCCAGGAACTCTCAGGGCCAGATTCACAGAGCGAGTACGCCGGCGTATCTACTGATACGCCGGCGTACTTTCAAATTTGCTGCGTCGTATCTTTAGTTTGAATCCTCAAACCAAGATACGACGGCTTCTGGCTTAGATCCGACAGGCGTACGGCTTCGTACGCCTTCGGATCGTAGGTGCAATACTTCGGCGCCCGCTGGGTGGAGTTTGCGTCATTTTCCACGTCGGGTATGCGTTTTTCCGTCGATCCACGAAGGTACGCGCGGCCGTCGCATTCTCTTACGTTCGTCGCTAGTCGGCTTTTCCCGGCGTATAGTTGAAGCTGCTATTTTGTGGCGTATGGATAGACTTGCCATGTTAAGTATGGCCGTCGTTCCCGCGTCGAAATTTGAATTTTTTTTTTTTCGTAAGTCGTCCGTGAATAGGAAAGGACGTAACTCACGTCTAAGTTCAAAAAATGACGTCGGTGCGACGTCATTTCGCGCAAAGCACGGCGGGAATTTTCAAAACGGAGCATGTGCAGTTCAATTGTCGCGGGGATGCGCTTCATTTAAATGAATCACGCCCCCTACCCGCCGATTTGAATTACGGGCCGAGAGATACACTACACCGCCGTAACTTACTGGATTCGACTTAGAGTCAGGTAAGATACGGCGGCGTAGCGTATCTCTGATAAGCTGCGTCTTTCTAAATCTACCTGAATATAGCCCTAAGTGCCTAAAACCTCATACACACGATCGGACTTCCATTGGACATTTCCGTGGATTTTGCTCTGAAGGGCGTTGTCCGTGAACTTGCTCTGCATACACACGGCAGGACTTTTTTTAGCCAACTTTCACCAAATCACGTGGTTTTTCTGTTCTTTACCACCACCCTTTGGGCAACTTCTGCTATTGTTGTCTGAACTTTAGCATTGGTTCTGAGCATGCGTGTTTGTACAATGGACTTCTGTACACACGATCGGATTTGCTCTATCGGAAAGTTTGTCTGTTCTCACAGCGAACATTTGTCCAATGAAAAAGCGAAAAAGTTTGTCCGATAGAGCATACACACAGTCGGATGGTCAACAAAAACAGGTCCGTCGGAGGTTTGTTGTCAAAAAGTCCGATCGTGTGTACGGGCCTTTGGAAGTAGCAGAAAGTGTTGAGGGCTGCATTCTGGAGCAACTCCCACTCCCCTGTAGAAACCGATCCCAGCTCTACTGACTGCAGGAAATTCTAACCACCTGGCTGCTTCTTCACTACCCCACCCGGCTGCTCCAAAGAGCTTCCATGGCCTTCCAGAAAGGCTGGCTACATGTGGCAGTCCTCTATCCTTGTAAGTCCCTGACTGTGCTGATGTACTCACACTGTCCTCCTGGCTCCCGCTGCTTCATAGTTAAGATTACTTTCAAACCGCAATGCTGTCAGGATCATCCCAAGCCAGCTCGAGGCAGAGGCCCCCCCCCCCCAGACCAGGGGATCCCACCAAGGGCTACCAAGTCTCCTCAGCACTCTATCTTCCACCCTACACCAATGTAAGGGACCACTACACTGACCACTGATATAAGGAGCAACCTTCTCCCATTGGTCACCAATGTAAGGGACCACTATACTGACCACTGATATAAGGAGATCCTTCTCCCATTGGTCACCAATGTAAGGGACCACTACACTGACCACTGATATAAGGGGGTCCTTCTCCCATTGGTCACCAATGTAAGGGGGGCACTACACTGACCACTGATATAAGGAGATCCTTCTCCCATTGGTCACCAATGTAAGGGACCACTACACTGACCACTGATATAAGGGGGTCCTTCTCCCATTGGTCACCAATGTAACGGATCACTACACTGACCACTGATATAAGGGGGTCCTTCTCCCATTGGTCACCAATGTAACGGATCACTACACTGACCACTGATATAAGGGGGTCCTTCTCCCATTGGTCACCAATGTAAGGGAGCACTACACTGACCTCTGATATAAGGAGATCCTTCTCCCATTGGTCACCAATGTAATGATAAAAGGGGGTCCATCTCCCAATGGTTGAAACCAAAGTGAAAAACGTCCCAAAGGCGAATCAATCTTGTGGTAGGTACATGTAAAGTCCACCCCAAGAAATTGTTGCTCCAAAGTGGGGTACAATGGCCTTAATAGGCACGTGGAACCTCAGAGATTATATCCTCCACACACGATAAGGGGTATGTACTCTTACCGGAAGTGGTGGACTTGAGTGTCAGCGACAACGAGTCAATCAAGTGAGGATGACCCCGATCGGCAGATCTCCTATGCGATCCAGGGAATCCACGATACTCCAAGACTGAATCCGAAGGATTATGCAGATACCCAAAAGATTGGAACTTAGATATTCGGCATCTAGCCCAGGAAGCCAGTAACTCTCATGCGAATGGCTTTGGCTCTCACAAACACAACCTGCCGGTTCCCACAGAACCTGCCAGTTCCCCAGGCTGGAGAACTGTCAGGTTGTGTTTGTGAGAGCCGAAGCCATTCGGATGAGAGTTACTGGCTTCCTGGGCTTGATGCCGAATATCCAAGTTCCAGTCTTTTGGGTATTTGCATTTTTTCACGATAGTGTGTAGGCAAGGCAGGCTTGACAAGAATCAAGTTGAGAAAAACTTTTTATTTTACCATGACATTAAAAACGGTCGTGTGTACGCGGCATAAGAGTTTGTCACGGCATTTGTTGCCCTGATTCTAAATTTTCCAATCGACATTCATCCAAAATTATTTTTATAAGTAAATCCCTAAAACAAAAAGTTTTATGAACTCTTCCACCACAAAATGTACTCAGCCAATGAGAGGTAATGACTCAATTTTTATTTTAAAAGGCCTAGAGGACCGTCTATTAAGTGGTGGGGTTAACGTGTTTCGTCCTGGAAGACGACTTGAGAAAACAGACCTCTTGCATAACAATAATAGACCTCTAAGTCTCCATACCACAAAATGTACTCAGCCAATGAGAGGTAATGACTCCATTTTTATTTCTCTCCTGCTATCAATGGCCCACACGGTACAACACTTCATCCATGTCTTTGGTGATCTCTGATCTCCTTATGAAGTGTTTCTTACATGATGAAGATCAGCCATGGAGTATACAAGACATTTCCCGCACTCACTAATACACCTCAAGGGTTGTGTGGGGCCCCTGATGTACAGGAAGACAGGACTTCAGTGAGGAACAATTCCCTCACTCAGGACAGGAAAGTGGCTTCTCCTCCTTGTGCAATCTCTGATGCTTGTAAAGACTGGAAGACCTTGAGAAGCATTTTCCGCACTCAGGACAGAAATATGGCTTCTCTCCCGTGTGAGTTCTCTGATGTCTGAAAAGATCGCACTTCTGGAAAAAACTTTTCTTGCACTCAGAACAGGAATACGGCTTCTCCCCTGTGTGACATCTCCGATGTTTGAATAGGGAGGATTTATGAAGAAAACTTTTCTCACACTCAGGACAGGAATAGGTCTTCCTATCCAAGTGCAAAACCTGGTGTGTATAAAGACGAGACTTCTCTGTAAAACATTTCCCGCACTCAGAACAGGTATACAGTTGCTCCCCCGTGTGAATTTTCAGATGTTTATAAAGATGTGCTTTCTGTGAAAAACATTTCCCGCACTCGGGACAGGAATACGGCTTCTCCCCAGTGTGAGATTTCAGATGCTTGTAAAGATGTGACTTCTGTGAAAAACATTTTCCGCACTCAGGACAGGAAAACGGCTTCTCCCCCGTGTGAGATTTCTGATGTCTGTCAAAATTGGACTTGTTTGGAAAAGATTTCCCGCACTCGGGACAGAAATGTGACTTCTCACCTGTGTGAGTTTTCTGATGTCTGTAGAAATTGGTTGTGTTTGAAAAACATTTTCCACACTCAGGACAGGAATACGGCTTTTCCCCTGTGTGAGATCTCTGATGTGTGACAAGGTCTGCTTTTTTTAAAAAACATTTTCCGCACTCAGAACAGGCATACGGCTTCACCCCCATGTGCAATCTCTGATGCGTGTAAAGATTGGACGTCCTTGAAAAACACTTACCGCACTCAGGACAGGAATACGGCTTTTCACCTGTATGAGTTCTCTCATGTCTGTAAAGATCGCACTTCTGGTAAAAACGTTTCCCGCACTCAGAACAGAAATACGGCTTCTCACCCTTGTGAGACTTCTGATGTTTGAATAGGGAAGCTTTATGAAGAAAACTTTTCTCGCACTCAGGACAGGAATAGGTTTTCTTACCGGAATGAAACATCTGATGTCTGTAAAGACGGTACTTTTTGGAAAAAGTTTTCCCGCACTCAAGACAGGAATAAGTCTTCTCACTTGTATGAGATATTTTATGCGCATTAAGACCGGATTTAAATAGAAATTGCTTCCCGCACTCCGTACATGAAAACCTCTTATCTGTTGGAAGGACGGCACCGTCCCGCACAGTCTGAGGTTCCTCAGGATAAGAGGAATACGATGGTCCGGCACCGTCCCGCACAGTCTGAGGTTCCTCAGGATAAGAGGAATACGATGGTCCGGCACCGTCCCGCACAGTCTGAGGTTCCTCAGGATAAGAGGAATACGATGGTCCGGCACCGTCCCGCACAGTCTGAGGTTCCTCAGGATAGGAGGAATACGATGGTCCATCTACACTGTGTGGTGCCGGATGGACATTCAAGGTAGTCAGGTTTTCTCCTGGACTATACTGTGTGATGGCCTCATTTTCTACTTCCCGTCCATCTACTAAAATATAAATACAAAGATTATTAATAGACATCAGCTGATTGGTTCCCCTAACCCAGGACTCCGCCCACATCAGGCAGCTTTGTCTCTGAGGATCTTACAATTCCCCCCTCAAGGTAACTAGTAAATGGCTCCTCTGATCTCCTACCAGATCATTTCTTTATTCATGGACCTTAGTCAGAGAGTGAGGAAACAACGAGAACTGTCTTTTATAGGAGTGACAGTGATGAGGGGATTATAGGACAAGAATCCCCACCCCTTCGATCACTCATTGCCATCTTCCCCAGACCCAGCCTGGAACCACGAGTTTAGGACGGCCTTGCAAATGTTCATGTATAACGTGTGACTCTTGTCCTCAATGTAAATTAGTGATGGGCCTGGAGTCACACACATGGAAAATGGGACCGGTTCCCTGTTTGCCAGCTCAGCTTGGATAACATAAAAAAAAATTGGTAGTTGTCCCTTCCTTTAGGTAAGGTCCCTAGCAAGCCACAACAACCTCCGGTCACTAGGGGGCACTTACATGCATCTTTTTTTTTTACCAATGAGACAAAGAACATCTACAAAGTGCCATTTTTCTTGAGGGCCAATGACTCACAAATGTTGGGTTGATTTTATGTTCCCTTGACTGAACTTGAGGAACCCAGGACTTTGCGATGTATTTTTTATTGGTTTGCCGTTCTATTATTGCCTCGATTATTGTCTCTTTTCTGGTGCAATATCTTTTTCTGCACCCTTTTCTTTGTCTTTTATCACAGACAATTTTAGTTTGAATATAAGCCTATCTTTATTTGTTCTAAACCAGAACTTAAAGAACTTCCGTCTCTATCAAGAGTGCTACTGCAGTATAAATGTCTGAGATATTCCTGTCTGTGTGACAGCGGCTATTACAGATAATTCCTAACAGTCAGACTTGTTACAGTGATTATTGTGGGATCTGACTGTCAGGGATCGGATGGGAGACTGATTTGATGAGGTCGGCCTCTCTTATATTTCCTGTCCTGGCTCCGCTGAAGGTGAGACAGAAGAAGCCGAAGGACAAGAGGGACACAAGTGCCTGGAGCAGGAGGTCCCGGGAGAACAGCTTGGCAGGGTTTAGCGGCCTGGAGTAGACAGTGATGAGCTGAGCAGGAACAGGAAACAGGCAGGTAACCGAGAGTTAACAGCAACCAGGAACATAGACAGGAGCAAGGTCTTAGGGATAGCCAGGTTCGTCAGCAGGCGGGCAGTGAGGTACCAAATCATAGTCTGGAATGGAGCCGGGTCAGGGATGGGCAACAGAACACAGAGCCAAGGTCAAGAGCAAGCCGGGTCTAAATACTGGGAGGACACACAGGATCAGAGCAGG
Organism: Rana temporaria; assembly: GCF_905171775.1. Lineage (NCBI taxonomy): Eukaryota > Metazoa > Chordata > Amphibia > Anura > Ranidae > Rana > Rana temporaria. The sequence goes on from NC_053496.1 coordinate 187,618,027, forward strand.
ATGCAGGAACACAGCTGAAGATCAGTCTGCAAGCACAAGAGCCCAGACTCCCTTTAAATAAGCTGTCTGGCGCCAAGGAGAATTAGGCTAGTACATGTGCACATGCGATTGCGCGCGCCTGGTCGCCGTTCTATGGCAAAGGCCATGTGCTTGTGCACGTCTGTGTGAAAAACGTCTCACAGGGATTCCCTGACACTGCCATTGGTCACACCCCTTTGAGAGCCAGGCCTGAGTATGCATTTGAGGGATTCACTGCCGGTTGGTAAAAACACCTGGAAAAGGGTTCCCACCTGTCCTGAATTTACCCAGACAGTTTGGGGTTTGAATCACATGTCCGGGTTTCAGGCTGCCTGAAGAAGGAGGAAGAAGACGACAGCCAGAGGGAGAAGAACCCTGGAGGAAGAAGGATGACCAGATGGAGAAGAACCCTGGAGGAAGAAGGATGACCACCAGAGGGAGAAGATCACCGGAGGAAGAAGAAGAGGATGACCAGAGGGAGAAGAACACCAGAGGAAGAAAAAGAAGATGACGACGACCAGAGGAAGAAGAACACCAGAGGAAGAAGAAGACGACGACCAGAGGAAGAACAACACCGGAGGAAGAAGAAGACGACCATAGGAAGAAGAACACCGGAGAAAGAAGACGACGACGACCACCAGAGGAAGAACAACACCGGAGGAAGAAGAAGAAGACGACGACGACGACCAGAGGAAGAACAACACCGGAGGAAGAAGAAGACGACGACGACGACGACCAGAGGAAGAACAACACCGGAGGAAGAAGAAGGCGACGACCAGAGGAAGAAGAACACCGGAGGAAGAAGACGACGTCCAGAGGGAGAACACTGGAGGAAGAAGAAGACGACGATGACCAGAGGAAGAACACCGGAGGAAGAAGAAGACGACGATGACCAGAGGAAGAACACCGGAGGAAGAAGAAGACGACGACCAGAGGAAGAACAACACCGGAGGAAGAAGAAGACGACGACGACCAGAGGAAGAACAACACCGGAGGAAGAAGAAGGCGACGACCAGAGGAAGAAGAACACCGGAGGAAGAAGACGACGTCCAGAGGGAGAACACTGGAGGAAGAAGAAGACGACGATGACCAGAGGAAGAACACCGGAGGAAGAAGAAGACGACGACAACGACCAGAGGAAGAAGAGCACCAGAGGAAGAAGAAGAGGAAGACAACCAGAGGAAGAGGATGACTAGAAGAAGACGATGACGATGGCGATGACTAAAGGAAGAACACCAGAGGAAGAAGAAAATGGACAACCAGAAGGAGAAGAACCCTGGAGGAAGAAGAAGACGACCAGAGGATGAAGAACACTGGAGGAAGAAGAAGAAGACGGACAACCTGAGGTAGAAGACCACCGGAGGAAGAAGACGACGACCAGAGGGAGAAGAACCCCAGAGGAAGAAGACGACGACCAGAGAACAACACCGAAGGCAGATTTTAGGTGGCCTACCACTTTGTAGCTGAGATGCTGTTGTTCCCAGTTGCTTCCACTTTGTTATATTACCACGAACAGTTGACCATGGAATATTTAGCAGCAAGGACATTTTATGGATGGACTTATTGCAATGGTGGCAACCTATCAAGTTACCACGCTTGAATTCACTGAGCTCCTGAGAGCAACCCATTCTTTCACAAATGTTTGTAGAAGTCGTCTGCATGCCTAGGTGCTTCATTCTATACACCGGTGGCCATGGATGTGTTTTGAACACCTGAGTCCATTAATTTGGGGGGGGGGGGGGTTTCCCAATACTTTTGGCAATATAGTGTATAGAAATGGTGCCTGCAGGGTTTAGCTGATGGAAAAGTAGATCTAACGTGCAGCACAGGGAACACAGGTATAATGGGCCGACATCACCCTGATATCAGTGAGCAGTATGGGTGGAGGAATGTATGTAGTGTTAATGACCCACCTGTGCTGATCTCTGTAGGAGTGTCCTCCTCTATAATTATCCTTATTATTCCATCCTCCTCCATAGACTGCTGATCATCCCTCACATACGTCTCTTCTTCTTCTGATTTCACCTCAAATTCTATATCGATTGGATCTCCACTCTAAACCAAGAGAATGAGAGAAAATATCATCTTGTACAAAATTCATTCATTTACAGAAGTCACTTTTATGTTTTAGATGCTCCGTCCCACCAACCTTGTAACGATGAGGGATGGTGTGACCTTCCTGTGTGAAATCCCAGGAATACAGAGGACGGGGACATCTCTCTGGTGGGTTCCTGGTATTAGGTGGCTCCATCATTTCATACTCCTCATTATCCTCTTGAAACTCTTCTTTAACAACAATATTGTAATCCCCGAGGTTTCCACTCTGAATATATAATAAAACATTAATTGTAATAAACATGTTTGTGTATAAATCATAACCACCAAAAATTACCAATCATCTACCTGATGATGGTGGGGAATGGTGTGACCTTCCTGTGTGGAATAATCCCGGGAATACAGAGGACGGGGACATCTCTCTGGTGGGTTCCCATTACTGGATCCATCTGTAGGAAACACACACACTGACTGAATACATTGTTTCTATGTGTTTATCAGATGATGGGGGATCTAGGTGGAGCCTCCGTACTGCTCTCTCCTTTACAATAAAGTCTCCTCTTACCCGGTGATGTGAGGGGCGGCTGATTGTCCATCATGACGTCCTTGTAGAGATCCTTGTGTCCTTCTAAATACTCCCACTCCTCCATGGAGAAATAGACAGTGACATCCTGACACCTTATAGGAACCTGACACACACAATGATACAGTCACCATCCAGACACACCCCTTGTCTGTTACTGGATAATGTCCCAGAATTCCCAGAACCCTCCTCACCTCTCCTGTCAGCAGCTCCATCATCTTCTTGGTGACTTCTAGAATCTTCTCCATGTTGTGTCTCTCGGGTTTTAGGGAGTTACATGGAGGCACTGTGATGGTCATTTGATCACCTGACTTCACAAGAGGAAATCTCTGTATTGAGGAACCAATAGGAATATCATGTTAGAATCCCAGAATCCTCCTCACCTTTCCGGTCAGGTCTGTGTGTTATTAATAGAGATAAGAGTGATGTCATGTGACCTCCCAGAACCCTCCTCACCTCTCCGGTCAGGTCTGTGTATTATTAATAGAGATAAGAGTGATGTCATGTGACCTCCCAGAATCCTCCTCACCTCTCCGGTCAGGTCTGTGTATTATTAATAGAGATAAGAGTGATGTCATGTGACCTCCCAGAATCCTCCTCACCTCTCCGGTCAGGTCTGTATTATTAATAGAGATAAGAGTGATGTCATGTGACCTCCCAGAATCCTCCTCACCTCTCTGGTCAGGTCTGTGTTTTATTAATAGTGATAAGAGTGATGTCATGTGACCTCCCATAATCCTCACCTCTCCGGTCAGGTCTGTGTTTTATTAATAGAGATAAGAGTGATGTCATGTGACCTCCCAGAATCCTCCTCACCCTCCGGTCAGGTCTGTGTATTATTAATAGAGATAAGAGTGATGTCATGTGACCTCCCAGAATCCTCCTCACCTCTCCGGTCAGCAGGTAGACGATCTCCAGGGTGAGGTTTAGTATCTTCTTAGTCATGTGACTCCGTCCCTCCTCCATCCTCATTGGTGGCGTCATGTGATCTATACAGGTCTCCTTGTAGACGGATTACTTTGGGAAATGAAAGTAAGAATTATTTGGATGGTATTGGTCACACAATAGGATGTGGGGGGGTAATAGGAGGGTTGCTGTACATTTAGGAACTACCCCCCCCCCCCCCATAGGAACACATGTAGTTAGGACTGTTTAGTGTTGGGTACATTTTCATGGACCCTCTTGGCCTGCCGGATCAGAAATCCCCTTTTCTCTGTTGGGTTTGTTTGGTTTCAGAACTGGATTTGATTAGTATTCGATCGGCAGACAAGGAATGATAAATACGACCCTTCCTGTGACTTGGTTGCTCTGAGGCAGTGCTGTGAGGTCAGTGGAGGGTCATCATGATGTCCAGGATGGGAAATTTTCTACACAAATGGACTCAGCTCTAGGGGGGGGTCTGCTATTTGGTCTTTCACGCTCTCCTCGTTACCACAGGTGCAATGCCCGGCTCCTCACCTGAAAACTCTGATGCACAAAAATTCCAGTGCGGCCATCCAGAGACTTTGTGCATCCTGAGAGGAACTTGCTGACTATTGGCCGGAGTTGCCGGCTAATCAGGATAATTGCCAGAACTCCGGATCTCCGGCAGCCTGCTGACTGACAAGAGTGATGTCACTCTCTGCAATAAGAGAAGGGATTGGATTGGACTACATGAGGATGCTGCTGGTGGAGTAGAGGGGTGGGGGAGGAGTCTGTTCTCTTCCCTCCAATGGCAGTGTGGGTGGAGGACAGCAGGGGGGAGGGGTTTGCCCTCTAGGTTGGCAAGTATATGGTAATATCCGGGACATTGTAAAAAATAGCAGTGGCTCCCCGGCCATGTCCGTAACAAGATTCGGACCATGGCGAAAGGAGGATCATAGGAGACTTGCCCAGGTCCTTCAAGCAGACCCCACCCTGAGGATTGATACCCCAACCTATCCGACCTCCCGACACCCCACGCAGTGGCTTCTGAGGCAACAGATTACTTCTTACATTCGAACTTTCCCATCCATTCCGGACATCCTTGCTGAACCAACGGAGTTTGAGGCGCTGCTTCTGCAGGCGGACCCTCCAACACATGTGGTATCTCAGCTCTACTCCCTGTTGCTCAGTATCTTCTCCCCTGACCCCCCGCCGTTTACAGTGGCCTGGGAGACGGACCTTCGTCACTCTGTCTCCCTTGCTGACTGGAAGAAGTGTTTTGTCCTGACACACAAACTATCCTTGGCCACTAAGACCCAAGAGAAGGGGTTCAAGTTGCTAACGAGATGGTATAGATGCCCAGCAATTATCCATCATTTCAATTCGGCAGTGCCGGATACCTGCTGGCGGTGTCTTAAATCCCGGGGAACCATGCTCCACATCTGGTGGGAATGCCCTCCTGTGCAGGAATTCTGGCAGCAGTTTTTCAAACTATACTGCAAACTGATAGCGACCTCTTTTCACCCTTCTCCTGAGATGGCTCTCTTATCTATACTTCCTGGCACGTTCAAGTCCATCAAAAACAATGTACTGCGACACTTCCTGGCAGCGGCCAGAGTGGTGATCCCCCGTCATTGGAGATCGGCAACCATGCCTTCCCTGGGGGATTGGGCTGTCGAAGTGGACCGTATAAGGGACCTTGAGCGTCTGTTGGCGGAGGAGGGTGGTAAAAGCGAGCAGTTTTCTCTCACCTGGACTTCATGGTCCATGTTCCGATACTCTTCTGAGTTTATCTCTTGGGCCGAGCGTGGCATGGACGATGTGACCCTGAAGCCATGATGGAGTGAACCATGTCCCTTGATTCATTTCCCCTGTCTCTCTGCCCCCCTTTTGTCTGCCCCTGCTTCTTGTCCTTTTCTTGATCTCTAAATACTTCCTTAAGACTTCATAGAGCTAACGTATTATGGCCCCGACCCGCCTATGGTTATTTACCCGTTGTGGGACTCCATAGGTCTTATTCTACTTTCAGATTCCTGTTTAATCTCTCCCAATATACCGCGTGTGATGCTACACTGAACCCCTCACTAATGTGAGGTTGGTAGATACAATTACTGATTATTCCATGTATCTGGGGACTGCTCAATCGCACGACCTTATGATGGTTCGCACACACATGCTCTTATTCCCGTCCTTTTTTTTTTTTTTTACTCTTCCTCTTATCTCACGTATCATAGACATGCTTTCAGTATGGCATGCACGATGCGTACTGTTGATGCAATTACTTTTACTGTATGTAATGCTTGAGACGTTATTTGTCTTCCTGTTTCTCTTTTGTTTTCTGTTCTCTGAATAAAATAAGATTGAATTAAAATAGCAGTGGCTTCTTTAACCACTTGGCGACTGTAGGACGTCCTCGGGCTGCAGTGGTTACACCGGTTGCACCTACAGGCATCATCTCGGGTTAGAACCTGGCGATTCTCTGTACTGCAGAAGTGATTTGAGTGGCTTTTACATGGGGGGTGGAATGGGGTTGGGGTTGCCTCCCCCCCCTCGCCTGGCGCCATCCCCGGGCTCTGCCATCCGATCACAGAGCCCAGGTTTGATGTAACTGGCAGGCACAAAAAGAGAGGAAATAACGTAGTTTCCCGGAAACAGGAAGCGGTGAGTATGTCCTCACTTCCGGGTTCTGCACCCTTTGTTTCCCTGACCAGGAAAGCAGCCAATCAGATGAATCTGTGTCTGATCAGCTTCATTGGAAGCCGGAGGAGAGATTTGGAGTCTAACAGACCCCAGCTCTCTCCATAAAGAGGACCCGTCACAGCCCATGCTGCCTGTCACAAGGGATGTTGTTCATCCCTCGTAATAGCAATAAAGTTAATCCCCCAAAAATGTGGGGATAAAATAAATAATAAATGTAAAACATTTTTAAAGCGCCTACTAGGGTTGTCCCCATACCACTTTTTTAGGACCGAGTACAAGTACCGATACTTTTTTCATGTACTCGCCGATACCGAATACTGAATCTTTTTTTTAAATGTCCCCCACAAATGCAGCCATGTCCCCCACAAATGCAGCCATGTCCCCCACAAATGCAGTCATGTCCCCCACAAATGCAGTCATGTCCCCAAAGAGAAAGTCAAACCCAGTCCCCCTCCCCCCCACGCCACCTAGTTGATAAGCGCGGGGAATAGAGCTTTCATTTGAATAGCTATGTGTTCCCCGCCGCGCCTCGTCATATATAGCCCCTCCCCCTTAACCGGGCACTTTGATAGACAGATCACCCATCCAATCCTGGGACGGGTGATCTGTCTATCAAAGTGCCCGGACAAGGGGGAGGGGCTATATATATGACGAGGCGCGGCAGGGGAACACACAGCTATTCAAATGAAAGCTGTATTGTTCCCCGCGCTTATCAACTAGACGGCGGCAGCGGTGGGGGGCTCTTGGCTTTCTCTTTGAGGACTGCACTGCTCCGCTCTCCACCCCCTCGCCGCCCTCTCTCTCTGAAAAAGAAAAAAAGTATCGGGCGAAGCATCGGGAGCACTTGCGCGAGTACAAGTACTCACGCAAATGCTCAGTAATGGGTCCCGATACCGATACTAGTATCGGGACAACCCTAGCGCCTATATCCCACCATGCTGACGCACAAATGCGAACGCATACGTTACTCCCGCATGCATATGGAACTGGTGAGGTATTGTCGGGAATGTCGGAGTGAGAGCGATAATTCCATCACCAGATGTCCTGTGCAACTCTACACTGGTAACCTGTATAGGCGTTTAAAGCGTTGTCTATGGAGAATTTTCAGGTATCATAGTTTGCCGCCATTCCACGGGTGGACGCAATTTTAACGCGTGACATGTGAGGTATCTATCAGCGTAACATCATCTTTCACATTTAGGTACTATATTATGCTTGTGTGCAATAAAAAAAATTAAAGTGTACTTTTTCCCCCCCAAAAAAATGCGGCAGAAAAAAACGCTGTGTAACATAAAAAATTGCAACATCCATCATTTTATTCTATAGGGTCTCTGCTAGAAATCTACACACACACACTATGGCCCAGATTCACAAAGCACTTTACGCCGACGTATCTCAAGATACGCTGCGTAAGTGTAAATATGCGCTGTCGTATCTATGCGCCGTGCCCACAAACTGAGATACGCCTAAAAATAGGCTTCATCCCACCGACATAACTTTCCTACGCTGGCGTAGAGTGGGCGCATATTTTACGCTGGGCGCATTTTCCGCTCCCATGGATTTTCTATGCACATATGCAAATGAGGGAGATACGCCGATTCACGAACGTACTTGCACCCGGCGCATAATATACGCGGTTTGCGTAAGTCGTACGTCCGGCGTAAAGTTATTCCCCATATATGAGGCGCAACCCATGCAAAGGTATGGACCAGGGAACACAAGCCGTCGTATTTTACGTCGTTTACGTTGTACGTGAATATGGCTGGGCGTAGGTTACGTTCACACCGTAGGCAGTGATCCGTCGTATCTTAGGCATTCGTTCCGACGTGATTCTGAGCATGCGCACTGGGATGCGTCCACGGGACGGTGCATGCGCCGCTCGTTATTTGTATCTATCTGGCGCTCGGCCCATCATTTGCATGGGGTCACGCCTCATTAGCATGGCTCACGCCCACTTCCACTTACGACGACTTACGCCTAAGAAACCCAGCGCAGATTTGGCAGCACTGGCTTTATGAATCCAGTGCTTGTCTCTCTGCGCTGCGTCGGCGTAGCGTAAAAAAGATACGCTACGGCGGCATAAATATGCGCCGATGTATGTGAATCCAGGCCTATATATATATATATATATATATATATATATATACAAGAATGTTTGGGGGTTCTAAGTACTTTTCTAGCAAAATAAAAAGTTGAATTTTTACATGTAGGACGAAGTGTTGGCAAGTCCCTTAACTGAGATGATCAGTGAGCGGCTGTTCACCGATTGTCCTCCACTCTCCCCGCTGACACCGGCCATGGACTTTCTTGGTTCTCCAATGAGGCACCAGAGCCCGCGATACATGGCTAGGAGGAGGAGGGTTGGCACTTTACAGCCACCCAAATGACAAGAAAGCCGACATTTGGTTAAGGGATAGGCATACTCGGGTGGCCCCTGTAGCCCCGTAATTGGTGAAATGTTCCGGCCTTGTGAGTGAAATGTTCTGCCCCCTAAAGGGATTAAATTAGGTCTCCACACTATAAATGTGTGTATCATCATCTGCTGGAGATAAAAGACGTCACAGTGACTATGGAGGAAGAGGACGGACATGACGGGGTTACTGGGTGTAAATAGAAGATAAGATCTTATTACCTCCTCTATTGCCTCTTCCAGCGATGTCTCCTCACTACTTCCTCCCGAATCACCTCTCACCCGAAACTTCTTTTTTATACCTGACATCACTTCCTGTTTGTATCTGACATCACTTCCTGTCTTCCATTGAAATTTACTATCTCTATGGTATAAGTGAGATCACCACCTTGTGGAGGTCACAGGAACTGCAGCCCCGAGAATCATCTCGGACGTAGTGTGACACGGCCTTGTGCTGTGTGTGTATGTCATCTAGAGCCCAGGGCAAACATGCCAAATTGCGCCCCCCCCAAGATGTACGAGCATCATATGTCAGCAAAACCCCCCCCCACCCAAAAAAAGTGAAAAGCATTAATCTGCATGTTTACCCCATAAGCATAAATTCCCCCTCCTCCCAGTACAAATCCACCCCCTGCTTAAAATCCCATTCCCAGGACACATCTTTGCCCCCCCACCCCCAGCTCAAATCCTATCATTTCCCATTTGCCCCTAGCACAAATCCTACCCCCTAAAAAAAGTCCCCCTCCTACAAATCCACTACCCCTCAAATTTCCCCTCTAAGCAAAAAATCCCCCCCCCCCCAGTCCAAAAGCCCCCCCCCCCCCACCAGCATACATTGTCTCCAATCCCCCATCCTAGTACAAATCCCCCCAAATGTCTCCTCCTAGGACAAATCTCTTCCCCCGCTACCATATTACCTTTTCTCGTGCAACCCCCCCCCCCCCCCCCCCCCCAAAAAAAAATCCCCCCTCCTAGCACAAATCTTTGTCCCCATCCCCCTTCCTAGCATAAATCCCCTCAAATCACCACTCCTAGCACACCTCCCCAAATTTCCTCTCCTAGAACAATCCCTTGCTGCCCCTACAAATCCCGCCAACCTCCTTGTAATGCCCTCCCACCTCACATGATACCACAGTGCCCAGGGCAGCCTCTACTCCTGCCCACCCCTGATCCTTATAGATGGCCTAATTTCTTAGCCAGGGTTCTTCCAAAGGTTTCTACGGATTCCTTGAAAATTGAATAGTTGCTGTGTCTCATTCGGGAACCGGGATGAGCTTTGGGTTCAAATGGCCCATGAATTTAACTCTAACCCAAGCTGTTTGGAGTTCCCCCCCGAAATGGCCAGATTTAACCCCTTCACCCAAGCGGTTGGTGCCATTAATTTAGTGGCGGTATCACTGGCGTAGTCCAGCCTTTCCCAACCAGGGTTCTTCCAAAGGTCACCAGGTAAACAGTTTCTGTTGCTCAGTGGGGATGAGCTTTGGGTTTGGGCCAAATTCAACCCAAACCCAAGCTGTTCATAGCTGAACTAGATGGTAAGATTTGTCCCGTGCTCCACTTATCAAACCTCCGACTGTAGGGCCCTGAAATCATCCATTCAGTGGCGGTATCAGTACTGCCAGCTTACTGCCTCCTCGCCATCTTATTTCACATTGCAAAGCTTGTGGGCTTCCCAGGTGGCGTCATGCGCCACAAATGGTCATGCAAATATCTTGGTCAATGAAATCCTGACTCTAAACCAAGCTGATTGCAGTTCCCCAAAATGAAATGGTCGTATTTCACCCTCTCGCCCAAACCTCCAGAGGTTGGAGCCTGAAGTCATTCATTTAGAGACGGTATCACTACATAGTCCAGCCATTCTCAACCAGGGTTCTTCCAAAGGTCCAGACTCTTCAGTATGAGGGGCCACATTGTATATTTTACCCCATGGCAGGAGGCTCAAGACTCTTCAGTACGAGGGGCCACATTGTATATTTTACCCCATAGCAGGGGCTCCAGAATCTTTAGTAAGAGGGGAAAACATTGTATATTTTACCCCATAGCAGGGGGCTCCAGAATCTTCAGTACGAGGGGCCACATTGTATATTTTACCACATAGCAGGGGGCTTCAGAATCTTCAGTACGAGGGGCCACATTGTATATTTTACCACATAGCAGGGACTCCTGAATCTTCAGTATGAGGGGCCACATTGTATATTTTACCACATAGCAGGGGGCTTCAGAATCTTCAGTACGAGGGGCCACATTGTATATTTTACCACATAGCAGGGGGCTTCAGAATCTTCAGTACGAGGGGCCACATTGTATATTTTACCACATAGCAGGGGCTCCAGAATCTTCAGTACGAGGGGCCACATTGCATATTTTACCCCATAGCAGGGGACTCCAGAATCTTCAGTAAGAGGGGCCAAATTGTATATTTTACCCCATAGCAGGGGGTTCCAGAATCTTCAGTAAGAGGGGCAACATTGTATATTTTACCCCATAGCAGGGTCTCCAGAATCTTTAGTACAAGGGGCCACATTGTATATTTTACCACATAGCAGGGGGCTCCAGAATCTTTAGTAAGAGGGGAAAACATTGTATATTTTACCCTATGACAGGAGGCTCAAGACTCTTCAGTACGAGGGTACAAGGGGCCACATTGTATATTTTACCCCATAGCAGGGGCTCCAGAATCTTTAGTAAGAGGGGAAAACATTGTATATTTTACCCCATAGCAGGGGGCTCCAGAATCTTCAGTACGAGGGGGCACATTGTATATTTTACCACATAGCAAGGGACTCCCGAATCTTCAGTATGAGGGGCCACATTGTATATTTTACCCCATGGCAGGTTGCTTCAGACTCTTCAGGAAGAGGGGCCACATTGTATATTTTACCACATAGCAAGGGGTTCCAGAATCTTCAGTAAGAGGGGCCACATTGTATATTTTACCCCATAGCAGGGGGTTCCAGAATCTTCAGTATGAGGGGCCACATTGTATATTTTACCCCATTGCAGGGGACTCCCGAATCTTTAGTACGAGGGGCCACATTGTATATTTTACCCCATAGCAGGGGACTCCCGAATCTTTAGTACGAGGGGCCACATTGAATATTTTACCCCATGGCAGGTTGCTTCAGACTCTTCAGGAAGAGGGGCAACATTGTATATTTTACCCCATAGCAGTGGGGCTCCAGACTCTTTAATACGAGGGGCCACATTGTATATTTTACCACATAGCAAGGGGTTCAAGAATCTTCAGTAAGAGGGGCCACATTGTATATTTTACCACATAGCAGGGGGTTCCAGAATCTTCAGTACGAGGGGCCACATTGTATATTTTACCACATAGCAGGGGGTTCCAGAATCTTCAGTACGAGGGGCCACATTGTATATTTTACCCCATAGCAGGGGGTTCCAGAATCTTCAGTACATGGGGCCACATTGTATATTTTACCCCATAGCAGGGGGCTCCAGAATCTTCAGTACGAGGGGGCACATTGTATATTTTACCCCATAGCAGGGGACTCCAGAATCTTCAGTACGAGGGGGCATATTGTATATTTTACCCCATAGCAGGGGGCTCCAGAATCTTTAGTACGAGGGGGCACATTGTATATTTTACCCCATAGCAGGGGACTCCAGAATCTTCAGTACGAGGGGGCACATTGTATATTTTACCCCATAGCAGGGGACTCCAGAATCTTCAGTATGAGGGGGCACATTGTATATTTTACCCCATAGCAGGGGGCTCCAGAATCTTTAGTACGAGGGGCCACATTGTATATTTTACTCCATAGCAGGGGACTCCCAAATCTTTAAAACGAGAGGCCACATTGAATATTTTACCCCATGGCAGGTTGCTTCAGACTCTTCAGTAAGAGGGGCAACATTGTATATTTTACCCCATAGCAGGGGGCTTCAGAATCTTTAGTACGAGGGGCCACATTGTATATTTTACCCCATTATAGGGGGCTCCAGACTCTTCAGAATGGAGGGGCCACATTGTAAATTTTACCCCACAGCAGGGGGCTCCGAATGCTTTACATTAATGCCTTCATTAGTGTCCTCATCAGTAGGGAAGAGCTCGATGTTCGAGTTGAATTTTTTTTTTCAATTATTTTTTATGTATATTGCCAGGATCTGGCAATACATTACAGCTGCGAGCAATTTTAACTTTAACTTTTTTTCTTTAGAAATTAAATTTTACTGCAGGACTGTTCTAAACATGGGAAAGATGTGCTACTTTACAGGAAGACTAAAGAAACCCCCCAGGCATGATATTTAAAGGAATATTTCATTTTTATTGGTTCACTTTAAGCATTCTTAAAATCACTGTTCTTCCCTTTTCAAAACTTTTTTTTTGCATTGATACATGTCCCCTGGGGCAGGACCCGGGTCCCCCAACACTTTTTATGACAATAACTTGCATAGAAGCCTTTAAAATTAGCACTTTCGATTTTTCATGTTCGTGTCCCATAGGCCCGGATTCACAAAGCACTTACGCCGACGTATCTCGAGATACACCGCGTGAGTGCAAATATGCGCCGTCGTATCTGTGCGCCGTGCCCACAAACTGAGATACGCCTGAAAATAGGCTTCATCCGACCGACGTAACTTGCCTACGCCGGCGTAGAGTGGGCGCATATTTACACTGGACGCATTTGGCGCTCCCATTGATTTTCTATTCACATATGCAAATGAGGGAGATACACCTATTCACGAACGTACGTCCGTCCGACGCAGTGCGCGAAAAGTCATATGTCCGGCGTAAAGTTATGCCCCATAAAGGAGGTGTAACTCAGCAGCATCCATGCAAAGGGCTGCACCAGGGAACACAAGCCGACGTATTTTACGTAGGACGTGAATATGACTAGGTGTAGGTTACGTTCACGCCATAGGCAGTGGTCCGTCGTATCTTAGGGAGTAGTTCCGACATGATTCTGAGCATGCGCACTGGGATTCGCCCACGGGACGGCGCATGCGCCGTTCATTATACGTATCTCTCTGAGACTGAGCCCATCATTTGCATTGGGTCACGCCTCATTTGCATGGCTCACTCCCACTTCCACCTACGCCGGCTTACGCCTAGGAAACCCAGCGCAGATTTGGCAGCACTGGCTTTGTGAATCTAGGCCCAGATTCTCATACATTCGCGCTGCTCCTGGGCAGCGTAATGTATGATCTCTACGTTACACCGCCGCAGGTCTACAGGTTTAAATCCTGATTCTCAGAACACTTACCTGTAAACTTGCGGCGGTGTATCGTTAGATTGCTCGGCGCAAGCCCGCCCAATTCAAATGGGGCGGGCACTATTTAAATTAGGCTCGCTCCCGCGCCGAGCGTACTGCGCATGCTCCGTCGGGTAAATTACCCGACGTGCATTGCGCTAAATGACGTCGCCCCGACGTCATTTGCCTAGATGTATACGTAAATGGCGTCCAGCGCCATTCACGGACGTCTTACGCAAATGACGTAATTTTGATTCAATTCGACGCGGGAACGACGGCCATAGTTAACATTGGTTGCCCCTGCTAATAGCAGGGGCAACCTTACGCGTCGGGTACGCTACGCAAACGACGTTAATTCGCTGCGTCGACCTCGCGTATGTTCGGGAATCGCCGTACTTACCTCATTTTCATAGGCGACGGGGAAAAGCGACGATGCGACACCTAGCGGCGGGAAAAAAAATTACTTTTAAGATCTGACAGCGTAACAGCCTTACGCTTGTCAGATCTAATGGTTACCTATGCGCAACTGATTCTAAGAATCAGTCGCATAGATACCCGGGGCCAGATGAGGAGTTACGACGGCGCTAATGGTGTTGCGCCGTCGTAACGCCTTCGAGAATCTGGGCCCTAGTGTTTGCCTCTCTGCGCTACGTCGTCGTAGCGTAAAGGAGATACGCTACGGCGGCATAAATATGCGCCGATGTATGTGAATCCGGGCCATAGACTTTAATGGTGTTCGCACAAATTTTTTGTCTGTTCGCATGTTCTGGTGAAAACCTAATCGGGGGTGTTCGGCTCATCCCTACTCATCAGGGTCACCCCTTACAATCAGTATGGGGACCACATTGTGTATTTTTGCAAATATCCGCAAATATAAAAATTAAAATGAATATAAATAAATATAAATGAATGAATCAAACTTTAATGGATAGAAACAAAAGATCCAGAACAAAAGAGAAAGAACTTTAATGAAACAAAGTAAAGTGCTTACCATACATTGGCACACAGACCTTGAAAACTGCTTTTCTTTGCTTATGTTTTTTTTACCCCATCGGTGTCCCCCCCCCCTATATCCGTGCCCCATCAGAGTGCCCCCTTACATCAGTGTCCCCATTAGAGTATTACCTCTGGGCGGAGTCTATTATTGTGAAGGACCTACTGTTGCTGGGGTAGGGTGTATTGTTGCTGAGGGGACCTATTGTTGCTGTGCAGGGGGTCTACTGTTGCTGGGGTGAGGTGCATTGTTTCTGAGGGGATCTATTGTTGCTGGCTCCAGGGGATCTATTTTATTGCTTTTCTTGTTAATAGACAAGAACAAATTCCATACAAATTATTTAGCACCACAAAATTATACTTAGGGAGGTACTGGGAGGTGGGTAGGGGTGGAGCCAAGGTACGGTTGCTTAGAGGTGGGTAGGGGGCGGAGGCAAGGGGGGACTGAGAAGTGGGGGTTCCTGCACCAACTCTCTGCATACACCCATTCCTATATTCTTCTATGGAATTGTTCTGCCTATACTCCTTTATTGTATTGCTGAATCCTAGCTTTACTTCCTACTACCCTGAAGTTACATTAGTAACTTTGTGTTCATTTTTAGGAAAGTATCAGTTTGCCTCACCGCAGCGATACGAATCAATTATTTTACCGAATGTTGCTGTGACTAACTAAATTCCCAAACCATCCCGGATCTCCTTGAGAACGGTTTCCCACATTAGAAAGACCAGCCCTGTGCTATAATTCAAGGACAAGAGCCTCTTCCCCACAACCCTGGCCGCTGGTTGTGGGGGTCTGCGGGCACGGGGGCTTATCAGAATCTGGAAGCCCCCTTTAACAAGGAGCTGGCCCCCAGATCCTGCTCTTTAATACCTAAGGGGCGGGGGCCACTCGGTGATGTCACCTGCTGAACCCGCCGCCCCCTTGTGATGTCATCGACTGAGGGCACGCTGGGTCATTGACGTCACAAGGGGTGGTGTCACCGATATTCACTGGTTGTTAGTGAAGCTGGCGGCCCCGCTCTTAACACTGCCTGAGCACAGCAACTTTAAGGTCCTCTGTCCCTCAAAACTGGGGTAATGCATTGGGTAAGTCAGGGTTGGGGCCTACTGTTCCTGGGGGGGGGGTCTATTATTCTGAAGGATCTATTGTTGCTGGCTCCAGGAGATCTAGATCTTAGACAAAAATACATTCCATACAAGTAATTTAGGACCGCATAATGATACTTGGGATGTTGCTCAGGGGTGGAACCAAGGAATGGTGCTCAGAGGGGGGCAGGGGGTGGAGGTAGGGGGGAGTTCCCTCACCTAGTCTCTGCATACACCCATTCCTATACTCTTCTCTGGAATTGTTCTGCCTATACTCCTGTATTGTATTGCGGAATCACAGCTTTACTTCCTACTACCCTGAAGTTACATTAGCAACGTTGGATTCATTTTAGGAAATCAATTATTTTACAGAAGTTTGCTGCGACTAACTGACTTCCCACACCATCCCAGATCTCCTTGTGAACGGTTTCCCGCATTACAAAGACCAGCCCCGTGTTTTTTGGGGTGTATCCGAAGGTGTTCCTCTTCTCAGGGAAGGAATCTCCGACTTTGACTCAGGACTTTAACACACCGGCGCGAGTCGTGTGAGATCTCTGATGTAGGGTAAGTTGGTACTTCTGTGAATAAGATTTTCCGCACTCCGAACAGGAATGCGGCTTCTCGCCGGTGTGAGTTCTCTCATGTCTATAAACACTGGACTTATCTGCAAAACATTTCCCACACTCAGTACAGGCATATGGCTTCTCCCCCGTGTGAGAACTCTGATGTATGACCAGTGAAACTTTATGAAAAAAAGATTTCCCGCATTCGGGACAGGAATACGGCTTCTCACCCGTGTGCAGTCTCTGATGTTTATTAACACTGGACTGATATGAAAAACATTTCCCGCACTCAGGGCAGGAATACGGCTTTTCCCCCGTGTGAGTCCTCTGATGTGTGACCAGTGCAGATTTTCCAGAAAAACATTTTGGACAATCAGGACAGGCGTACGGCTTTTCACCCATATGCAATCTCTGATGTCTGTAAAGAGCGGACATACTTGAAAAACATTTCCCGCACTCAGTACAAGAATATGACATCGTGTCTGTGTGTAATCGCTGATGTATGGAAAGACTTGCTTTATGTAGAAAAAGTTTCCCGCACTCAGAACAGGAATACGGCTTCTCCTTCGTGTGAGAACTCTGATGTATGACCAGTGCAGATTTTGTAAGGAATCTTTTCCCGCACTCAGGACAGGAATACGGCTTCTCCCCCGTGTGAGATCTCTGATGTTGGGCAAGATAAGACTTCTGTGAAAAACATTTCCCGCACTCAGTACAGGAATACGGCTTCTCAACTGTGTGAGATCTCTGATGTTGGGAAAGATGGGACTTCACGGAAAAACATTTCCCGCACTCAGGACAGGAATACGGCTTCTCACCCGTGTGAGACCTTTTATGCACATTTAGACGGGATTGAAAACGGAAACCCTTCCCGCACTCAGCACAGGAAAACCTCACAGTCTGAGGTTCCTCAGGATAAAAGGAAGACGATGGTTCATCTACACTATGTGGATGGACATTTGAGGTAGTCGGGTTTTCTCCTGGACTATACCCAATATGAGAACTCCGATGTGTGGAAAGTTGTGACTTTAGTACAAAGCATTCCCCACACTCAGGACAGGAATACGGCTTCTCACCTGTGTGATACCTCTTATGTCTTGAAAGATTGGACTTATCTGAAAAACATTTCCCGCACTCCAGGCAGAAATATGGCTTCTCTCCCGTGTGAGTTCTTTTATGAAGATTAAGTTTGGATTTAGACTGGCAACACTTCCCGCACTCAGTACAAGAAAACCTCTTATGTGTTCGAAGGATAGCACCGTTTCTCACAGTCTGAGGTTCCTCAGGATAAGAAGAATACGATGGTCCATCTACACTGTGTGGTGCCGGATGGACATTTGAGGTAGTCGGGTTTTCTCCTGGATTATTCCCTGTATGAGAACTCCGATGTGTGGAAAGTTGTGACTTCAGAACAAAGCCTTTCCCACACTCAGGACAGGAATACGGCTTCTCACCCGTGTGAGATTTCTGATGTTTGGAAAGATTGGACTTATCTGAAAAACGTTTCCCGCATTCAGGGCACAAATACGGCTTCTCCCCCGTGTGAGTTCTTTTATGAAGATTAAGTTTGGATTTAGACTGGCAACACTTTCCACACTCGGTACAGGAAAACCTCTTATGTGTTCGAAGGACGGCACCGTCCCGCACAGTCTGAGGTTCCTCAGGATAAGAGGAATACGATGGTCCGGCACCGTCCCGCACAGTCTGAGGTTCCTCAGGATAAGAGGAATATGATGGTCCGGCACCGTCCCGCACAGTCTGAGGTTCCTCAGGATAAGAGGAATACGATGGTCCGGCACCGTCCCGCACAGTCTGAGGTTCCTCGGGATAAGAGGAATACGATGGTCCGGCACCGTCCCGCACAGTCTGAGGTTCCTCAGGATAAGAGGAATACGATGGTCCATCTACACTGTGTGGTGCCGGATGGACATTTGAGGTAGTCGGGTTTTCTCCTGGACTATACTGTGTGATGTCCTCATCTTCTACTTTACAGTCTGGAGACAAAGTGAGACAATCCTCTGAGGCTTTCCTCATCTCCCGTCCATCTACTAAAATAGAAATACAAAGATTATTACTAGGCATGAGCTGATTGGTTCCTCTAAACCAGGACTCCGCCCACATCAGGCAGCTTTGTCTCTGAGGATCTTACAATTCCCCCCTCAAGGTAACTAGTAAATGGATCCTCTGATCTCCTACCAGATCATTTCTTTATTCATGGACCTTAGTCAGAGAGTGAGGAAACAACGAGAACTGTCTTTTATTTAGCTCCCGTTGACTTTGGGTCAATTTTGGTAATCTTATGCCGCGTACAAACGATCATTTTTCGGCATGAAAAAAACATTGTTTTAAAAAAAATGTCATTTAAAATGATCGTGTGTGGGCTTCATATCATTTTTCGGGTTCTGAAAAACGACAATTTTTTTTCCGAACATGCTGCATTTTTTAACGACGTTTTAAACAATGTCGTTTTTAGGGTTGTAAAAAATGGTTGTGTGTGGGCGAAAAAGACGTTAAAAACCCGCCCATGCTCAGAAGCAAGTTATGAGACGGGAGCGCTTGTTCTGGTAAAACTACCGTTCATAATGGAGATTAGCACATTCATCACGCTGTAACAGACAGAAAAACGCGAATCGTCTTTTACTAACACGGAATCAGCTAAAGCAGCCCCAAGGGTGGCGTCATCGCATGGAACTTCCCCTTTATAGTGCCGTCGTACGTGTTGTACGTCACCGCGCTTTGCTAGAGCATTTTTTTTAAAACGATGGTGTGTGGGCAAGGCCGTTTTAATGATGACTTTGGAAAAACTTTGTTTTTTCTACATGCCGAAAAACTTCGTTTTATTTTCATGCCGAAAAATGATCGTGTGTACGCGGCATAAGTGACTCTAAAGCCTCTTGATCTTTTCCACACAAGCCCTAAAGGGACAACTATCTCTGCCATGTGCTTTGGCCTCCATCTCCATCCTGTAAGCCCGGGATGAGCATGATAGGTGTCTGCAGGTGTCGTAGAAACAAGATCAATAGACACATGTCTTCTGATCTTCTCTATGGTAAATAATCCCAGAAAAGGAAAAAAACGTTTCCTGATGCCATTCAACAGCCGCTTTGGCAAGAGAATGAGCTGATCAAGCAAATTTGTGCCGAATTAGCTTCACTGGGATACTCAACATGGGGAGAAAACCTTACCGGGAAGGGGGGACGTTCAAACAAATCCCCAAATACTAACTTTATGCCCTACTCTGAACCAATCAGTGAGCAGTATGGGTGGAGGAATGGATTTAGTGTTAATGACCCACCTGTGCTGATCTCTGTAGGAGTGTCCTCCTCTATAAATGTCCCCGTTATTCCATCCTCCTCCATAGACTGCTGATCATCCCTCACATACGTCTCTTCTTCTTCTGATTTCACCTCAAATTCTATATCGATTGGATCTCCACTCTAAACCAAGAGAAGACGAGAGAATATCATCTGTAAGATATAAGCTTTAATGATGTGAGATTACATAGAAAAAATATCAGAGCCACCTCCACAAGTCCATGTTCTAGATGCTCCATGCCACCAACCTGATAAGGTTTTATGTAACTGTGATCTTCCTGTGTGGAATCCCGGGAATACAGAGGACGGGGACATCTCTCTGGTGGGTTCCTGGTATTAGGTGGCTCCATCATATCCTTGTGTCCTTCTGAAAACTCCTCCATCACTCCATACTCCTCATCCTCCTCTTTATACTCTTCTTTTACAACAATATTATAATCCCCGAGGTTTCCACTCTGAATATATAATAAAACATTCATTATAATAAAGATGATTGTGTATAAATCATAACCACCAATAATTGTTCCTCATCTACCTGATGATGGTGGGGGATGGTGTGACCTTCCTGTGTGGAATCCCGGGAAATAAGAGTGTCCTCCTCTATAAATGTCCCCGTTATTTCATCCTCCTCCATAGACTGCTGATCATCCCTCACATACGTCTCTTCTTCTTCTGATTTCACCTCAACTTTTATATCTATTGGATCTCCACTCTAAACCAAGAGAAGGATAGAAAATATCTTGTAGGGTTCATCAACTTCATGAGTCATTTTTGCGTTTCAGATGCTCCGTCCCACCAACCTTGTAACAGTGGGGGATGGTGTGACCTTCCTGTGTGGAATCCCGGGAATACAGAGGACGGGGACATCTCTCTGGTGGGTTCCTGGTGTTAGGTGGCTCCATCATATCCTTGTGTCCTTCTGAAAACTCCTCCATCACTCCATACTCCTCATCCTCCTCTTTATACTCTTCTTTTACAACAATATTATCATCTCCGAGGTTTCCACTCTGAATATAGAAAAAAACATTTATAGTAACAAACATGCTGTGTATAAATCATAACTACCAATAATTGTTTCCCATCTACCTGATGATGGTGGGGGATGGTGTGACCTTCCTGTGTGGAATCCCGGGAATCCTGAGGACGGGGACATCTCTCTGGTGGGTTCCCATTACTGGATCCATCTGTAGGAAACACACACACTGACTGAATACATTGTTTCTATGTGTTTATCAGATGATGGGGGATCTAGGTGGAGCCTCCGTACTGCTCTCTCCTTTACAATAAAGTCTCCTCTTACCCGGTGATGTGAGGGGCAGCTGATTGTCCATCATGACGTCCTTGTAGAGATCCTTGTGTCCTTCTAAATACTCCTACATAAAGAAATAGACCATGAATTCCTGGCACCTTATAGGAACCAGACTCATAGGACATGCTGACTCTGGATAGGAGAACACAAGATGTAGGGTCAGTGTGATGTCATAAGACATGTTGATTCTGGATAGGAGGACACGAGATGTAGGGTCAGTGTGATGTCATAGGACATGATCTGCAACTCTGTCTTCTCTATTCTAAGCTCAGCAGGCAGGTAGTTCCATGGCTAGAACTTGTAAGGTTCTGCTGCTACCGAATATCTAACATGACTTGCGTTCAGGACTGGTTCACCACCTACTGTTCATTCAATTACCTATAACCCTGCCAGGACATCTCATTCTATTTAAGCTTGGCTCATTGCCTGAGCAACAGCCAGTGTTCCTAGTGCCAGGTCCTCCAGTGTTTCCCAGTAACTTCCAAAACATTCCTAGTGTCCCCTATGATTCCAAGTAGAGAACATTCTCCCCGATACCACCCCAAGTATTCCTAATAGAGAAGATTTCTAATGTCCCCCCATGATTCCCAGTAGAGAAGATTCTTAGTGCCCCCCCCCCATGATCTTATGATTCCTAGTAGAGAAGATTCCTAATGGAGAATATTCCTAGTAGAGAAGATTCTTAGTGCCCCTCCCATGATTCCTAATGGAGAAGATTCCTAATAGGGTTGTCCCGATACCACTTTTTTAAGACCGAGTACAAGTACCGATACTTTTCTTCAAGTACTTGCCATCACCGATTACCGATACTTTTTTTTAATGTCATGTGACAGTGGCACTATTATGCAGAACTGATGATGCGTGGACTGTGGATCACGGAGGGGGATGGTGGCGGCAAGTCACGGAGGGGGGACAGCAGCGGGTCACGGAGGCGAGTCACAGGTGAGGACGACGGCGGCGAGCCATGGGTGGGGACGGCAGTGGGTCGTGGGTGGAGACGGCAGCGGGCCGCGGGTGGGGACGGCAGCGGGTCACGGGTGGGGACGGCAGCGGGTCGCGGGTGGGGACGGCAGCGGGTCGCGGGTGGGGACGGCAGCGGGTCGTGGGTGGGGACGGCAGCGGGTCGCGGGTGGGGACGGCAGCGGGTCGCGGGTGGGGACGGCAGCGGGTCGCGGGTGGGGACGGCAGCGGGTGGGGACGGCAGCGGGTCGCGGGTGGGGACGGCAGCGGGTCGCGGGTGGGGACGGCAGCGGGTCGGGACGGCAGCGGGTCGCGGGTGGGGACGGCAGCGGGTGGGGACGGCAGCGGGTCGCGGGTGGGGACGGCAGCGGGTCGCGGGTGGGGACGGCAGCGGGTCGCGGGTGGGGACGGCAGCGGGTCGCGGGTGGGGACGGCAGCGGGTCGCGGGTGGGGACGGCAGCGGGTCGCGGGTGGGGACGGCAGCGGGTCGCGGGTGGGGACGGCAGCGGGTCGCGGTTGGGGACGGCAGCGGGGTCGCGGTTGGGGACGGCAGCGGGGTCGCGGTTGGGGACGGCAGCGGGGTCGCGGTTGGGGACGGCAGCGGGGTCGCGGTTGGGGACGGCAGCGGGGTCGCGGTTGGGGACGGCAGCGGGGTCGCGGTTGGGGACGGCAGCTTGTTGCAGTTGGGGGACGGCAGCGGTTCGCGGTTGGGGGACGGCAGCGGTTCGCGGTTGGGGGACGGCAGCGGTTCGCGGTTGGGGGACGGCAGCGGTTCGCGGTTGGGGGACGGCAGCGGGTCACAGGTGGGGGACGGCAGCGGGTCATGGGTGGGGACACAGAGGAGGCCTGGAGGAGGATGCAGGACAGTCAAGGATGATCGGTGTGGCGGTGGGGGGAGAGTTACAAGCACCAATCTCCCTGTATAGATTTCAATAGGAGAAGTGGCTGTCAGCTGCTTTATTGGAATCTATACATGGAGATCGGTGCTTGTAACTCTCCCACCTCCACACCGCCGCACTGATCATCCCTGACTGTCCAGGTATCGGGTGAAGCATCGGAGCATGTCACATGTCACAGGTAGTGAGACATTTCCCAATTGATACAGTTACGGATCTGGGAAATGTCTCGCTGCCTGTGATTAGCGCTGCACGATGTCAGCTTCCTGTCGGGCTCGGCATGTGGCATTTGTGAACACGCTCGAGCTCATCCTTACACAGAAGGTTGTTGTATTGTGTAGCAAAGTCTTGTAACAGTTTCCAACAAAGGTTGCAATGGACAACAATGGATCACCTGAGCTCTTCCAATCTTCTCACTCAGTATCTTCCTCAAGCGTCAGCCCCGCTTCCCTGCTGGGTCCCTGGCTTGGCACTCACCGATACTCCTCAAGCGTCACCCCACTGGCCTCCTCGTCCCTGGCTTGGCACACAATAATGATCTGCAAGTGCCCCCTCCGCTGGCTGGGTCCCTGGCTTGACACTCACCGATACTCCTCAAGCCTAACCCCACTGGCCTGCTCGGTCTCTGGCTTGGCACACAATAATGCTCCACAAGCGTCACCTCCGCTGGCTGGGTCCCTGGCTTTGCACTCACCGATACTCCTCAAGCCTAACCCCACTGGCCTGCTCGGTCTCTGGCTTGGCACACAATAATGCTCCACAAGCGTCACCTCCGCTGGCTGGGTCCCTGGCTTTGAACTCACCGATACTCCTCAAGCCTAACCCCACTGGCCTGCTCGGTCTCTGGCTTGGCACACAATGCTCCACAAGCTTCACCTCCGCTGGCTGGGTCCCTGGCTTTGCACTCACCAATACTCCTCAAGCCTAACCCCACTGGCCTGCTCGGTCTCTGGCTTGGCACACAATGCTCCACAAGCTTCACTTCCGCTGGCTGGGTCCCTGGCTTTGCACTCACCAATACTCCTCAAGCCTAACCCCACTGGCCTGCTCGGTCCCTGGCTTGGCACACAATGCTCTACAAGCGTCACCTCCGCTGGCTGGGTCCCTGACTTTGCACTCACCGATACTCCTCAAGCTTAACCCCACTGGCCTGCTCGGTCCCTGGCTTGGCACACAATGCTCCGCAAGCGTCACCTCCGCTGGCTGGGTCCCTGGCTTTGCACTCACTGATACTCCTCAAGCCTAACCCCACTGGCCTGCTCGGTCCCTGGCTTGGCACACAATGCTCTACAAGCATCACCTCCGCTGGCTGGGTCCCTGGCTTTGCACTCACCGATACTCCTCAAGCCTAACCCCACTGGCCTGCTCGGTCTCTGGCTTGGCACACAATGCTCCACAAGCGTCACCTCCCCTGGCTGGGTCCCTGGCTTTGCACTCACCGATACTCCTCAAGCCTAACCCCACTGGCCTGCTCGGTCTCTGGCTTGGCACACAATAATGCTCCACAAGCGTCACCTCCGCTGGTTGGGTCCCTGGCTTTGCCCACCTTCCAAGCCAAATCGCCAGGACACCATTTCTAGTCGCCATGGCGACCTGGCGCCCAGGATTTGTCGAGCCCTGCAGTAAGGGCTTCTTATTTGTATTCCATGTCCTTCCTGCCAGTAAGACCAGCACCCTAGTGCTGCAATATATTCCTATGAGTCCTGTATTTCGTGCTCTCCAAGCTCTAGGGTTGCCACCTCATCCCTTTAAACCTGAACACATATGAATTACATGGGTTCTGAGGCAAAATTAATGCAGATAAGGCACCAAGTGAGATTACCACCTTAATCGCCCACTAATCAATATGCGTTCGGGTTTAAAGGGATGAGGTGGCAACTGTACCAAGCCCTGTACCAGGCCAGATGTAACCTTCACAGGTTCACTCTCCGAGCACACCGCCATCCGGCATGAAGGCAGAGTCCACGATCCCAACCGTACATATGGTGGGATAAATATAAAATAAGATCTTATTACCTTCTCTGCCGCCAATTCCAGTATTTTCACCTCACTACTTTATACCGACCCACCCCTCATCCAGGACTTCCTATTTATATCTGACATCACTTCCTGTCTTCCATAGAGACTTCCTATTTTGATATAAGTGAGATCACCATCTTGTGGATCTCAGAGGAACTGCAGCCCCAAGAAACGTCTCGTAGTGTGAACATGGCCTTGTGCTGTGTGTGTATGTACTGTATATCCTTATAGATGGGTCATCTCCACTCCCACCAAGGGGGAGAGAAATATATTACTACAGTGACTATGGAGGAAGAGGACGGACATGACGGGGTTACTGGGTGTAAATAGAAAATAAGATCTTATTACCTTCTCTACTGCCACATCCAGCAACGTTTTCTCTCTACTTCCTCCCGACTCACCTCTCTCCCAGAACTTCATATTTATACCTGACATCACTTCCTGTCTTCCATAGAGACTTCCTGTCTCTATGGTAGAAGTGAGATCACCATCTTGTGGAGATCAGAGGAACTGCAGCCCAGAAAAACGTCTCGTAGTGTGAACACGGCCTTGTGCTGTGTCACTGTGTGTGTATGTATTGTATATCCTCAGGGGCGGACTGACAACTCATGGGGCCCCCGGGCAATAGGAGATTATGGGGCCCCCAGGCAATAGATTTTGGGGCCACACAGTATACACACACACATACAGTATGCACACACAGAATACACATACACACACTGAAAAGGTGCTGGAGAGGTAGGGCAGCTATAATCTTGGGATTTTTTTAAAAACACAGATTTTTACATACTGTCACTGGTTTTACTGAGGCTGGCAACCCTGATGGTGCCCCCTTGTGGCATGGGGCCCTCGGGCAGTGCCTGAGAGCCCAAATGGTCAGTCCGCCCCTGTATATCCTTATAGATGCGTCATCTCCACTCCCACCAAAGGGGGAGAGAAATAATATTACTGCCTAGTCCAGACTTTCTCAGCCAGGGTTCCTCCAAAGGGTTCTAGGGGTTCCTCTCTGTCACATACCTGTAGGCCCTGGTGCAGCTTTGAAATCGCGCTACTTTAGAGCGATTTCAAAGCCACACGTCTGTGCGATTTGCACTGCCGATTTCATTGCGACTTAACCACTTTGACTCCAAAAGGTTTACTACCCCCCCCATGACCAGGCGTTCATTTATTTGACAATTGCGCGTTCGTGCGACGCTGTACCCGAATAAAATCTACTAACAGACTGCCGTTCTGCCTCAGTTGTGAATGATTGGAGGGTCCCGGCAGACATTGGGTCTGCCAGACCCACTGATTGGCTCCCACTGTGTCCAGACCCATAAGAGCAAAATTACATACTTGTATGTGATTTTGCGCAGGAAAGCCGCCACCCCGCAGTATAAGTACGTGGGGCGATTGGCAAGTGGTTAATAGAAGTCTATACAAGTCGCAATTAAATCAGTTAAAAGTAGTGCAGGAACCTTTTTCATAATCGCTGCGACACGAGTCACGGTGATATGATCAGTTCCATTGCCAGAAATGTGGTGTGACTTGTCATGCGATTTTGAGCTGTCAAACCGAGTGATAAATCACAGCGGTGTGAACAGGAGCTCAGTGAAGCTTGGGATGAAGAGGATGGCCTCTTGCCCAATTCCCATCCAAGTACCATTGGTGGTAGAGACAGGAACTTCTAGGCCAGCGGGAGGATGTAGGCGCCAGGAAGTTCATTCAGCTGACTTGAATTTGGAGATACTGAGGTTAGATGAACAGATGTGGGGAGTTGGATCATTAGCCGAGTTTGGTAATAGCCAGGCAAATATGTACACATAGGTAGATTCAGGTAGAGTTAGGCCGGCTTATTAGTAGATAAGCCGGCCTAACTCAGAATCTACGCCGACGTATGTTTAAGCGTATGCTCAAACAGAGATACGCTTAAACATATCTAAGATACGACGGCTTGCGCCGTCCTATCTTAGATTGCAATTTTTCGGATGGCCGCTAGGTGGCGCTTCCATTGCGGCCGGCGTAGATTATGTAAATGAGTTTGTACGCCGATTCACAAACGTACGCCCGGCCGCCGCAGTTGATTTATGCCGTTTCCGTAAGGCCTTTACAGGCCTAAAGTTATTCCACCTATTAGGTGGAATAACAATGTTAAAGTATGGCCGCCGTTCCCGCCGTGAGGTTCGAATTTTTTTACGTCGTTTGCGTAAGTCGTCCGCGAATCGGGAGTTACGTCGTTTACGTCCACGTCGAAATCAATAGGCCCGTACGGCGTACTTAGCCGCAATGCGCACTGGGAAATGTAGGAGCCCGGCGCATGCGCAATTAAAGAAAAAGGTCAAAAACGTGAGGTCGAGCCTCATTGCCATTAAACACGCCCCCCCCAACCCATTTGAATTAGGCGCCCTTGCGCCCGCTCGTTTTAGGCTACGCCGCCGTATATTATCAGGCAAGTATATAGAGAATCATTACTAGCCTAGCTAAGTTACGCCGTAACTTAAAGCCATTGTACCTGAATCTACCTAAGAATCACGATCAGAATCCTAATCAGAGGCAGGCAGGGATCAGCAACAGGCTGGCAGTGAGGTACAAAATCTGTAGGCAAAATCTTAGTGAAAAGTCTAAGCTGGGGTCGGTAACAGGGATCAGCAGCAGATATAAATGTAGCACTACCCCCGGAGGAGGTGCTGTTTTTTTTGGGTGGCACATTTACCTCGTGGCTCTTCCGAATTCCTAGGGGTGAATGGTGCGTATAGCAGTAGTAAAGGAATGTCCGCAACAAGTGTCTTTTCTGTGCTCTTTATTACCCAGCCGGGTAAAAACAATGAACTGGTGATGAAAGGATAGAGTTTGAAAGAAGAAGGAGAACAGCAGATTCAGACGTAGTATTTGGAACAGTCCTGCTCCCATATGTAAGGCCGGGTACTAACGAGCAAACATGTACGGTGAAACCAGTCCGTCGGACCGTTTTCACCGTACATGTCTGCCAGAGGGCTTCTGTACGATGGCTGTACTAACCATCGTACAGAAGTCCGCGCGTAAACATTACGCGGGGCGTGTCCGCGTCGTCGCCGCGATGATGACGCGGCGACGTGGGCGGGCCTGTCATTTAAAGGCTTCCACGCATGCGTCGAAGTCATTCGAC
Source organism: Rana temporaria (assembly GCF_905171775.1). Classification (NCBI taxonomy): domain Eukaryota; kingdom Metazoa; phylum Chordata; class Amphibia; order Anura; family Ranidae; genus Rana; species Rana temporaria. The sequence goes on from NC_053496.1 coordinate 187,646,176, forward strand.
GCATGCGAGGGACGGCGGGCGCTCGGACATGTACGGTAGGTCTGTACTGACGACCGTACATGTCCGAGCGGGCAGGATTCCAGCGGACGGTTTTAAAACACGTCCAGGAATATTTGTCTGCTGGGAAAAGGCCCGGCGGGCAAATGTTTGCTGGAATTCGGCCCGCTCGCGCCTACACACGACCGAACATGTATGCTGAAACTGGCCCGCGGACCAGTTTCAGCATACATGTTTGGTCGTGTGTACGGGGCCTAACACTTTCCATACCACTCCTGCCTGAGTGGGCTTAGCGTACCCGGACAGGCCTCTCTCACTGACCCGGACAGGCCCCTCTCACTGACCCGGACAGGCCTCTCTCACTGACCCGGACAGGCCTCTCTCACTGACCCGGACAGGCCTCTCACTGACCCGGACAGGCCTCTCTCACTGACCCGGACAGGCCTCTCTCACTGACCCGGACAGGCCTCTCACTGACCCCGACAGGCCTCTCTCAATGACCCGGACAGGCCTCTCTCACTGACCCGGACAGGCCTCTCTCACTGACCCCGACAGGCCTCTCTCAATGACCCCGACAGGCCTCTCTCAATGACCCGGACAGGCCTCTCTCACTGACCCAGACAGGCCTCTCTCACTGACCCCGACAGGCCTCTCTCAATGACCCGGACAGGCCTCTCTCACTGACCTGGACAGGCCTCTCTCACTGACCCGGACAGGCCTCTCACTGACCCGGACAGGCCTCTCTCACTGACCCGGACAGGCCTCTCTCACTGACCCCCGACAGGCCTCTCTCAATGACCCGGACAGGCCTCTCTCACTGACCCGGACAGGCCTCTCTCACTGACCCGGACAGGCCTCTCACTGACCCGGACAGGCCTCTCTCACTGACCCGGACAGGCCTCTCACTGACCCGGACAGGCCTCTCTCACTGACCCGGACAGGCCTCTCTCACTGACCCGGACAGGCCTCTCACTGACCCGGACAGGCCTCTCTCACTGACCCGGACAGGCCTCTCACTGACCCGGACAGGCCTCTCTCACTGACCCGGACAGGCCTCTCACTGACCCGGACAGGCCTCTCACTGACCCGGACAGGCCTCTCTCACTGACCCGGACAGGCCTCTCTCACTGACCCGGACAGGCCTCTCACTGACCCGGACAGGCCTCTCTCACTGACCCGGACAGGCCTCTCACTGACCCGGACAGGCCTCTCTCACTGACCCGGACAGGCCTCTCTCTGACCCGGACAGGCCTCTCTCTGACCCGGACAGGCCTCTCTCACTGACCCGGACAGGCCTCTCTCACTGACCCGGCAGCCGGAGTATCACTCGAACCTTAGTAGGATAAAGTCTCTGCCACAGACCCTCCTGAATGAACGTCAGGGAGACGGCTCCTTCTATAACTACATGTCGGAAAAGGAAAAAGTCTGAGGTACAAATATAAAAAACAAAAACTACACAGGGAAAATAATAATTTAATAATGCAAATCTGAAGGCACACTTTTATTAGTCAAGCGTAACATGATTTTAAATGCAGATTATATATATACTGTATATAGCTTTTCATTTATTTCATACTAAATAGATTTGCAGGTATTATCTCCACAGAAATGTAGCTGCCTGGCTTTTTCATTTGAATTTATTTCTAAAGGGGGGGTGCAGTGGCATCACTATGGGGGTGTGCGGACCACAGTGCTACCGTCATCTTTCCAGCAGAGAGAGGCAAGACAGCTCAGGATAGAGGGTGGAGCTGCCTGAGTTAACAGCTGGTGATTGGTTGTTAGGACCGCCCTGCATCCAAACAACTAATCATCAGCTTGCAGCCCCTGCCCTCTGTGGCTCTGTCCAGACCAACTGTGTCTCCAGCCCGCTGGACTGTCAATGTGAGGGAAGACAGGAGGAGGAGCAATGAGGAGGCAATAGGGGGGGGGGCTGAGCACAGTAATGGGGTACTCTGAGGGGTGACTGAAGAGAGTAATGGAGAGCTGGGGGGGGACTGAGGACAGTAATAGGGGGCTAAGAACAGTAACGAGGTCACTGAGAACATTAAGAAGGGGGACTGAGGACAGTGATGGGGGGTCATTGAGGACATTATTGGGTGGGCCTGAGGTCACTCAGGATAATAATGGGGGGACGGGACTGAGGACAGTGATGGGGGTCACTGAGGACATTAATGGATGGGCCTGAGGACAGTATTTAGGTCACTGAGGATATTAATGGGGATCACTGAGGACATTATTGGATGGGACTGAGGACAGAAATTGGGTCACCGGGGACATTATTGGGTGGGCCTGAGGACGGTACTTGGGTCACTGAGGACATTATTGGGTGGGCCTGAGGACAGCTATTGGGTCACTGAGGATATTAATAGGGGTGGGGACTGGGGACAGTAATGGGGGTCACTAAGGACATTAATGGATGGGCCTGAGGACAGTATTTAGGTCACTGAGGATATTAATGGGGATCACTGAGGACATTATTGGATGGGACTGAGGACAGTACTTGGGTCACTGAGGACATTATTGGGTGGGCCAGAGGACAATACTTGGGTCACAGAGAACATTATTGGGTGGGACTGAGGACAGAACTGGGTCACCGAGGACATTATTGGGTGGGACTGAGGACAAACTTGGGTCACCGAGGACATTATTGGGTGGGACTGAGGACAGAACTTGGGTCAATGAAGACATTATTGGGTGGGCCTGAGGACAGTACTTGGGTCACTGAGGACATTATTGGGTGGGCCTGAGGACAGTACTTGGGTCACTGAGGACATTATTGGGTGGGACTGAGGACAGTACTTGGGTCACTGAGAACATTATTGTGTGGGCCTGAGGACAGTACTTGGGTCACAGAGAACATTATTGGGTGGGCCTGAGGACAGTACTTGGGTCACTGAGGACATTATTGGGTGGGCCTGAGGACAGTACTTTGTTTACTGAGGACATTATTGGGTGGGCCTAAGGATGGTACTTGGGTCACTGAGGAAATTATTGGGTGAGCCTGAGGACAGTACTTGGGTGGGCCCGAGGACAGTACTTGGGTCACAGAGGACATTATTGGATGGGACTGAGGACAGTAATTGGGTCACTGAGGACATTATTGGGTGGGCCTGAGGACAGTACTTGGGTCACTGAGGACATTATTGGGTGGGCCTGAGGACGGTACTTGGGTCACTGAGGAAATTATTGGGTGGGACTGAGGACAGTACTTGGGTCAACGAGGACATTATTGGGTGGGACTGAGGACAGAACTTGGGTCAATGAAGACATTATTGGGTGGGCCTGAGGACAGTACTTGGGTCACTGAGGACATTATTGGGTGGGCCTGAGGACGGTACTTGGGTCACTGAGGACATTATTGGGTGGGCCTGAGGACGGTACTTGGGTCACTGAGGACATTATTTGGTGGGCCTGAGGACAGTACTTGGGTCACTGAGGACATTATTGGGTGGGACTGAGGACAGTACTTGGGTCACTGAGGACATTATTGGGTGGGACTGAGGACAGTACTTGGGTCACTGAGGACATTATTGGGTGGGCCTGAGGACAGTACTTGGGTCACTGAGGACATTATTGGGTGGGACTGAGGACAGTACTTGGGTCACTGAGGACATTATTGGGTGGGACTGAGGACAGTACTTGGGTCACTGAGGACATTATTGGGTGGGACTGAGGACAGTACTTGGGTCACAGAGAACATTATTGGGTGAGCCTAAGGATGGTACTTGGGTCACTGAGGAAATTATTGGGTGAGCCTGAGGACGGTACTTGGGTGGGACTGAGGACAGTACTTGGGTCACAGAGGACATTATTGGGTGGGACTGAGGACAGTACTTGGGTCACAAAGGACATTATTGGGTGGGACTGAGGACAGTACTTGGGTCACAGAGGACATTATTGGGTGGGACTGAGGACAGTACTGGGGGCACCAAGGACATTATTGGGGGGGGGAGTTAGGACAGTAATAGGGTCACTGAGGATGTTAATGGGGGAGGAGCCTTGCCAATGCACTAGCCTGCTGAGTGCCTTACTGGGGTGGGGGGAGGGACGCCATGTTTTACTGCACCGGGTGACACCAACCCGAGTGACACCACTGGGGGAAGATCAGACTCTACTGTAGAAAGGACTTTTTCTGTAATGAATTGCCCCCCCCTTACTCTAGCCAATCAGGGCAAGCCTTGCACTCAACACTGATCACTCGAGGGTCGTGTGGGTTCTCAGGTGTCGGTCAAGATGAAACTTCTGTGGAAAACTCTTCCCGCACTCGAGGCAAGAATACGGTTTCTGCCCCGTGTGAGATTTCTGATGTCTGTAAAGATGGGACTCCTGTGTAAAACATTTCCCGCACTCAGGACAAGAAAACGGTTTCTCGCCCGTGTGAGACTTCTGGTGTCTGTAGAGATGGTAGCCCTGTGCAAAACATTTCCCGCACTCATGGCAGGAATACGGTTTCTCCCCGGTGTGAGATCTCTGATGTCTGACTAGCAGCGACTTCTGCGGATAACTCTTCTCGCACTCAGGGCAGGAATACGCATTTTCCATCGAGTGCGACTTTTGATGGGTGACGAGTTCCGATTTCAAGGGATAACAATTCCCGCACTCGAAGCAGCAATACGGCATCTCGCCTGTGTGACACCTTTCGTGGCGGACGAGCTGCGATTTCTGCGAATAACATTTCCCACACTGAGCGCAGGAATACGGCTTCTCCCCAGTGTGAGATCTTTTATGTCTGACAAGCAGCGAATTCCGTTGAAAACTTTTCCCGCACTCGTCGCAGGAAAATCTCTTCTCCCCCTGAGCTCCGGCACCGCCCCCCACGGTACGAGGTTGCTCAGAGTCGGAGGGACTCCATGGTCTATCCACACTGTGAAGTCCTCCATCCATAGTGGAGCTCATTGTCTTTCCTCCTCCCCAATCTCCTGTGATGTCCTCGTCTTCTATTTTACAACCTGGAGATAAAGTGAGACGATCCTTCGAGGGTTTCTCCATGGCGTGTCCTGGAAAAATAGAAAAACATCGTCAATATATCTGAGAGGGTTAGTTCACTTCCATCAAGATTCCATCTGGATCAGGTAGATATGAGTGAAGAGATGTTCTCTGTGGAGGTCCCAACCAGCTGGGACTCTTCCCCCCATCAAAGAACCTTTGGTCCTCAAACCTTACTTTACTCTAATGCCCCGTACACACCTTGGGGCAGATCCACAAAAGGATTCATTTTAAATTTCCTGCGTCGTATCTTTGGTTTGTATCCACAAAACAAGATACGACGGCATCTGGGATCGATCCGACAGGCCGTCGAATCTAAGCTGCAATTTTTCGGGGGCCGCTAGGTGGCGTTCCCGTCAAAATCCACGTCGAGTATGCAAATTAGCTAGTTACGGCGATCCACGAACGTACGTCGGCCCGGCGCATTTTTGCGTTCGGCTTTTTCCGGCGTATAGTTAAAGCTACTGTTATGAGGCGTACTCAATGTTAAGTATGGCCGTCCTTCCCGCCTAGAAATTTGAAATTTTTACGTCGTTTGCGCAAGTCGTTCGCGAATAGGGATTTGCGTAGAGTGACGTCACCGTCAGAAGCATTGGCTTTTTCCCGGTTAATTTCGAGCATGCGCACTGGGACACCCCCACGGACGGCGCATGCGCAGTTTAAAAAAAATAAAACATTTTTTTTTAATATTATGAAAGATAATGTTACGCCGAGTAAATTACCCAACATGTCACGCTTCAAAATTGCGTCCGCTCGTGGAATGCCGACAAACTTTTACCCTTTAAAATCTCCATAGGCGACGTTTAAAAAAATCTACAGGTTGCATGTTTTGAGTTACAGAGGAGGTCTAGGGCTAGAATTATTGCTCTCGCTCTACCAATCGCGGCGATACCTCACTTGTGTGGTTTGAACACCGTTTACATATGCGGTCGCTGCTCGCGTATGTGTTCGCTTCTGCACGCGAGCTCGTCGGGACGGGGCGCGTTTTCTGGCTCCTAACTTTTTTAGCTGGCTCCTAGATTCCAAGCAAATTTGTCAACCCCTGTCTATTACTGACTGATCACTGGCCGGCTGCAGAGATCCGCTCTCCTCTCCTCGCTGACAACTTCCGTGTGAGGAGAGGAGAGTCAATCGCCTAGCAACCGGCTCTCTATTTACATCACATGACGGCTGTGCTTGGACACAGCTGTCATGTGATCAGGAGGGCCTATTACAGAGCCCTCCTGCTGATCGGAGATACGCCGTGTCCGGGTGACATGAGCGCCTCGGGGTTGCACGCAATCCCCCTCCTTCTGAGGGACGTATATGTGCAGTTGTTTACATAAGGCTTTTTTGGGAGCGTAAAGTTACCCCTGCTCTATGAGGCGTACCAATGTTAGGTATGGACGTCGGAACAGCGTAAAATTTTTCACGTTTTACGTCGTTTGCCCAAGTCGTCCGTGAATGGGGCTGTGCGTAAGTTACGTTCACGTCGAAAACATTGAGTAGTTGCGGCATAATTTGGAGCATGCGCACTGGGATACGTCCACGGACGGCGCAATGCGCCGGCGTAACTTAAAGTGCAAGTTCTTTGAGAATACGGTACCTGCCGCTCTAAGTTACGGCGGCGTAGTGTATCTGAGATACGCTACGCCCGCCTAAAGATAGGCGAATCTACGTGAATCTGGGCCTTAGTTTCTGTTGAAACATTTTGCAAAAAGGTAATTTTTCTCCTTCACTGATGAGCACTGCTGGGGCGGCACTGATGGGTACTGATGAGGCTGTACTGATGGGTTCTGATGAGGCAGCACTGGTGGGGCAGCAGTGATGAGGCTGCACTGATGGGCATGGTTAAGTGAGCAGTATGGGTGGAGGAATGTATTTATGGGTCACCTGTGCTGATCTCTGTAGGAGTGTCCTCCTCTATAAATGTCCCCGTTATTCCATCCTCCTCCATAGACTTTTCTCCGTGAAAACAATCTGCTGTGATTTCCTCATCTTCCATTTTCCATCTTTTACAATCTGGAGGTGAAGTGAAACGATCCTTTGTGGGTTTCTTGAGGGCGGGTCCTGAAAAAAAAATGATCAATGGATATAGAAAAAATGGATCAGGTGGATTCAGGCAAGATGTAGTGATGAGCCGACCGAGCAACTTTCCGTTTTGCTGGAGGCCTCCCCCCCGCACCCTGCTTACCGGGACATGGCTGGCGCGTGACCCTGCTTTTGCCTCCACCGAGGAGAGCATAGCACCCCCCCCCCCTACCACCACCTTTCCCAACGCATTGTTCCCACCATGGCGAAGGAAAAAACTAAGGCCACGCACGGTGGAAGCGTCCTGCTTTTAAAGATCTGTCCAGGGTTTCCTGAGAAAGTGGGTGGAGCTACACTCTCTCCAGTTGCTGTCCTGAAAGCTGATTGGGGAGAATACAACCCCCCGGGCCCCCTCATTCCAGCTATATGACAATATCCTTGGCCTGGTTACAAGAGTGGCTCTGCGTTCACAATTGACGTCACTGACCAAGTATGGTCAACTCAAGGTTGACCCGAACCCAAAGCTCATCTCTTGTGTGAAAGACGTTCTGTCCCCACAGGCTGGAACTCTTCCCTATGGCAGGGACTTGGTAAAAGGACCTAAGGTTCTTCTTTCCTTAAAATCTACTTTTTAATCGCACATCCATGTCAGAATGTTATGGGAACCAATGGGGGACTGGGAGGTGCTCTTCACACAACTGCATACTGATAGTATTTCCGACAGAATTCCGCTAAAGCTGGGCTTGCATACACACGGTCACACAGAAGTTCTCTGAACTTTCGACCGTCAAGATCAACACTACGACGAACTGAGAAAATTAAGTTCAATGCTTCCAAGCATGCGTCGTAATTGCTACACAGAGGATCGGAATTTCCAATCAGAATTTTTTCCGTCTGAAAGTTTGAGAACCTGCTCTCAATCTTTTGCTGGCGGAAATTCCGCCATCAAAAGTCCGATGGAGCCTACACACGGTCGGAATTTCCAAACAAAAGCTCACATCGGACTTTGCTGGCGGAATTTCCAACCGTGTGTACGCGGGCATTAGACACCAGGGAATGTCATCTCTGCTAAAGAGTAGGGATGAGCTTGGATTTGGTCTGGACCCTGAAGGAAGCCGTAACTCTTGTCCATTGCTGTCCAATCAACTGTGGCCGGGGCATTCTCAGCTGCACGTACACAAAAACCGGAGTTAGACTTACCGGTAACTCTTTTTCTAGGAGTCTTCCAGGACAGCCTGGTTTCAGGGCTGTCCTGGAAGACGAAAGGGGAAAGAGGTGGGGGATGGGAATGAGATCATTGCCCTAATGACCATATTAGATCAATGAGATTCACCAAGTGGCCAGATTACGTCAGTGATGTGACAGAGCAGAGATAAGAGAAGAATATATTATGGGTCACCTGTGCTGATCTCTGTAGGAGTGTCCTCCTCTATGAATGTCCCCGTTATTCCATCCTCCTCCATAGACTGCTGATCATCCCTCACATACGTCTCTTCTTCTTCTGAATTACCTTCAACTTTTATATCTATCAGATCTTCACCCTAAACCAAGAGAATCAGTGAAATGTATAATCTTCTAGGATCCATACCTAATCTCACTTTCGTGTTATAAATAGTCCACTCTACGTACCTGATGATGGTGGGGGATGGTGTGACCTTCCTGTGTGGAATCCCGGGAATACAGAGGACGGGGACATCTCTCTGGTGGGTTTCTGTAGCTGGATGACTCCACCATGGTGTCCTGGTACAGATCTTTGTGTTCTTCCTCCATCACTCCATCCTCATCATCCTCCTCCTTTATCTCTTCTTTAACCTCAACTTTAGGATCTCTCAGGTTTCCACTCTGAATATAGAATAAAAATGACATCAATGGTAACAATGCAGATAATGTACAGATCCTAATGATACTATCAGTGATTGTTCCTCATCTACCTGATGATGGTGGGGGATGGTGTGACCTTCCTGTGTGGAATCCCGGGAATACAGAGGACGGGGACATCTCTCTGGTGGGTTCCCGGTATTAGGTGGCTCAATAACAACGTCGTCACATTCTTCTGAAAACTCCTTCATCACCCCATACTCATCATCCTCATCTTCATACTCTTCTTTAATGACAATATTATAGTCAATCGGGCTTTCACTCTGGATATAAAAGAATCAGACAGTGACATCCTGACACCTTATAGGAACCTGACACACACAATGATACAGTCACCATCCAGACACACCCCTTGTCTGTTACTGGATAATGTCCCAGAATCCTCCTCACCTCTCCTGTCAGCAGCTCCATCATCTTCTTGGTGACTTCTAGAATCTTCTCCATGTTGTGTCTCTCAGGTTTTAGGGAGTCACATGGAGGCACTGTGATGGTCATGTGATCACCTGACTTCACAAGAGGAAATCTCTGTAGTGAGGAACCAATAGGAATATCGTGTTAGAATCCCAGAATCCTCCTCACCTCTCCGGTCAGGTCTGTATTATTAATAGAGATAAGAGTGATGTCATGTGACCTCCCAGAATCCTCCTCACCTCTCCGGTCAGGTCTGTATTATTATTAGAGATAAGTGTGATGTCATGTGACCTCCCAGAATCCTCCTCACCTCTCCGGTCAGGTCTGTGTTTTATTATTAGAGATAAGAGTGATGTCATGTGACCTCCCAGAATCCTCCCCTCCGGTCAGGTCTGTGTATTATTAATAGAGATAAGAGTGATGTCATGTGACCTCCCAGAATCCTCCTCACCTCTCCGGTCAGCAGGTAGATGATCTCCAGGGTAAGGTTTAGTAGGCTTTCAGTCGTTTGACTCCAGTCTTCGTCCATCACCATTTTCTGTAGAAGGACAAGGTAGAATGATCTGGACTGTACTGGTTGTACAATATTAGGATGGGGATGTATGGGGGATAATATGAGGGTTTCTATCATGTGAGAACAGTCCCCAGTGGGATTACATACAGAGGAACATTCAGATTTGTTTTTGGGGTCCAGGAGCCTCTTACCCTTTGGCCTGCCAGATCAGAAAGTGTTTGGAACTTGGACCAGACCTGCAGCATATCTGTGCGGATTCCTACGTGAAAATACACTGCACATGTGCAGACATGCTTCCAGGTCTCTGGTGGCTCCAAAATCTGGCAGAAGGCATCGTCATGTGTGCGCAAGGGTGGAATCTCATGGTGAACATGCTCCCCATAGCAAAACACTGCCTCCTGGGAGGTGGGATGTGGTCATCTCGCCTACACGAAGAAGTGATGGGCTGTAGCACCAAAAAGGTACAAAACCTTTGCAGATGCGACACCGGACCCTCCGCTTATACAGCATCCCTTTCCAGCCACCCAACCCTCCACTTACACTATATCCCGCCAAGATTGGATGAAACATGCGCTCTTCCCTATTGAGAATTGGGGTATCTACCTTCATCCCATTATTGGTTAATCTCATAATTCCTATTATAATGAGGGGCGAGTTCTTCACCTCCTCCACCGTTATTGGCGACTGGTGAAAGTCATAGACTGTGCAGCGCATTATGGGTGAGCGCCAAAATTAATCAAACATTCAGGTAAAATTCAAATCCTCGAAACTAGGGTGCAGATTTAGTACAACCCGAATCTCATTCCTCGTTATAAGAGACTGTTAAGTTGAGAAGGCGACCCATCTTCAAACAAAGACAATTAGCCAGATTCAGAAAGACTGGCTTAACTTTGTGGCGGCGAAGCGTATCGCATATACGCTACGCCGCCGTAAGTCAGAGAGGCAAGTGCTGTATTCACAAAGCACTTGCCTCCTAAGTTACGGCGGCGTAGGGTAAATGGGCCGGCGTAAGGGCGCCTAATTCAAATGAGGAACAGGGGGGGCGTGTTTTATGTTAATGACTCGCGACCTGACGTGATTGACGTTTTTAACGAACGGCGCATGCGCCGTCCGTGGACATATCCCATTGTGCATTGCTCCAAAGTACGCCGCAAGGATGTATTGGTTTTGACGTGAACGTAAATTACGTCCAGCCCCATTCACGGACGACTTACGCATACGAGGTAAAAATTTCAAGATTCGACGCGGGAACGACGTCCGTACTTAACATTGGCTAGTCCAGCTTTTTGTTGGACTAACTTTACGCCTGAAAACGCCTTACGTAAACGGCGTATCTTTACTGCGACGGGCAAGCATACGTTCGTTAAAAAAAGGCGTATCTTGCTGATTTACGTATTCTAGGCGTAAATCAGCGTTCACGCCCCTAGCGGCCCGGCCTAAGTAGAAAGCTAAGATACGACGGCGCAGGCCGTCATATCTTAGCTACATTTACGTGTATCTCATTTTCAGAGTTACGACGGCGTATCTACTGATACGCCGGCTTAACTCTTTCTGAATCTGGCTAAATATTCCGGCCCTGTAAGTGGGGAAATGTTCTGACCCTAAAGGGCTAATCTACGATCTGTATCATCATCTGTTGGAGATAAAAGACGTCACAGTGACTATGGAGGAAGAGGACGGACATGACGGGGGGATTACTGGGTGTAAATAGAGAATAAGATCTTATTACCTCCTCTGCTGCCAGGTTCAGTAATGTCGTCTCTACTTCCTCCCACATGGAACTTCCTGTCCTTATCAAGATCACTTCCTGTCTTTTACTGACATCACTTCCTGTCTTCCATAGAGACTTCCTGTCTTCCGTAGACAGTTTCTGTCTGGGTAGAAGTTAGAAGATCCCCATCTTGTGGAACTCAGAGGAACTGCAGTCCCGAGAAACGTCTCGTAGTGTGAACACGGCCTTGTGCTGTGTGTGTATGTATTGTATATCCTTATAGATGGGGTCATCTCCACTCCCACCAAGGGGGATAGAATAATGGAGAGGTACAGGTCTACTCACATCCCTTTGGCATGGCAAGAAGGACTCCAGGAAACCCCAAAAAGTATGGGGTGCTCTTCGACTCAGCTCTCATCTCTATGGGGCAAACCCTAATGCCGCGTACACACGATCATTTTTCGGCATGAAAAAAACGTTGTTTTAAATTTTTTTTATTTAAAATGATGGTGTGTGGGCTTCACATAATTTTTCGGCTTCTGAAAAACGCCAAAAAATTTTTTGGAGCATGCTGCATTTTTTAACGACGTTTTAAACCATGTCATTTTTCGGGTTGTAAAAAATGATCGTGTGTGGGCTAAAACAACGTTAAAAACCTGCGCATGCTCAGAAGCAAGTTATGAGACGGGAGCGCTCGTTCTGGTAAAACTAGCGTTTGTAATGGAGTAAGCACATTCATCACGCTGTAACAGACAGAAAAGCGCAAATCGTCTTTTACTAACATGAAATTAGCTAAAGCAGCCCCAAGGGTGGCGTCATCCGCATGGAACTTCCCCTTTATAGTGCCGTTGTACTTCACCGCGCTTTGCTAGAGTATTTTTAAAAAATGATGGTGTGTGGGCAACGTCGTTTTAATGATGAAGTTGGAAAAACTTTGTTTTTTCTACATGCCGAAAAACTTTGTTTTTTTTCATGCCGAAAAATGATCGTGTGTACGCGGCATCATTGATTGAGTGAGAAACTTATATAGCGCAACACATGCGAACTGAATCGCCTCTGAAGAATGGCTTTGTGGCGGGGGGAAGTGGACGAGGGCATTCCAGGTACGCCCGAGGAACTTAGGTGGCATTTTTAGGGCATACCTCCTACGTACAAGATCTTCGAACTACTCGAAAAACGTTTGTACACTCAGCAATCAGGAAGATGTCGATGAGTAATGGCTACATACTGGTCTACATGGCGACGGGTCCATATACTGATGACATTGGGGTAGATTCACGTAGATCTGCGTACCTTTGCGGCGGCGTAACGTATCCGATTTACGTTACGCCTCCGCAACTTAGACGGGCAAGTGCTGTATTCTCAAAGCACTTGCTCCGTAAGTTGCGGCGGTGTAGCGTAAATCGGCCGGCGTAAGCCCGCCTAATTCAAATGTGGGACAGGGGGGCGTGTTTTATGTTAATGTTCTGTGACCCGACGTGATTTATGTTTTTCCTGAACGGCGCATGCGCCGTCCGTGGAATTTCCCAGTGTGCATTGCTCCTAATACGCCGCAAGGACGTCATTGGTTTTGAAGTGAACGTAAATGACGTCAAGCCCCATTCACGGACGACTTACGCAAATGATGTAACTTTTTCAAATTTTGACGCAGGAACGACAGCCATACTTAACATTGGTACGCCGCACTTACGCCACCATATAGCAGGGGTAACTATACACCGGGAAAAGCCTAACGTAAACGGCGTAAATGTACTGTGTCGGCCGGGCTACGTTCGTGAATTTGCGTATCTAGCTGATTTACATATTTCGACGCGTAAATCAGCGTACACGCCCCTAGCGGCCAGCGTAAATATGCAGTTACGATCCGACGGCGTAAGAGACTTACGCCTGTCGGATCTAAGGGAAATCTATGCGTAATTGATTCCAAGAATCAGGCGCATAGATACGACGGCGCTACTCAGAGATACAACGGCGTATCTGAAGATGTGCCGTCGTATCTCCACTGAGAATCTGGCCCTCAGTGTAGAAAATAAGGGATTTGGATTATCATGGTCAAAATGCTGAGCTTTCATTGTGGAATAAACAATATGCAAAATAATAATGAGTTTTAGTAAATACAGTTTATTACATTCGTTCATAGTGAAAAAAATTATAAAACGTTAATTTATTTGCATTTTTTTTTTAAATATGAAATCTTACAAAAAACATTTTCAGCCAGCATGTGGTCCTCTCCATGGAAATGCAGGCTGACGGCATTACCACTACACTAAAATAGTCATGCCGTGTGGTCTGATCTCCCCTGTTTTTCACCCACAAGGAAAGCCTAGCTCCTCCCTCACTAGGATTTTCTCCTTGGAAACTCCTGTTGACATGCCGGGGAGATCAGACTACACTGCAGGTGGGAACCATCCAGTGTCCCTTCTACTCTGAACCCAATGCAGACAGAACTTGGCTTTGTTAAACACAGATTTCCTTATTTAGTTCGAAGGAGTGCTCAGCCATGTGTTTTCTGAGGCCTACATCAAGGTGTGCTTCCTATAGAAGACATTTCCCGCACTCGGGACACGGCTACGCCTCGAGGGTCGCATGGCATCTCTTGTAATGTACAGAAAGATTTGACTTCTGTGAAAAACACTTCCCGCACTTTGGGCAGGAATACGGCTTCTCCCCCGTGTGACATATCTGATGTTTCACCATATCTGCCTTCCACAGGAAACGTTTCCCGCAATCGGGACAGGAAAACGGCCGCTCCCCGGCGTGATACCTTTGATGTGTGACGAGCTCCGATCTCAGCAGGAAACATTTTCTGCAATCGGGACAGGAGAAGGGCTTCTCCCCCGTGTGAGTTCTTACATGCCTGTAAAGCTGGGACCTCCACGGGTAACACTTCCCACACTCGGGGCAGGAGAATGGCTTCTCCCCGGTGTGAGACCTCTGGTGTGCCGTCAGATCGGGTTTACGCACAAAGTTTTTCCCGCACTCGGGACAACAATATGGTTTCTCCCCGGTGTGGAACCTTCTATGGACATCAAGAGCACGTTTGACGCTAAAATCTTTCCCACATTCTGTACAGGGAAACCTCTCTGTTTGGGGGAGGGTATGATGCCTCACTGTCTGAGGTTCTATAGGATAAGAGGAGTGCGATGGTCCATCTACACTGTGTGGGAACCGGTGGACATTTTTGGTTGAGGGTTCTTCTCCAGGACAATATTGGGAGGTAGCAGTGTTTTTACCTGGATGATTTTGGGAAGAAGTGGGGTTTCCTCGAGGACAATATTGGGAGGTAGTGTGGTTTCCTCTTCGACGATATTGGGGGGTAGTGTGGTTTCCTCTCAGATGATATTGGGGGGTAGTGTGGTTTCCTCTCGGATGATATTGGGAGGTAGTGGGGCTTCCTCTTGGACAATATTGGGAGGAAGTGGGGTTTCCTCTTGGACAATATTGGGAGGAAGTGGGGTTTCCTCTTGGACGATATTGGGAGGAAGTGGGGTCTTCTGCTAGACGATATTGGGAGGTAGTGGGGCTTCCTCCTGGAGGATATTGGGAAGTAGTGGGGTTTCCCCTTGGGCAAAATTGGGAGGTAGTAGGGTCTTCTACTGGACGGTACTGGAAGGTAGTGGGGCTTCCTCTTGGACAATATTGGGAGTTAGCAAGGTCTTCTCCTGAACGATATTGGGAGGTAACGGGTTCTTCTCCTGGACAATATTGGGTGGTAACGGGGTCTTCTCCTGGATGGTATTGGGTGGTAACGGGGTCTTCTCCTGGACGATATTGGGAGGTAGTGGGGCTTCCACTTGGGCAATATTGGGAGGTAATGAGGTCTTCTCCTGGATGGCATTGGGAGGTAGTGGGGCTTTCCCTTGGACAATATTGGGAGGTAACGGGGTCTTCTCCTGGATGGTATTGGGAGGTAGTAGTGGGGCTTCCCCTTGGGCAATATTGGGAGGTAACGGGGTCTTCTCCTGGACTATACTGTGTGATGTCCTCATCTTCTACTTTACAGCCTGAAGACAAAGTGAGACAATCCTCTGTGATGTCCCGTCCATGTACTAAAAATAAAAATGATACAAAATGATCGTTAAACGCGAGCGAGTTGGTTCACCTACACCAAGGGATGTATTTTTAAAATGGAACAAAATCAAGGCTATTTTCTCTACAGGTCAAACGTACTTCATTCATTAAGAATACAGTAAATTAGACAAAGACCGCATTGTAAAGTCTATGATTTAGTTGTGAATAGCAGCCAGGCTGAGACCCACCTGTGCTGATCTCTGTAGGAGTGTCCTCCTCTATAAATATCCTCATTATTTCATCCTCCTCCATAGACTGCTGATCATCCTCAACATCCTCTTCTTCGGTTTTAACCTCAACTTTTATATCTATCAGATCTTCATCCTAAATCAAGAGAAGGAGAGAAAATAACGTCTTGTAAGGGCTATAGATCTTCTCCATGAGTCTTTTTAATGGTCTAGATGCTCCGTCCCACCTACCTGATGATGGTGGGGGATGGTGTGACCTTCCTGTGTGGAATCCCAGGAATACAGAGGACGGGGACATCTCTCTGGTGGGTTCCCATTACTGGATCCATCTGTAGGAAACACACACACTGACTGAATACATTGTTTCTATGTGTTTATCAGATGATGGGGGATCTAGGTGGAGCCTCCGTACTGCTCTCTCCTTTACAATAAAGTCTCCTCTTACCCGGTGATGTGAGGGGCGGCTGATTGTCCATCATGACGTCCTTGTAGAGATCCTTGTGTCCTTCTAAATACTCCCACTCCTCCATGGAGAAATAGACAGTGACATCCTGACACCTTATAGGAACCTGACACACACAATGATACAGTCACCATCCAGACACACCCCTTGTCTGTTACTGGATAATGTCCCAGAATTCCCAGAATCCTCCTCACCTCTCCTGTCAGTAGCTCCATCATCTTCTTGGTGACTTCTAGAATCTTCTCCATGTTGTGTCTCTCGGGTTTTAGGGAGTCACATGGAGGCACTGTGATGGTCATATGATCACCTGACTTCACAAGAGGAAATCTCTGTATTGGGGAACCAATAGGAATATCATGTTAGACTCCCAGAATCCTCCTCACCTCTCCGGTCAGGTCTGTGTATTATTAATAGAGATAAGAGTGATGTCATGTGACCTCCCAGAATCCTCCTCACCTCTCCGGTCAGGTCTGTATATTATTAATAGAGATAAGAGTGATGTCATGTGACCTCCCAGAATCCTCCTCACCTCTCCGGTCAGGTCTGTATTATTAATAGAGATAAGAGTGATGTCATGTGACCTCCCAGAATCCTCCTCACCTCTCCGGTCAGGTCTGTATTATTAATAGAGATAAGAGTGATGTCATGTGACCTCCCAGAATCCTCCTCACCTCTCCGGTCAGGTCTGTGTATTATTAATAGAGATAAGAGTGATGTCATGTGACCTCCCAGAATCCTCATCACCTCTCCGGTCAGGTCTGTATTATTAATAGAGATAAGAGTGATGTCATGTGACCTCCCAGAATCCTCCTCACCTCTCCGGTCAGGTCTGTGTATTATTAATAGAGATAAGAGTGATGTCATGTGACCTCCCAGAATCCTCCTCACCTCTCCGGTCAGGTCTGTGTATTATTAATAGAGATAAGAGTGATGTCATGTGACCTCCCAGAATCCCCCTCACCTCTCCGGTCAGGTCTGTGTATTATTAATAGAGATAAGAGTGATGTCGTGTGACCTCCCAGAATCCTCCTCACCTCTCCGGTCAGGTCTGTGTATTATTAATAGAGATAAGAGTGATGTCATGTGACCTCCCAGAATCCTCCTCACCTCTCCGGTCAGGTCTGTGTATTATTAATAGAGATAAGAGTGATGTCATGTGACCTCCCAGAATCCTCCTCACCTCTCCGGTCAGGTCTGTGTATTATTAATAGAGATAAGAGTGATGTCATGTGACCTCCCAGAATCCTCCTCACCTCTCCGGTCAGGTCTGTGTATTATTAATAGAGATAAGAGTGATGTCATGTGACCTCCCAGAATCCTCCTCACCTCTCCAGTCAGCAGGTAGATGATCTCCAGGGTCAGGTTTAGTATCTTCTCAGTCATGTGACTCCCATTCTTCTCCATCCTCATTTGAGTATTGAATTATCTATAAAGTTGTGTAAAATTTGTGAGGGGAGGCATATAGTGTATTATGATATTATTTCATACATAAGCTCGATTCTCTTCCAAATCTCTTGTTAAAGCTTCTCTTAGACTATGTTAGTTGGACTCTTTACCGCCTTTACCAACGGAGGTTCTGGAGGTATCTGTGAAGTGTGATGTGGTGCAGACAGGCTGGAAACCAGCAACATAACAACCAAGGATGTTCTAGGGCAGTATGCATGGTGTCATTAGTTGCTATGGTGTTGGTGGTCAGATCACTCGCACCATGGCAACTCATTGTGCTGATCCAGGGCAGGCGGCATGCAGCTCACTGCCTTCAGGAGAGGACGGAAGTCTGGCTCCTCCAGACCTGCTCCACCTCCCTCCCTCTGCTGTGCTACTGGGGCAAAAAGATAGGACTCTGTTGTGAAGAAGGGATTGTGTGATTGGGGGCTCTGTGATAGGAGAAATCTGATGGGATGGGGGGCTCTGATGTGATAGTAGTCCTCTCATTGGATGGGGGACCTCTGGAGTGGTGATGGGATCTTAGATGTGATGAGGGAACCTCTGATGCAGTGGGAGACCTCTGATGTGATAGGAGGACCTCTGGTGTGATGGGGGGGACCTCTGATGTGATGGGGGGGGGGACCTCTGATGTGATGGGAAGACCTCTGATGTGATGGGAGGGACCTCTTATGTAATGGGAGGGATCTCTGATGTGATGGAAGGACCTCTGATGTGATGGGGGAGACCTCGAATGTGATGAGGGAACCTCTGATGTGATGGGAGGACCTCTGATGTGATGGGAGGACCTCTGATGTGATGGAGGACCTCTGATATGATGGGGAGACCTCTGATGTGATGGAGGGGACCTCTGATGTGATGGGAGGGACCTCTGATGTGATGGGAGGGACTTCTGATGTGATGGGAGGGACATCTGATGCATTAGGAGACCTCCGATGTGATGGGAGGGACCTCTTATGTAATAGGAGGGACCTCTGATGTGATGGGGGGACCTCTGATGTGATGGGGGGACCTCTGTTGTTATGGGAGGATCTCTGGTGTGATGGGGAGACCTCTGATGTGATGGGGAGACATCTGATGTGATGGGGAGACCTCTGATGTGATGGGGAGACTTGTGATTTGATGGAGGACCTCTGATGTGATAGGGGACCTCTGTTGTTATGGGAGGATCTCTGATGTGATGGGGAGACCTCTGATGTGATGGGGAGACCTCTGATGTGATGGGGAGACTTGTGATTTGATGGAGGACTTCTGATGTGATGGGGAGACTGTACTCTACGCCAACGCAGCGCAGAGAGGCAAGCATTGCATTCAGCAAGCCAGTGCTCCCAACGCTGCGCCAGCGTGGCGTGGGTTTCGAAGGCGTACGCCGGCGTAGGTGGAAGTGGGCGTGACCCCATGCAAATGAGGTGTGACCCCATGCAAATGATGGGCCGAGCGCCAGACGGGTATGTATCACGAACTGCGCATGCGCTGTGACGTGGACGCACCCCCCTGCAACTGCTCACAACCACGTCGGAACAACTGCCTAAGCTACGCCGGATCACTGCGTACGCCGTGAACATAATGTACACCCAGCCAGACACACGTCCAACGCACAATACGCCGGCTTGTGTTCCCTGGTGCAGACCTGAGCATGTCTGTTGCTGGGTTGCACCTCCTTTATGGGGAATAACTTTACGCCGGACGTACAACTTACGCGCATCTAGCGTGGCATGCGCCGGGCACACACACGTTTGTGAATCGCTGTATTTCTCTCATTTGCATGTTTCAATGGCTAATCAATGGGAGCGGCACCATGCTCCCAGCCTAAATGTGCGCCCACCCTACGCCGGCGTAAGCAAAATACATCGGCGGGGTGTAGCCTGTTTTTAGGCGCATATTAGTTTGTGGGTTTGGCGCACATTTGCACTTACGTCGGCGTAACTTGTTATATGTCGGCGTAAGTGCTTTGTGAATCTGGGCCTATATATGTGTGTATCATCATCTGCTGGAGATAAAAGACGCCACAGTGACTATGGAGGAAGAGGACGGACATGACGGGGGTTACTGGGTGTAAAAAGAAAATAAGATCTTATTACCTGCTGCCAGTTTCAGAGATGTCTCCTCTCTACTTCCTCCTGACTCGCCTCTCACCCGAAACTTCCTGTCTGTACCTGACATCATTTCCTGTCTTCAATAGAGACTTCCTGTCTCTATGGTAGAAGTGAGAAGATCACCACCTTGTGGAGCTCAGAGGACCTGCAGCCCCGAGAAACGTCTCGTAGGGTGAACACGGCCTTGTCCTGTGTGTGTATGTACTGTATATCCTTATAGATGGGGGGTCATCTCCACTCCCACCAAGGGGGAGAGAAATATATTACTACAGGCCTGAAGCCACTCCAAAAAAAAAAAAACAGCAAATGTCCCTCCCCCTCTCGTTATAATCAAGGCTTCCTGTCTTTACCCCCTTTGTGGGTTATAGTTTGTACCTTGGAAGGATGAGCTAAGCGTCAAAGCTGAACTTCAACCCAAACCCACAGTCAAGTTGTCACGTGATAGCGGGGCCATTGGTGTAATAGCAGGCCATTGGTGCAATCAGCTGCAACTGTAGAATTCTCCTCATGGAAGAAAGGGGCAGAGATGTCGGCGACATCATTAACCCAATATAGCCACTTGGGCCATTTTTGGTGAATTGCATGGTCTAATGCCTCGTACACCCGTGCGGGTTTCCCGGCTGACTTTTCACCACCTCTGGGAAACCAGAGGGGAAAGCCGTGCAGCTTTTTCCCCCTACACATGGCCGGTTTTCCTGGCAGGAAAACTGCCATGAGAGCTTTGGCCGGGAATCCCGGCCGTGTGTATTGCTTATCGCAGTGTTTCCCATAGGGAATCCCGGCAGGAAAAAATAAAACGTGTTCTCATTTTTCCCACCGGGATTCCCGGCGGCTTTCCTGTCGGGAAAACTGCCATGGAACATACACATGGCCAGTTTTCCCGGCCAAAAGCTGTCATGACAGTTTTCCTGACGGGAACTTTGGAAGCGTGTACAAAGCATTAGACTGAAGTTGACATTGTCCAAGGTTCAGCCTGGACCCTAGCTTATCCCTAGTGCCTTCTGAGAACTGTTTTATTTTTTATTGTCTTGGGGGGTGCTGTATTTAAGTCCAGATTACACCTTTCTGTTTTCTAAGCCATGGCCATTAATACGGAAAGGCCTCTCCCCTCTTGTGGCTTTAACAGCCTCCACTCTAGAATTTAATTCACATGATTCCTGTGGCCGGGTACTGGTGTTGGATGGGAAGACCTGGCTCACAATGGAGCTGGCTTTGTATACAGGGGCAGGGCCGATCCTAGGCAGGGTGCACAGGGTGCTCTGCACCAAGGCGCCTCCTGCAGAGGTGGGGGCGCCAAAGTGGCAGAGTTCTCCCCTCCCTCCTTGTCTGTGTCCATCCAGAACTAGTGTTCTGAGCATAGGTGTGTGTCCGTCCAGAACTGATGTGTCTCTGACCATCTCCTATACTATGTCTACAGTCTCTGACCATCTCCTTTACTATGTCTGCAGTTTCTGATCATCTCCTGTACTGTGCCTGCAGTCTCTGACCATCTCCTGTACTATGTCTGTAGTCTCTGACCATCTCCTGTACTATGTCTGCAGTCTCTGACCATCTCCTGTACTGTGTCTGCAGTCTCTGACCATCTCCTGTATTATGTCTGCAATCTCTGACCATCTCCTGTACTATGTCTGTGGTCTCTGACCATCTCCCGTATCATGTCTGCAGTCTCTAACCATCTCCTGTATCATGTCTGCAGTCTCTGACCATCTCCTGTATCATGTCTGCAGTCTCTGATCATCTCCTGTACTGTGTCTGCAGTCTCTGACCATCTCCTGTATTATGTCTGCAATATCTGACCATCTCCTGTACTATGTCTGTGGTCTCTAACCATCTCCTGTATCATGTCTGCAGTCTCTGATCATCTCCTGTATCATGTCTGCAGTCTCTGACCATCTCCTGTATCATGTCTGTAGTATGTCTGGGGGTCTTTCTAACAGACTCTCTAACAGAAGTCCTCTCTGTGTCCATCAGAGAGGCCCCCCTCCAGGTCCCAATAAAGTACTCTGCTTCTCTTCCTGTATTTTGTTTATTGTTAAGAGATCATGTAAGGCTCCCAGGGTAATGAAGACTTCGTGGGGGAGCATCTCTGTGGTTGAGTCATTGCCATAGAAACATTTGTAGAGGGGAGGAGTTAGTAAAAATGACCACGCCCATGTGGGGGGCGCCAGAAATATTTCCGCACCCAGGCGCCTGTGACCCTAGGATCTGCCCTGTGCAGGGGCACAGTCATGCTGCAACGGAAAGGGGTGTTCAGTAGGGTAGAGGTTCAAAGGGGTTCAGAAGGGTTGAGGTCAGGACACTCGAGTTGAACAGTTTGCTGGGTGGTCTTCAGCTAGATCCTGATTTACCGGTGACCTAATCTGCTAGACCCTGGCTTGCCGTTGACATATCTTTGGATTGCTGTCTACCGGTTGACCTTGGCTTGTGTTTGGACTCTGTATCCTGCTTCCTGATTCTGTACCTCACTGTTCGGGCTGTCAACCTGACTTAGCCTCGGCCTCCTGTACTTGTACCTCATTGTCTGGCTGTTGACAACCTTTGGCTTGTGTCCTGAGTTTGCTCCCGTCTTCTTATTGAGTGTCACCATGTTCTGGCCTCTGCTCCTTGACTAGTGGTCCACGGTCCTCTGTGTCCTGCAACCAACAAGTTTGCACTACCAGCTACATCGGCCCTCGTGCCACTCTGTGCCCTCACAGCTCCTCTTCAATACTTTGTAGAACCCCCTTTCTCTACAAATTACAGCTGCAAGTCTTTTTGGGGATGTCTCTACCATTTCCGCCTATTATTCTTTGTCAAATATCTCAAGCTCCTTCAGATTGGACGGAGAGCATATGTGATCAGCAATTTTGAAGTCTCGCCACAGATTCTCAATGGGATTTAGGTCTGGACTGTGACTGGGCCATTCTAACACATGAATATGCTTTGATCTAAACCAGGGGTCCCAAACTTTTCAAACAAAGGGCCAGTTTATTGTCCTTCAGAATTTAGGAGGCTTGTGGTCAGCGTGGGCAGGAAATGTCCCGACCCAGCATCAGTGAGAATAAATAGGGCCTCAGGGTTCGTGATCAGTAGGAGGAGGAGCAGTGCCCCTATTAGTATGAGGAATAGTATCCCACCATTGGTATCAGTGGAAGAAATAGTGCCTCCTTGTTGGTGTCAGTGGGAGGAATAGTACCCCAAGGGACGGATAAAGGCTAGCAAAGGGCCGTATCTGGCCCCCGGGCCGCAGTTTGGAGACCCCCTGATCTAAACCATTCCATTGTAGCTCTGGCTGTACTTTAGGGTCGTTGTCCTGCTGGAAGGTGAACCTCCGCCCCAGTCTTTGCAGACTCTTATGCCGCGCACACGCCATCGGAATTTCCGACAACAAATGTTTGATGTGAGCTTTTTGGTGTGGATATTCCGACCACGTATAGGCTCCATCGGACATTTGTTGTCCGAATTTCCGACCACAACAAATGTTTGAGAGCTGGTTCTCAATTTTTCCGTCAACAAAAGTTCTTGTCGGAAATTCCGATCGTGTGTATCCGAATTCCGACGCACAAAAATCCTAGGCATGCTTGGAATCATTGAACTTCTTTTTTCTCGGCTCGTTTTAGTGTTGTACGTCACCGCGTTCTTGGCGATCGGAATTTCCAAGCAACATTTGTGCGACTGTGTATGCAAGACAAGTTTGAGCCAACACCCGTCGGAAAAAAAATCCACGGTTTTGTTGATGGAAATTCTGATCGCGTGTGCGCGGCATAACATGTTTTCTTCTAAGATTGTCCTGTATTTGGCTCCATCCATCTTCCCATCAACTCTGACCAGCTTCCCTATCCCTGCTGAACAAAAGCATCCCCACCACACGATGCTGCCACCACCATGTTTCACGGTGGGGATGGTGTGTTCGCGGTGTTAGTTTCCCCCCCACACATAGGCCCGGATTCCCAAAGCACTTACGCCGACGTATCTCGAGACACGCCGCGTAAGTGTAACTATGCGCCGTCGTATCTGTGCGCCGTGCCCACAAAACTAGATACGCCTGAAAATAGGCTTCCTATGACCGACGTAACTTGCCTACGCCGTTGTATTGTGGGCGCATATTTACGCCGGGCGCATTTGCCGCTCCCATAGATTTTCTATGCACATATGCAAATGAGGGAGATACGCCGATTCACAAACGTAGTTGCGCCCGGCGCATCATATACGCGGTTTGCGTAAATCATACATCCGGCGTAAAGTTATTCCCCATATAGGAGGCGCAACTCATGCAAAGGTATGGACCAGGGAACACAAGCCGTCGTATATTTTGACGTTTACATTGTACGTGAATATGACTAGGCGTAGGTTACGTTCACGTCGTAGGCAGTGATCAGGCGTATCTTAGGCAGTTGTTCCGACGTGATTCTGAGCATGCGCACTGCGATGCGGAAACGGGACGGCGCATGCGCCGTTCGTTTTAAGTACTTCTATGACGCTTGGCCCATCATTTGCATGGGGTCACGCCTCATTAGCATGGCTCACGCCCACTTCCACCTACACTGGCTTACGCCGAGGAAACCCAGCGTATCTTTAACAGCGAGTGGGAGCGAGTGTTTTGTGAATCCAGTGCTTGCCTCTGTGCGCTGCGCCGGCGTAGCGTAAAAGATATGCGCCGATGTATGTGAATACGGGCCATAGCGTTTTGCTTTTAGGCCAAAAAGTTAAATTTTGGTCCCATAAAGTGGTCGGTGAGTGTATATAAAGGGAGGTCAGACTTTAGAAGACGGTGACAGAAGATGGTGGAATGTGGCAGTTGAGGAGGAGAAATAAAAATACAAATTCAGACAAAAACGCATTTATTTTCATCCTCATTTATTGGATAGAAGAAAAAAAAATCAACTCCGTCCATAATTGAAATGTGAAAGGGTACATCAGAAAACAACTAACATTGTCACATTTACCACTTTCAGCCAGCAGGGGCACTCTCCAAGCACATGCATCTGCCTGTGGAAGCTCATAGCACGTCTGCTGCACAGAGTGATCGCAGCTGCTGTGTAGTCTGGTCTCCCCTGCTCAAGCAATACTTAGCTCCTCCCTCAATAATGTTTTTCTTTGAATCTTCTGCTGAAGAGCAGGGGAGATCAGGCTACACCTCAGGAGGGACAGCGACATGTCACCTCCCGTAGAGTAGACTAAGCTCAGGACACTCTTCAAGAGGTTGTGTGGGATCCCTGATGTCTGAGAAGGTGGCCCCTCTGAGAAAAACTTTTCCCACACTCCGGGCAGGAATACGGCTTCTCCCCCGTGTGAGACCTCTGATGTGCATCAAGATCTTGCTGCCGTACGAAACACTTCCCGCAATCGGGGCAGGAATAGGGCTTCTCGGTGGCGTGATACTTTCGATGTATGAGAAGCGTCGACTTCCGCGGATAACTTTTCCCACAATCGGGGCAGGAAAACGGCTTCTCGCCCGTGTGGCACCTCTGATGTTCCGCGAGGCTGGACTTCCGCGAATAGCACTTCCCGCAGTCGGGGCAGGAAAACGGCTTCTCCCCCGTGTGAGACCTCTCGTGTATCAGAAGCTCTCTTTTGACAAGGTAGCACTTGCCGCACTCGGCGCAGGAGAAGGGCATCTTGCCGGCGTGAATGACTCGATGTTTTAAAATTTGGGACTGCCACTTGAAACGTTCCCCGCACACGGGGCAGGAGTACGGCTTCTCTCCGTTGTGGAATTTCTGGTGTCTGATCAGGTAGGACTTATCCGAAAAACATTTCCCGCACTCGGGGCAGGAGTACGGCTTCTCGCCCGTGTGACACCTCCGATGTCTCTCCACGTGATATTTTGAGATGAAGCATTTCTCACAGTCGGGGCAGAAATACAACCGGTCGTCCTTCACGATCACAGTGTAGGAGGAACTCGATGGTCCATCCACTCCATCGGGAACTGGGTGGACATTTCCATTAAGGACGTCTTCTCCTGGACTATACTGTGTGATGCCATCTTCTTCTACTTTACACTCTGGAGAGAAAGTGACACAACGTCAGGCTTTCCTCATCTCCCGTCCATACACAACAACAATACAACTCTTGTACTTACCGTAAAACATTCACTAACAGTTATACTGCCAACTAGAGGAGGTCGGGACACTGGCAAACAGCATAGTGGTGTCACCTGTCCCTCAATGGTTTAATGGGGTACCCCAGTCCTCCTGTACAGTGCCTAGGTATCTGGGTGAATTGGATGTGGGCAGGGAGGTTGATTGGCATGGAGGGGGGGGCAATTACTGGAACCAATCCCCTGTACGGCTCCCTCTGCAGCAGCTGAAAGCTGGCGGCTTGTCCTCTCTCTCCTACTGGCTTTTAGCTGCTGAGAGAGCCATGCAGGGGATTGGTTCCCGCCCCCCCCCCCCCCCGGCCACCATGACGATCACCCTACCTGCCCACATCCAATTCACCAAGCTCAGTGCTGCAGGGGGGCAATTACTGGAACCAATCCCACTTGGCTCCCTCTGCGGCAGCTGAAAGCTGGTGGCTTATCCTCTCCCTCCCGCTGGCTTTCATTTGCTGCTGAAAGAAACATACAGGGGATTGGTTCCAATTATCCCCCCCAGTGCTAACCACTCTCTCTGCCCACAGCCGATTCACCCAGCTCAGCATGGCGTGTGGGGGGGCAACTACTGGAACCAATACCCTGTATGGCTTCCTCTGCAGCAGCTAAAAGCTGGCGTCTTCTCCTCTCCCTCCTGTTGGATTTCACCTGCTGCAAAGAGCCATACAGTGGCTTGGTTACAGTAATTGCCCCCCCTACTGTGCTGATCACCCTCCCTGCCCACATCTGGTTCAACCAGCTGAGCGCGGCGAGCGGGCAATTACTAGAACTGATTCCTTGCATGGCTCTCTCTGCAGCAGCTGAAATCCTGGGAGAAGACCGCGGACTAGGCCAAAGCCGCGGCCTGGTCTAAAAAATCCTACCCGCAGCATGCTGGGAAAAGGCCGCGGCTTCGGTCTAGTCTGCCTCGATCCAAGGAAAAGGCCGCAGACTAGGCCAAAGCCTAAAAAATCCTGCCCGCAGCTCGCCGCGATCCTGGGAAAAAACAGCGGACTAGGCCTAGTCCGCCGGGATCCTGGGAAAAGCCCGCGGACTAGGCCGAAGCCTCGCCTAAAAAATCCTGCCCGCAGACCGCCGCCATCCTGGGAAAAGGCCACGGCTTCAACCTAGTCTGCCGCTATCCAGGGAATAGGCCGCAGACGAGGCCGAATCCTCGCCTAAAAAATCCTGCCCGCAGCTTGCCGCGATCCTGGGAGAAGGCCACGGACTAGGCCGAAGCCGAGGCCTCGCATAAAAAATCCTGCCCGCAGCTCGCCATGATCCTGGGAAAAGGCCGCGGCTTCAACCTAGTCTGCCGCGATCCAGGGAATAGGCCGCGGACTTGGTCGAAGCCTCGCCTAAAAAATCCTGACCGCAGCTCGCCACGATCCTGGGAAAAGGCTGCGACTTCGGCCTAGTCCGCGGCGTCCGACCTCGTGGCCTTTTCCCAGGCAGGCAGGATTTTTTAGGCAAGGGTGCAGCTTCGACCTAGTCCGCGGAGCCCCGGTCTTATGGAAAAAAAAAAAAATCGGTACCACACAATCCAAGACCCCATTCTATGCATTAAGGTGAAAAAACATCCGAGGATTAGCGCCCCCCACTCCCCGTTTACTTACCTGACCCCTCGAAAGTCCCACGCTGTGAACGCGCTGGCTTCTCGGCTCATTCATTGGTTTATTGATAGCAGCGCAGCCATTGGCTCGCGCTGCTGTCAATCACATCCAATGACGCGGTGTGACGGGGCCGAGTGATACAGTCTACTGCTATAGCCGCCAGCTGCATCAAGGGAGCGCACCAAAAACGCATGCTCGGAATCAAGCAGAAGAGCCAAACTGCCTATTGAACTTCATTGATCTCGGCTCGTCGTACGTCTTGTACGTCACCGCGTTCTTGACGGTCGGAATTTTGTGCAACACAAGTTTGAGCCAACATTCTGTCGGAAAAAAATCCACAGTTTTCTTGTCGGATTTTCCGATGTTGTGTATGCGGCATAAGTCCATGTGGGGTGACTCAAAGTCAAGAGTGAATGAATTGTATCTGCAGCACAGAGAACGAAGATCATTCGAGAAAAGGAGAACGGGAAACGCAGTTCGGGAAAGTCACCATTATCAGCCAATGTGGCTTAGTCCCTGTCCTACTCTGGACCAATCAGTGAGCAGTATGGGTGGAGGAATGGATTTAGTGTTAATGACCCACCTGTGCTGATCTCTGTAGGAGTGTCCTCCTCTATAAATGTCCCCGTTATTCCATCCTCCTCCATAGACTGCTGATCATCCCTCACATACGTCTCTTCTTCTTCTGATTTATCCTTCACTTTCATATCTGTCAGATCTTCACCCTAAACCAAGAGAATGATCAATAATAACTTCTATAAATAGAAGGTCAACAATGTGAGATCACATAAACAAAATGACGTTTTGTAGGCGCCACACATTATCCCCCATGATGTCATTTTCATGTTCTAGATGCTTCGTCCCACCAACCTGATAAAGGCGCGAGTAGCTGTGATCTTCCCATCTGGAACTCCGGGAATGCAGAGGACGGGGACATCTCTCTGGAGGGTGTATGGTATTAGGTGGCTCCATCATAGGGTCCTTGTGGGGGTCTTTCTGTCCTTCTGAACACTCCTTCATCACCCCATCCTTATCATCCTCCTCTTTTATCTCTTCTTTAACCTCAACTTTAGGATCTCTCAGGTTTCCACTCTGAATATAGAATAAAAA
Source organism: Rana temporaria (assembly GCF_905171775.1). Classification (NCBI taxonomy): domain Eukaryota; kingdom Metazoa; phylum Chordata; class Amphibia; order Anura; family Ranidae; genus Rana; species Rana temporaria. The sequence goes on from NC_053496.1 coordinate 187,674,722, forward strand.
TGACATCAATGGTAACAATGCAGATAATGTACAGATCCTAATGATACTATCAGTGATTGTTCCTCATCTACCTGATGATGGTGGGGGATGGTGTGACCTTCCTGTGTGGAATCCCGGGAATACAGAGGACGGGGACATCTCTCTGGGGGGTTCCTGGTATTAGGTGGCTCCATCATATCCTTGTGTTCTTCTGAAAACTCCTCCATCACTCCATACTCCTCATCCTCCTCTTTATACTCTTCTTTTACAACAATATTGAAATCCTCAAAGTTTCCACTCTAAAATATTTAATAACACATTTATTGTAAAAAAATATAAAAAAGGCTTGTGTATAAAACATAACTAGTAATGAAAATTAATCAACAACCTCCGGTGGGTTCCTGGTATCAGGAGGCTCCATCATATCTTCGAGATCCTCTGAAAACTCCTCCATTTCACCATCATCCTCATCCTCCTCTTTAAGCTCTTCTTTAACATCAATATTATCATCCCAGAGGTTTCCACTCTGAATATATAATAAAACATTAATTGTAACAAACATGCTATGTATAAATCATAAACACCAATCATTGTTCCTCATCTACCTGATGATGGTGGGGGATGGTGTGACCTTCCTGTGTGGAATCCCGGGAATACAGAGGACGGGGACATCTCTCTGGTGGGTTCCTGTAGCTGGATGACTCCACCATGGTGTCCTGGTACAGATCTTGTTGTTCTTCTGGAACCTCCAACTCCTCCATCACCTTATCATCGTCTTCCTCTTTTATCTCTTCTTTAACCTCAACTTTAGGATCTCTCAGGTCTCCACTCTGAATATAGAATAAAAATGACATCAATGGTAACAATGCAGATAATGTACAGATCCTAATGATACTATCAGTGATTGTTCCTCATCTACCTGATGATGGTGGGGGATGGTGTGACCTTCCTGTGTGGAATCCCGGGAATACAGAGGACGGGGACATCTCTCTGGTGGGTTTCTGTTACTGGATGTATCCACCATGGTGTCCTGGTACAGATCTTTGTGTTCCTTTGGAAACTCTGACTCCCCCATATCCTCATCCTCCTCCTCTTTTATTTCGTCATTAATATCGACCTGTGTGGAATCCCGGGAATACAGAGGACGGGGACATCTCTCTGGTGGGTTCCCATTACTGGATCCATCTGTAGGAAACACACACACTGACTGAATACATTGTTTCTATGTGTTTATCAGATGATGGGGGATCTAGGTGGGGCCTCCGTACTGCTCTCTCCTTTACAATAAAGTCTCCTCTTACCCGGTGATGTGAGGGGCGGCTGATTGTCCATCATGACGTCCTTGTAGAGATCCTTGTGTCCTTCTAAATACTCCCACTCCTCCATGGAGAAATAGACAGTGACATCCTGACACCTTATAGGAACCTGACACACACAATGATACAGTCACCATCCAGACACACCCCTTGTCTGTTACTGGATAATGTCCCAGAATCCTCCTCACCTCTCCTGTCAGCAGCTCCATCATCTTCTTGGTGACTTCTAGAATATTCTCCATGTTGTGTCTCTCGGGTTTTAGGGAGTCACATGGAGGCACTGTGATGGTCATGTGATCACCTGACTTCACAAGAGGAAATCTCTGTATTGGGGAACCAATAAGAATATCATGTTAGAATCCCAGAATCCTCCTCACCTCTCCGGTCAGGTCTGTGTTTTATTAATAGAGATAAGAGTGATGTCATGTGACCTCCCAGAATCCTCCTCACCTCTCCGGTCAGGTCTGTGTATTATTATTAGAGATAAGAGTGATGTCATGTGACCTCCCAGAATCCTCCTCACCTCTCTGGTCAGGTCTGTGTATTATTAATAGATATAAGAGTGATGTCATGTGACCTCCCAGAATCCTCCTCACCTCTCTGGTCAGGTCTGTGTATTATTAATAGAGATAAGAGTGATGTCATGTGACCTCCCAGAATCCTCCTCACCTCTCCGGTCAGGTCTGTGTATTATTAATAGAGATAAGAGTGATGTCATGTGACCTCCCAGAATCCTCCTCACCTCTCCGGTCAGGTCTGTGTATTATTAATAGAGATAAGAGTGATGTCATGTGACCTCCCAGAATCCTCCTCACCTCTCCGGTCAGGTCTGTGTATTATTAATAGAGATAAGAGTGATGTCATGTAACCTCCCAGAATCCTCCTCACCTCTCTGGTCAGGTCTGTATATTATTAATAGAGATAAGAGTGATGTCATGTGACCTCCCAGAATCCTCCTCACCTCTCCGGTCAGGTCTGTGTTTTATTAATAGAGATAAGAGTGATGTCATGTGACCTCCCAGAATTCTCCTCACCTCTCCGGTCAGGTCTGTTTTATTAATAGAGATAAGAGTGATGTCATGTGACCTCCCAGAATCCTCCTCACCTCTCCGGTCAGGTCTGTATTATTAATAGAGATCAGAGTGATGTCATGTGACCTCCCAGAATCCTCCTCACCTCTCCGGTCAGGTCTGTTTTATTAATAGAGATAAGAGTGATGTCATGTGACCTCCCAGAATCCTCCTCACCTCTCCGGTCAGCAGGTAGATGATCTCCAGAGTGAGGTTTAGTATCTTCTCAGTCATGTGACTCCGGTCCTCCTCCATCCTCATTCCTGCTGTCATCTAGGAAGGTTTCCCTGTAGACAGATAAGATTAATAACAGGAAATAATCTAGATTGGCATTGGTTGTACAATATTAGGGTGAAGATATCAGGAAATAATATGAATATATGTACTTTAGAAGTATGGCCACCAGTGGGAACATTTCTTTTTTTTAATCAAAACAACGTTTATTGAGCATAGAAAGTACATGGACATACAGGTAACTAGTGCAACAGGCACTACATTTGCGAATTAATCCCATTAATATACATACAGGCATGGCAAAAAGCAGTACAGGTGCATGCATAGTACAGTTTGGAGGGGGGACAGAGCAGTGTGGGATCAGTGAGGGTGCCCCATGGGGAGCCTGCAGGGTTACCAGAAAGGAGAAAGGAGCATGGCTAGTCTTCTGCGTCACAGGTGGAGGCGTCCCCCAGCCATCTATCCTAAATGTTATGGTATTTGCCTGGGCATCCCCTATGGAGCATTTTTTTGAAATGAAGTGTGTTATTGACAGCTCTGATACACTGATGTAGTGTAGGAGGGGATCCCCTCATCCATGTCTTGGCTATTTGAAGCCTGGCAAGAAATAATGTTTTTTGCAGAAATATATTCAGGTACTTTTCGGCCTTGGAAAGCAAGAGAAGCCCCAACACACATTGGTGAGGGCAGAGGGACAGCTGGGAGCCCATGCGGTCGTGGAGGAACCGGACCACCTGGGTCCAGAACCCCTGTATGCAAGGACATGTCCAGAGAAGATGGTACAAGGTGGCGTTAGGATGGTCACAGCCGGGGCAGTTGGGGCTAAGTCCAAGTCTGTATTTTGTATTTAGAGATGCGGTAGGGCGTCAGGTATGATCGATGAAGTATATATAGGTGGGTGAGGCGATCAGAGAGCTTAGGGGAAACGATTCTACAGTTGGCGAGAGCCTCCTCCCAGTCTTCAGCCGACACGTCGCCCAAATCAGGCTCCCAGCGGGATTTCAGTGGTGGTGGTAGCCGAGGGCACCAGAAGATAGGCATAGAACTGGGAGATCAGCCTTTTGGGGTCCCTGCCCAGGACAATGTCCACCGGTAACTGGGATCTCGAGGACAGGGACGGCGTAGTGGGAACATTTCTAATCTGGATTATTAAATGTTTGCCATGATTTTTGGGGTTCCACAATTTATGTTGGATGCCTCAAAGTGACCTTGTGTATGAGGCCTGTGTGATCTCCCTATACTCCAGAGACTCTACTGATCACATTTCGGAGACTGGGATCATTATGTAAAAATTAACATTCAGGGTCACTTACGGGGCCAGAAACATCTTAAATTTTGAAGATACGTCACCTTTTCCACCTCATCAGTTTATACCGACGGATTATACCGCTTTCATTGGGTGCAAGTGATGGGAGGGTCTATTGTAGATGTGACTTTGGATTTGTATGTCTTTATTGTGACTAGAAACAAAGGGGGAAAAATACTCCTCCGTTATTCTAAATATAAATATGTGTATTATCATCTGCTGGAGATAAAAGACGTCACAGTGACTATGGAGGAAGAGGACGGACATGACGGGGTTACTGGGTGTAAATAGAAAATAAGATCTTATTACCTCCTCAGCTGCCAGTTCCAGCAATGTCTCCTCACTACTTCCTCCCGACTCAACTCTCACCCGGAAGTTCCTTGTGTACCTGACATCACTTCCTGTCTGTACCTGACATCACTTCCTGTCTTCCACAGAGACTTCTTTTCTGGATAAGTGAGACCACCATCTTGTGGAGCACAGAGGGACCGCAGCCTTCCAATTTATCATACTGAATTCATCTGCTAACCAACTACCCAAGTAGATGAGGCAGTTCTTGACTGCTCTCAATGATTTCCAAATTGAGGAAACACACAGTGTAAGGGCAGAAGCTACTTAGCAGATCTGGACACACCTTCAGACCAGCGATGATACCCTATGATGGTGGACATCATCTGTCTTAGGAGATAAATGAGTTTGTAAAATACATAAATTGATTTAACTGGTGAGTTAATTTGATCCCTGAGCTGGTTCCCACCCGGCACAGAACGGGAAGAAGAGTGCCTATCAGCTTGAGGAATGCGACTGATCAACCAATTATGCTGGGGGCCCTGTATGCTGGTGGGACAGGTGAGTGCAGCCACTCTTGTATTCCCTGAAGAAGCCAACGACTTGAAGAATGGTCAGCGGTTGCAGACGGAGTTCCAGTGAAGTGCAGAAGTCCTATCCCCTGCTTGGCAGAAAAGGATGAGGTCTCAATTGATGAAATGGGAGAAGATCTTTTCCAAGGATGATTTTTATGTGGGATCAAGGAGTGCTCAACATAGGATCCGGCTGCAGAAAGACAAACCTTTCCAAGAGCGGGCCAGAAGAACACCTTTCAGTGATTTGGAAGACTTACGAGAGCAGTTGGCGGAGTTAAAGAGGTCAGGAGTTATTCAGGAATCCTGGAGTCCTTATGCATCTCCCATCATAGTAATGAGGAAGAAGAATGGGTCACTATGCATGTGTATCAACTACCGGACTTTGAACCAGCACACCATCCCGGACCAGTACACCACACCCCGCATTGAAGATACCTTACAGTGCCTTACTGGAGCCAAGTGGTTTAGTGTGCTTGATTTGAAGAGCGGGTATTATCAGATCCCCATGCACCCAGAAGACCAAGAGAAGACAGCATTCATCTGCCCTTTAGGATTCTATGAGTTCAGCCGAATGCCTCAGGGTTTGTCAGGGGCCCCTGTGACCTTTCAACAGGTGATGGAAAGAACCTGTAAGAGAAATGAACCTTGTGGAGATGTTGGTGTATTTGGACAACATCATTGTATTCGGTAGAACGCTAGAAGAGGTATTCTCTTGCCTCCATGAAGAAGGACTGAAACTGTTATTAGAAAAATGCCATCAGTCATCTATTTGGGTCATGTTGTCTCTGCCGGAGGGACTGCCACAGACCCGTAGAAGCTGGAGGCTGTTACCACCTGACCCAGGCCAAGGACTGTAACCGAATTAAGATCTTTCCTGGGATTCTGTTCCTACTATCGACGGTTTGTGGCCAACTTTGCCAAGATTGCCCGGCCTCTCAACAAGCTATTACAAGTGGCCACAGGAGAGGAGGAATATGGATTTAAAACCAAGAAGAGTGGCACTCGTATTAAGCAGAGTCTGTACAAGGACAATGGGTCCCTCAATCGCTTCTCGGCCTTTTGGCTAAGATCAAGTGTAGTATCTGTTCTTATCAGTTGTTAGAGGAGTGCTGAAGCACCTCCGTTGGGAGGGTGGATGCACTCCAATAACGTAATAGCACCTGGAAGGGTGGTTTCAGCAGGGGCTATGCCGGGCTACCCGACAGTACTGGGGGCAGGCCACTAGTCAAGTCTGAGCCATCTGGAAGGGTGCTTCTGGTGAGGATGGGTGGCTGCACTTGGTCTGGTCTTTTTGCCGAGTTCTAGTCTGGCCTTCTGGCCGGCTGGTGTAAGTGCTATCTCTGTCGGCGATCTGGTTGGAGGAGCTGGTAATACCCTGGGATGTGACGGGGTAGGACCATGCAAATCCGCTGGGTTGATGGGGGGTCTGGAAAGGCTAGTATTGGCGGAGGCTGCTAACTGGAGCGGCAGTTCTCCCCAATAAAACCTTGATGGATATGGAACGAAAAGCCTATGGTGCATGTGCCCCTGGAGTGGCAGTCCAGGGGTATCTGAGAATCACTGTGTGAGGGACACTTTGATTCAAGGATACCACGGTCACTGCACCAGATACACGCTTTTTTTTAGCACCTGCCTCCTGGGCCGGGCCTTTTGGCTAGGACCGGAGGAATTTTTTATTCCTGGCCGGAGGGCCTGGTCATTGTTCACCACAATGACCACTTCTTCACTCTCCTCTCCACTATCCCTTCCCTCACTTTATTTTATTTATTGCCTATGTTTGTCACTTTTTTTGTTGTGCACGTTTTGTGTCACTGTGTAATCAGTAGGGTGCCGGTCCTCGGACCAGCCCTGAACGTCTTGGGAGTGGGTGGACATGGCCTTCTGGCTTAGTTCGCCTGCTCTCATGGGCTCTCCCTTCGGGGGAGCCCCACCTAGTACTGGGAGGGTTCTGTTTCGGCAGTCCCTCCGAGGAAGTTGGGTCCGTGTCGGCTTCGGTTGCTCGGACCACAGTACCTCAGTCCCCGTCTGGAGCCTAATGCCCGGGGGATCAGGGTTTTGGGTCCTTTCTTCACAGGAGGACCACTTGACGTTGCCCCCGTCTGCATGTTTTTGTGAACACTCTTTATGTGTGTGCACATTTGTTCTGCACTGGGTGGAGTTTTTTGGGTGTGTTCACACGCCATAGGCTTTTAAGAAAAAAAAACAACTTGATTAGGATAGAGAAAACCCAACAGAGACACACGGAGAAAGGCTGATGCCTCGTACACACGATCGGTATTCCTGTCGGGAAAACTACCATGCTTTCTTTTGGCCCAGGAAAACCGGCCGTGTGTATGCTTCATAGCAGTGTTTTTTTTCTCGCAGTTTTCCTATAGGGAAACACTGCGGTGGAGCATACACACGGATGGTTTTCCCGACCAAAGCTCTCCTGGCAGTTTTCCTGCCAGGAAAACCGGCCGTGTGTACAGGAGAAAAGTGACCGAGCCGGTTCTCGGTGGTGTGTACAAGGCATTAGAGTCCATGTTCTGCTCATCATGTGTGAGAAACTTGAGAAAAACATCATGTGTGAGAAACTTCTTATCTGAGGATCTGAACAATCTGTAAGGTTGACACGTCTACACATTTTCTCGAAGATTTTGTAGGCACAGAAACAACCCAACAGGAATACCTGTAGAAAGGTTTGGAATCCATATTCTACCCATCATGACCTCACGTGTGTGGAGGAATCTCCCCTCTGGGGATCCATGACTGCCCCAGTCTGTAAGATGACTCATCTACATTTTTTTTTCTATTGAAAAGCCTGTGGCGTGCATAACACAACCCAAAAAACTTCACCCGGTGCAGGAAAAAATGTGTACACACATAAAGAGTGATACACAAAAAACTGTGATGGGTGCATCGTCAAATAGGCTCCTGGCAGGGACTCGAGTAATCTGTGGTCCGTGCAGCCGAAGCCGACATGGACCCAACTTCCTTAGAGGGTCTCCCGAAACAAAACCCTCCTCGGTGAGGCTTCCCCGAAGGGAGACCCCATGAGAGCAAAAGGGCATGTCCACCTACTCCCAAGACGTTCAGAGCAGGCCCGAGGACCAGCACCCTACTAATCACGCACAAAGGTGTACAAAAAGTGCACCAACAGAAAAAGACATAAAGTGACAAACAAGGGGGTAAAATAAAAAAATAAAGTGGGGGGAGAAGGAAGGTGGGAGAGGTGAGTGGAAAGTGACCATCGTGCAAAACGATGGCCGGCCCTCCGGCCAGGAAACAAAAATTCCCCTGGTCCTAGCCAAAAGGCTCGGCCCTAGAGGCAGGTGTTAAAAAGTGTGTTGTGGAGATCGTGACCAAAGTGCCATATGGTAAGTGCCCCTCAAACACTTGTGCAATGTATGGCAGTGTGGTGTGCAGGTTCCAACTCAAACCATTGGTTGACTTATCTTATGGGCACTATTTATGCTATTGGAGTTAACTTACTAAAGAGTTGAATGAATCATTGTGAAGGAGCTTGGTTGATCCTGGACCTCAGAGAATAGGGATCGTGAGTACAAGACTTACACAATTTATGTTGGTGACTGTGACGGTATCGGTATGATATCCCCGTCAACGTTCCCTTCTTCCCATAATGAAAATCACCCCAATATTCCACGAGGAGGGATATCCCTGGAATCGCCCAGAAAGCCACACATGAGACCAGCTTACTGCTTGAACAACACAGCCTTTAATGTTATGACACACAGCTTATATGTCATTTCCAAAACTGTTACAATGACAAATCTCCGCCCCCCTCACACTGGGGCTTCCATACAGATTATAGGCAGACACGACGGGGCCGATGCTGAAAACACATTTTCTTTAGACAATGACATCAATGACGCTGAGCACTAGCTGTACTGAATACATCAACCAGACCGCTCGACCCCGCATATAGAGAGATAATTACCACAATGAAGCAATCAGAATAATTAACACAAGCCACTTAAACCCAGCTCTCCTTCACACAACACAATAGATCAATTAACCTTTAGAAATAGTGAGGGGACATTAGCACATCAATAACCTGGCTAGCAGGGAGCAGTAAACTGAGACATATAGGCACATGTATCACAATGGCCCCCCTTTTGCTCCCTGCTCCGGAAAACCCGGTTGGACCTTCCCTGGTCCAGTAGGGTTGACGGGTTCAGAGCTATTAGTCAGAGGTTAACTCCGTTTGGCATGACTGACCTCCCTTGGCAACTGCTTCAGACTCAGGTATGTCACCGGGTCGTCAGATCACACGCCGGTCAGTCCCCAAGTCTTTGTGCGATCTGCAAAGTCACCAGAAGTCAGTGTGAAGACAGCGAATGGGTCTGTGCACCGCCGTCTAGGTGTCCCGCTATGGGAGGGGGCAGGTTATGGCTCTGAAGTGACAATCCCAGGAGATTCATAAAAAGAAAAAGTTATATTTGTTGAAATGCTGTAGCACTGGTGCTCAGAGTCTGGGGGGGGGGGGAATCAGAGCCCCATAAGGTCAGCCACCCCCTGCTCCCTCCGCAGCCGCCGGTTCTCCTCTTGGAGCTTCTCCAGCTCCATCTCCAGTTCATGCTGCTGTGACCTCAGGTGGTTGTTCTCCTCCTCCATGCGGCTTATGCACTCCTCCAGCTCTATGTACTCACGGATCAGCTCCTGCTTGCTCATGTCCTGCAGGCTCTCCACGTGGTCCTTTATCATCAGGAACTGGGTGGTGGTGTAAGGGGCCACCGGTGGGCCCTTGGCGAACATCTCGGCACGCATCTGGGACGCCCGCTGCGACTCCCTCTCCTCCAGTCGCTTCTTCTCCTCCCAGGTCAGCTTGTTATACGGCTTCCAGGACCTCTTCTTCTTGAAGGGTGGCCGGCGGTGCCTCTTTCTGCCCAGCTCCCTCCAGGGCCCCTCCGGCTCAGGGCTGTCGCCCATGACCAGCTGACAATGGTGTTCCCTGTTGTCCGTAATAACAGATTGTACCATGAGGGCTTCGTAAGGGGTGCCCAATGGTTCTTCCTGACCCAGCTCCTTTGGATCCCAAGCCGAGTCTACACAATGGGCTGCTGCTGGTGGGCGGTACCCAGGTTGAGACCAATTCGACCTGGTGTTGTCATTCATGGGGCAATTCTGCTTGAAGTGACCCAGCTGTTTGCACCGGAAGCAGCGTTTTTCGTTGCCCTCCTGGCGATGATAGCGAGGGCTAGATGTCACCGGTCTGTTAGGAGGTTGGTATCTAGCGGTTGGTGGGTGTGAGGGCACCGTTTGTGGTGGAGGTTGTTCCTGTGGTGTGACCTGGTTCGTCTTGCGAGTATCTGCATATTCATCCGCCAACTTCACGGCCTCTGGTAGAGTCATGGGCCTGCGATCTCTCACCCAATCCTTGACGTCCGTCTGGATGTGATTGTAAAATTGCTCCAGGAGCATTAGTTGCAAAATGTCCTCTGCGGTGGTGGCCTGGCTGCTGTTAGCCCAGTTAGAGGCCGACCGGGACAATTGGCATGCCCATTCCGCATAAGAGTCTTTCGTGGTTTTGCGTGAGTCCCTGAACTTCTGTCGGTGGGACTCTGGGGTTACTGCATAACGAGCTAGGAGCACTTCTTTAACCCGGGCGTAGCTATGAATATCCTGATCTGGCACGGTCCGGAAAGCATCAGAAGCTTTGCCTGACAGTTTGCCTGACAATATTGCAACCCAGTCTCCTCTAGCTATTCGGTGCAGGTTACATTGTCGCTCAAAATCCGCCAGGAAGTCATCAATCTCACAGTCCTTTTCATCAAAAGCTTTAAAAGCGCTAAACGGAATCTTCCTTGCGTCTGCTGTGCTGTACTCACTGTTCGGAGAAGGTGCGGCTGCTTGTTGGACTGCTGCCAGTTTTAACTGTAGCTCTGCGTCTCTTATTTGTTTATCCTTCTGTAGCTCTGCGTCCCTTATTTGTTTATCCTTCTGTAGTTCTGCGTCCCTTATTTCTTTATCCTCCTGTAGTTCTGCGTCCCTTATTTCTTTAGCCTTCTGTAGCTCTGCGTCTCTTATTTCTTTAGCCTTCTGTAGTTCTGCGTTTACTAACAGGTCCATCACTTTCAGTACCACATCTGGCGTTGGGTTCGGGCCGAACCACGCTAGCTTCTCTCTCATTAGCTTGTTGGCTGGCGATTCCTCCTCCTGAATCACTGGTGTCTCCATCTCTTGTACTGCTGGCGTTGCTGCAATCCCGTCCTCCTGGTCTAGCTCCATTGATTCTGCTATGATGACCCGCTTGGTTTTGTTGCTAGCAATCCTTCCACGAACTTCCAGTAGTTCTTCCAGTGTCTGCTTGGAATCCGGGTGTAAAGGAGAGTAGAAGGGAAGATCCCGCTGCTGCCAACCAATTGTGACGGTATCGGTATGATATCCCCGTCAACGTTCCCTTCTTCCCATAACGAAAATCACCCCAATATTCCACGAGGAGGGATATCCCTGGAATCGCCCAGAAAGCCACACATGAGACCAGCTTACTGCTTGAACAACACAGCCTTTAATGTTATGACACACAGCTTATATGTCATTTCCAAAACTGTTACAATGACAAATCTCCGCCCCCCTCACACTGGGGCTTCCATACAGATTATAGGCAGACACGACGGGGCCGATGCTGAAAACACATTTTCTTTAGACAATGACATCAATGACGCTGAGCACTAGCTGTACTGAATACATCAACCAGACCGCTCGACCCCGCATATAGAGAGATAATTACCACAATGAAGCAATCAGAATAATTAACACAAGCCACTTAAACCCAGCTCTCCTTCACACAACACAATAGATCAATTAACCTTTAGAAATAGTGAGGGGACATTAGCACATCAATAACCTGGCTAGCAGGGAGCAGTAAACTGAGACATATAGGCACATGTATCACAGTGACTAAAGCCTGTTAGCTCACCATGACATGAACCAGGGCTACTGGGCTAGGCCAAGGGGTAGGTGGAAGAGGTGGCTGCCTTCGACAACTCAGCAGGAGACAGATGAAAAATGGCAGGAACTTCAACTGATGCGGCACACATTGGCCTTCTTACCTTCTGTGCTGAAGGCCTTATCACAGGACTGAACCTTACCAACTTAAGCCATTGGTTGACACATCTTATGGGCACTCTTTACGCTATTGGGGTAAATAGGACCAGGGGAATTTTTGTTCATGGCCGGAGGGCCGGCCATCGTATTGCACGGTGGCCACTTTCCACTCACCTCTCCCACCTTCCTTTTCCCCCACTTTCTTTTTTATTTTTCCCCTTTTGTCACGTTACGTCTTCTTTTTGTTGGTGCACTTGCACTTTATGTGTGATTAGTAGGGTGCGGGTCCTCGGGCCAGCCCTGAACGTCTTGGGAGTAGGTGGACATGGCCTTCTGGCTTAGTTTGCCTGCTCTCATGGGGTCTCCCTTCGGGGGAGCCGCACCGAGGAGGGTTCTGTTTCGGCAGATCCTCCAAGGAAGTTGGGTCCGTGTCGGCTTCGGCTGCACGGACCACAGATTACTCTAGTCCCTGCCAGGAGCCTAACGCCCCGGGGGATCAGGGTTGGGTCCTTTTCGGAGGACCATTTGACACAGCCCCCGTCACAGTTTTTTTGTGTTTCACTCTTTATGTGTGTGCACATTTTTTCCTGCACCGGGTGAAGTTTTTGGGTTGTGTTATGCACACCACAGGCTTTTCAATAGAGCTATTGGGGTAAATTTACTAAAGAGTGGAATGAATCATTGTCAAGGAGCTTGGTTGATGCTGAGGAGACTCAGAGAATTAAGATTGCGTGTACAAGACCAACACAATTTTTGTTGGTGACTAAAGTCTCCTAGCTCACTATGACACAAACCAGGGCTGGACTAAGGGGTAGGTAGAAGAGATGGTCGCTTTCGACAATTCAGCAGAAGAGCCTCTCATTGGTCCCGGGCCCCTGATGGGTCAGTTCGCCCCTGCACAGGACTAAACCTTACCTTAAGGAACCTTTCCAAGTCAAGCCATTGGTTGACCTATCTTATGGGCACTCTTTACGCTATTGGGGTTCACTTACTAAAGAGTGGAATGAATCATTGTCAAGGAGCTTGGTTGATGCTGGACCTCAGAGGAGACTCGGAGAATAGAGATTGCGAGTACAAGACTTACACAATTTTTGTTGGTGACTAAAGTCTCTTAGCTTACTATCACATGAACCAGGGCTGGACTAAGGGGTAGGCAGAAGAGGTGGCCGCCTTGGACAATTCAGCAGGAGATGGATGCTAAAAAGTCAGGACCTTCAACCGATGCGGCACACTTTGGCCTTCGTTTCTTCTGTGCTGATGGACCTCATTACAGGACTGAACCTTACCTTAAGGAACCTTTCCAACTCAAGCCATTGGTTGACATATCTTATGGGCACTCTTTATGCTATTGGGGTTCATTTATTAAAGAGTGAAATTAATCATTGTCAAGGAGCTTGGTTGATGCTGGACCTCAGAGGAGACTCAGATAATAGGGATTACGAGTACAAGATTTACACAATTTGAGTTGGGTTGGTGATGGACCTCATCACAGGACTGATATGGGGGATGGTGTCACCACAGGTTGTCCAAGCCAAGATATCACCAGCACACCATGTGTAGATAAACAGATAGGACATTTCTAACGTTTGCAGCAGAAAGTTTACACCACAAAATGTACTCAGCCAATGAGAGGTAATGACTAAATATTTTATTTTAAAAGGCCTAGAGGACCGCCTTTTAAGTGGTGGGGTTTGCGCGTTTCGTCCTGGAAGACGACTTGAAAAAACAGACCTCTTGCAAGAGAATAATAGACCTATAAGTCTACATACAACAAAATGTACTCAGCCAATGAGAGGTAATGACTCAATTTTTATTTTAAAAGGCCTAGAGGGTTGCCTTTTAAGTGGTGGGATTAACGTGTTTCGTCCCTCCCTGAGGACGACTTGAGAAAACAGACCTCTTACAAGAGAATAGCAGACCTCTAAGTCTCCATACAATAAAATGTACTCAACCAATGAGAGGTAATGACACCATTTTTATTTTTCTACTACTACCAATGGCCGACACGGTACAAAACCACATGCATGTCCTTGGAGAAATCTAATCTACTTATGAACTGTTTCTTACATGATGAAGATCAACCCCATATTTTCTGAGGTGAATATCAAGGTGGGCTTCCTCCCAGTGTGGGATCTCTGATGTACGGCAGAATACGATTCATATAGCAGACATTTCCTGCACTTGGAAATCGAATACACTTCGAGTGATCTCTGGAGTAAGACAAAACTTCTGTGAAAAAAATTTCCCGCACTCAGGGCAGGACTATGGTTTGTATCCCCGTGTGTATTCTCTGATGTCTGTAAAGATTGGACCTCTCTGAAAAACTTTTCCCGCACTCATTACAGGAATACGGCTTCTCCCCCGTGTGAGATCTCTGATGTCTGTAAAGATAGGACTTGTCTGAAAAACATTTCCCGCACTCAGGACAGGAAAACGGCTTCTCCCCCGTGTGTGATCTCTGATGTATGTCCAGTGCAGATTTATGAACAAAACATTTCCCACACTGATGACAGGAATGCGACTTTTCACCTGTGTGCAATTTCCGATGATTGCAAAAAAGGAAATTCTCTGAAAAACTTTTCCCGCAGTCAGGACAAACATATGGCTTCTCACCTGTGTGTGACCTCTGATGTTTTTCCAGGGCATGTTTATTAAAAAAACATTTCCCGCACTCGGGACAGGAATACGGCTTCTCACCCGTGTGCAATCTCTGATGTGTACAAAGATTGGACTTCTCCAAAAAACATTTTCCGCAATCGGGACAGGAATATGGTTTCTCACCCGTGTGCGATTTCTGGTGTCTGTAAAGTTTGGACTTATCCGAGAAAGATTTCCCGCACTCAGGACAGGAATGCGGCTTCACTCCCATGTGAGACATTTGATGTGCGACAAGTTTTGCATTACGTACAAAACATTTCCCGCACTCAAGGCAGGCAAATGGCTTTTCCCCCGTGTGAGATCTTTGATGTCTGTAAAGATGGGACGACTCGGAAAAGCATTTCCCGCACTCAAGGCAGGAATACGGCTTTTCCCCAGTATGAGACCTTCGATGTTTGGTGAGATCCGCTTTATGTAGAAAACGTTTCCCGCACTCAGGGCAGGAATGTGGCTTCTCACCTGTATGTGATTTTTTATGCACATAAAGACCAGATTTAAAACGGAAAGTCTTCCCGCACTCGGGACAGGGAAACCTCTTTTCTGTTGGAAGGACGGCCCTGTCCCGCACAGTCTGAGGTTCCTCAGGATAAGAGGAATACGATGGTCCGGCACCGTCCCTCACAGTCTGAGGTTCCTCAGGATAAGAGGAATACGATGGTCCGGCACCGTCCCGCACAGTCTGAGGTTCCTCAGGATAAGAGGAATACGATGGTCCGGCACCGTCCCGCACAGTCGGAGGTTCCTCAGGATAAGAGGAATACGATGATCCATCTACACTGTGTGGTGCCGGATGGACATTTGAGGTAGTCGGGTTTTCTCCTGGACTATACTGTGTGATGTCCTCATCTTCTACTTTACAGTCTGGAGACAAAGTGAGACAATCCTCTGAGGTTTTCCTCATCTCCCATCCATCTACTAAAATAGAAATACAAAGATTATTACTAGACATGAGCTGATTGGTTCCCCTAACCCAGGACTCCGCCCACATCAGGCAGCTTTGTCTCTGAGGATCTTACAATTCCCCCCTCAAGGTAACTAGTAAATGGGTCCTCTGATCTCCTACCAGATCATTTCTTTATTCATGGACCTTAGTCAGAGAGTGAGGAAACAACGAGAACTGTCTTTTATAGGAGTGACAGTGATGAGGAGATTATAGGACGAGTGTCCCCACCCCCTCTATCACTCATTGCCATCTTCCCAACACAAGAAGTCCCGCACTCCATGATTTAGTCATAAATAACAGCGGGGCTGAGCCCCACCAGAGGTCAGAGAGTGAGGATGGGGGAGAACAACCAAAATGAAGACTGGACTGATCCTGAAGATCACCATCATTGGTCATTTACTCGTCATAAATGAAACATTGTTTTCCTCGATGAGTTCCTTGTCAGGCTTGTCGAGAATCTTGACAAGCTTTCTTTACGTACACACTGTCAAGACAAAATCTGTACAACGGCACTATAAAGGGGAAGTTCGATTCCACTGGCGCCACCCTTGGGGCTGCTTTTGCTAATATTCATGTTACTGCATGTTACAGTGTGACGAATGTGCTATCTCCATTACAAACGCTACTTTTACCGAAGGTGCGCTCCCATCTCATACTTTATTCTGAGCATGCGTGGGTTTCTAAGCATACACACGATCGTTTTTCTCGTCGTAAACCAGCCCGACGAGAAAATTGAGACTCCCGATGAGAAAAAGGAGAACTTGTTCTCTTCTTTTTCTCGTCGAGTTCCATGACAGTTTTCTCGACGAAAAACATACACACGACTGTTTTCCTCTGCAAAAAAGCTCTGCCACCAAGTTTCTTGATGGATTCTGTCTAGGAAAACGGTCGTGTGTATGAGGTCTTCGGTTGAGTAGGGTGAAACTGTGTGGGGAGTGAGGTTTGTTGGGTTTAGACATTATGTATGATGCAGCCACCTCTCTTTTCTTTCATGGAATAAAACTATAGGTTGCTTTTACTACTCAGTGTGACCCTCATCTAGTGTATACTTCGAATGTTGGAGCGGAGACGGCTCATTGGAGTCAGCATCATAATAGTTTGTCAATGACCCACCTGTGCCGATCTTTGTAGCCATGTCCTCCTCTATAATTATCTCTATTATTCCATCCTCCTTCACAGACTGCTGATCATCCCTCACATACGTCTCTTCTTCTTCTTCTTCTTCTTTAACCTCAACTTTTATATCTATCAGATCTTCACTCTAAACCAAGAGAAGGATCAACAATATCATCTGTAAGATATAAGCTTTAATATTGTGACATCACATTAGCAAAAAAAATCCACACATCCTCCCCACAAGTCCATATTGTTGATACTACGTTCCACCAACCTTGTAGTGGTGAGGGCTGGTGTGACGATCCAGTGTGAAATTCCGGGAATACAGAGGACGGGGACATCTCTCTGGTGGGTTCCCTTTACTGGATCCATCTGTAGGAAACACACACACTGACTGAATACATTGTTTCTGTGACAGACCAAACAATGACAAGGGATTTTGGAGGGGTCTGCAGTATAGCGTCTTGCCTACTGACTACGGGCCCTGGCTTTGGAGGGGGCTATATTCTTTGGGAGGTGTGTGCCTGGGGGACCTCTGAAGCAGTTATACGTCTAAATCAAGTCCATGTCTCCCCAATTCACACAGAGTCTGAGATCTGGAGGACCCGGATGCAGATTTGGGGCCTCTGCGTTTTGTTGGGGTATAGACAGCGCAAACCAGCATTGACTGCTTCAACTCCCTCCTGGACTCAAAGTAGAAGATTCGGCTCAAAACAACCTGAGGCTGGTGTCTCTTGCCGGTATGTGTAATCTGTTTTCTGTTATAATATTTACCTGTGTTTGCCCATCCTGTCTAGGTGTGAAGTGTCTTTCTACCATTGTGTGCCTCCTAGGTGTGAATTCCCGTTGTTAATTGAGTCGCCTATTGTCTCTGTCTGTTTGCTAATCCTCCTGGAGATTCCTACAGCATGTAATTAGTCTTGTGTCAACTTTACCTCGTTACCTAGCCATTGTGGCATGTTTACCCCGATGTGCGAAATTTGTTTTTATTGTTCCTGAGGGGACTGCCCCTGTTTTTGACGTGTATAAAAACCTGAATTTCTGTTTAATAAATGTATTTCTTTGATTTTTATCCTAACATCTTATCTGCATACGATGCTTGGGGTAAAGGGCTGGTATTAGCAAACGGTCTGCTGGAAGGGTTTGGAGTGCAGGAGGCACTGTTTGGGGGAAGCACCCAGTCGGGGTGCCAGGTGGCCTGTCACAGTTTCTGTGTTTATCAGATGATGGGGGATCTAGGTGGAGCCTCCGTACTGCTCTCTCCTTTACAATAAAGTCTCCTCTTACCCGGTGATGTGAGGGGCGGCTGATTCTCCATCACGACGTCCTTGTAGAGATCCTTGTGTCCTTCTAAATACTCCCACTCCTCCATGGAGAAATAGACAGTGACATCCTGACACCTTATAGGAACCTGACACACACAATGATACAGTCACCATCCAGACACACCCCTTGTCTGTTACTGGATAATGTCCCAGAATCCTCCTCACCTCTCCTGTCAGCAGCTCCATCATCTTCTTGGTGACTTCTAGAATCTTCTCCATGTTGTGTCTCTCAGGTTTTAGGGAGTCACATGGAGGCACTGTGATGGTCATATGATCACCTGACTTCATAAGAGGAAATCGCTGTAGTGAGGAACCAATAGGAATATCATGTTAGAATCCCAGAATCCTCCTCACCTCTCTGGTCAGGTCTGTGTATTATTAATAGAGATAAGAGTGATGTCATGTGACCTCCCAGAATCCTCCTCACCTCTCCGGTCAGGTCTGTGTATTATTAATAGAAATAAGAGTGATGTCATGTGACCTCCCAGAATCCTCCTCACCTCTCCGGTCAGGTCTGTATTATTAATAGAGATACAAGTGATGTCATGTGACCTCCCAGAATCCTCCTCACCTCTCCGGTCAGGTCTGTGTATTATTAATAGAGATAAGAGTGATGTCATGTGACCTCCCAGAATCCTCCTCACCTCTCCGGTCAGGTCTGTGTTTTATTAATAGAGATAAGAGTGATGTCATGTGACCTCCCAGAATCCTCCTCACCTCTCCGGTCAGGTCTGTGTATTATTAATAGAGATAAGAGTGATGTCATGTGACCTCCCAGAATCCTCCTCACCTCTCCGGTCAGGTCTGTGTATTATTAATAGAGATAAGAGTGATGTCATGTGACCTCCCAGAATCCTCCTCACCTCTCCGGTCAGGTCTGTGTATTATTAATAGAGATAAGAGTGATGTCATGTGACCTCCCAGAATCCTCCTCACCTCTCCGATCAGCAGGTAGATGATCTCCAGGGTGAGGTTTAGTATCTTCTCAGTCATGTGACTCCGGTCCTCCTCCATCCTCATTGGAGCTGTCATTTTATCTAAACAGGTCTCCTTGTAGACGGATAACTTTGGGAAATGAAAGTAAGAATTATTTGGATGGTATTTGTCACACAATAATAGGATGTGGATGTGAGGGGGAATAGGTGCCTGCTGGATCAAAAATCAGCAGACAGGGAATAATTGCTCTGAGGACATGGGAGGGTCATCATGATGTACAGAAGGGGAAATTGCTGACGTTTGTCCGGAGTTACCGGCTAATCAGGATAATTGCCAAAAGTCCGGCTGCAAGGCTCCAATTTCTGGCAGCCTGCTGACTGACAGGAGTGATGTCACACTCTGCAGTAAAATAAGGGATTGGATTGGATAGCAGGAGGATGATGCTGGTGGAGTAGAGAGGAGTCAGGGATGAGTTTGTTCTCTTCCCTCCAATTGAAGCCCAGTGTGGGTAGGAGGAGGACAGCAGAGGGGGGGGGGTGTTCTCTTGGTTGCCAAGTACACTGCAGCATCCAATACATTGTAAAGGGTGGTGATTGGTTCTTGGGGCTCTGAATTTCAGGACTGGGCACTGCCAGAGCCTGTGCAATGGGAAGGTATTGCACTGCACCCCTATATGCATATTACTGATACTGTGGCCACACAATAGTCAATACTGCACAAACAGTCCTCCTCAAAATACGAGTGACAACCAAGGGATGAAGGACTGTCCTTCTTCATTCCACTTGGTATCCTAAAACATATCACTTGAGCAGTAATACAATGAGAAGGTGAAGGCCACCTACACTTCCTTCACTTGCAGGTGCCAGTACGGTAAGGTCTTTATAAAAAAAATACATGCTAATGGGGAGGGAGGACCATCATAGAACCATGACACCTCCACTAGAGTCCCTCTGAGCCTTAGAGCCTCCTATTTCCTCAAAGCCCTACAGTTCTTCAATCCTATCAAGGGCCCAAAGTCTTTTAGCTGTACTATCCCCTCAGGGGCCCTAAAGTCATTCAGCCTCAGTACCTCCTGAGATGTTCCTCAGCTCCTCTACATCCCTCAGAACCCTCAGTATTTTCCTCCCTCTGACACCAATGATGGAACGTATTCTTCATGGCAGGCTGGGGAATGTTTTCTTTCTCCTGACCAGCAATACTGTATAAGGGGCTCTATGCTCCATACACCTGACCCCGGCACTCCATCATTGTGTTGGCTGCATAGTGTAATGATTTGCCATTTTCAGGGTAATAATTGCCCTTTGTAGGCCAAGTATGGTCATTGTCTTGGGTGAACGTGGTCTGGTGTAATTGACTTGGCTCTAAATAACTGGAAAATGCCATTGACATTGGATTTAATAGGAAAGAGATTATTTAAAAAAAAAATGAATGAGTAACAAGGGGAAGTATGTAATAAGGGGCCCCCTTATTATAAACGGGACTTCAATACTAATAGGTCCCCCTGCAGACCCCCACATCCATTTTGAGGGACAGAATGCGGGAGGCCCATCAACATGGAAGGAAAATGTTCTGACCCTGAAAGGGTTAATCTAGGTTTCCACACTATATATGTGTGTATCATCATCTGCTGGAGATAAAAGACGTCACAGTGACTATGGAGGAAGAGGACGGACATGACGGGGGTTACTGGGTGTAAATAGAAAATAAGATCTTATTACCTCCTCTGTTCCCACTTCCAGCTTTGTCTCCACTCTACGTCCTCTTGACTCACCTCTCACCCGGAACTTCCTGCCTATACCTGACATCACTTCCTGTCCTCCATAGAGACTTCCTGTCTGGGTAGAAGTGAGATCACCGCCTGAGCTTAGAGCCCAGAGAAATGTCTTGCAGTGTGTGTATGTACTATATATCCTTATAGATGGGGTCATCTCCACTCCCACCAAGGGGGAGAGAAATATATTACTGCCTAGTCCAGCCTTTCTCAGCCAGGATTCCTCCAAAGGGTTCTAGGGATTCCTTAAAGCGGGAGTTCACCCATTAATCTAATTTTTCAAACAATCCCCTTAGATTAATGCTCGTTTTGTCTAGGGGAATCGGCTAGTTGTTTTAAAATATGAGCAGTACTTACCCGTTTTCGAGATGCATCTTCTCCATCGCTTCCGGGTATGGGTCTTCCGGAGCGGGCGTTTCTTCTTGACTGACAGTCTTCCGAGAGGCTTCCGACGGTCGCATCCATCGCGTCACTAGCCGAAAGAAGCCGAACGTCGGTGCGGCTCTATACTGCACCTGCGCACCGACGTTCGGCTTCTTTCGGAAAATCGTGACGCGATGGATGCGACCGTCTGAAGCCTCTCGGAAGACTGTCAATCAAAATAGGAACGCCCAGTCCCGCAGCCCATACCCGGAAGCGACGGAGAGGATGCATCTCGTAAACCGTAAGTACAGCTCATATTTTAAAACAACTAGCCGATTCCCCTAGACAAAACGAGCATGAAGCTAAGGGTAAAAAGTATATTGTACGGGTGAACCTCCGCTTTAAGCAATGAACAATTTCTGTTTCTCAGTACCATCTGACATCAATGAACTGTAATGGGGGCACTCAGGGGTTTTTCTAGGTGGAAAAAGACCAGGGGCTTCAGCCCGAAGTCCAGGCCCGGCACCGGGGGGGCCTGGACAAATTGGGGGCAAATTGCGCGGTCGTGCGACGTGGCTTCCAAACAAAAGTGACGTCCTTTTTTTCCCACAAATAAAGCTTTCTTTCGGTGGTATTTGATCACCTATAAACGAAAATAGAGCCACAATTTTGAAAAAAATTATATATTTTTAACTTTTTCTATAATAAATTTCCCCAAAAAACATTTTTTCCTCAGTTTAGGCCAGGGGTTTCCAAAGTACGGCCTGCGGGCCACATCCGACCCGCAAGGACGTTTCTTCCGGCCCGCAGCTAGAGTCCTCAGGGACGGTCTCTGCTCGGGTTGCAGGGCTTGCTCTGCATACTGACAGGCGGTGACACGTGCACGCTGTTGACGTTCAGATTTATTCAGTGCAGACTAGCCTCCCGCCCGCAGTTAAATTCAGTGACCTTGACGCTGTCATGTCACAGCGTGCACGTGTAACAGCTGAGTGGGAGCCGGGAAGTGCAGTAAATCTTCTCTACAGCCAGCCCTTGAGAGGAGTATCAGCGGTAACGTACACAGATCTACAGGGGAAGTATAGGACGGTGCAGGGAGACTGATGGAGAAAGAAATGTGCTCTAGTGGGGATGCAAGAGAAGGGGGGGACTGTGATGGGGACAAAAGTGTGGAGGGAGGGAGCTGTAATGGAGGACACAAATGTTAAGGGGGGGCTCTGATGGGG
The DNA here is from genome assembly GCF_905171775.1 of Rana temporaria. Lineage (NCBI taxonomy): Eukaryota > Metazoa > Chordata > Amphibia > Anura > Ranidae > Rana > Rana temporaria. The sequence goes on from NC_053496.1 coordinate 187,696,872, forward strand.
GCACAAGTGTGGGGGGACTCTGATAGAGGACGTGTGTGTGTGTGTGGGGGGCTCTAATGGGGACACAAGTGTTTGGGGGGCTCTGATGGGGTCACATATTCAGGGGGGATTATGATGGGGACACAGTTGTTCATGGAGTCTCAGGTGGGGACACAAATGTGGGAGGGGAACTCTGGTAGGGGACACAAGGATGGGGGGGGGCTCTGATGGATGCACATATTCAGGGGGATTATGATGGGGACACAATTGTTTGGGGGGACTCTGATGGGGGCACAAGTGTTTGGGGACTCTGTTGGGGCACAAGTGTTTGGGGGGGGACTCTGGTGGGGGCACATATTTAAGGGGGATTAAGATGAGGACACATATTTGGGGGGGGATTAAGATGTGGACACATATTTGGGGGGATTAAGATGTGGACACATATTTGGGGGGATTAAGATGAGGACACATATTTGGGTGGGATTAAGATGGGCACACATATTCAGGGGGGATTAAGATAGAGACACATATTCAAGGGGGGATTAAGATGGGGAGTTTATCAAGGAGTCTCTGGTGGGGACACATATGTGGGAGGAAGACTCTGATAGGGGACACAAGGATGGGGGGGGCTCTGATGGGGGACATAAGTGTGCAGGGGGGCTTTGATTGGGACACAAGTGTGGGGGCTCTAATGGGGACACAAATGGGCAGAAGGGGATTTAATGGGTGTGGGGAGGTGGCTATGAGGATAGTGTGTGGCAGGGTCTCTGATGTGGACACAAATGTGTAGGGGTGGCTTTAAATGGAGACACAAATGTGCAGGCAGAATCTGATGAGGACACAATTGTGTAAGGAGACTCTGATGGGGACACAGATGTATGGAGAGACTCTGCTGGGGACAGAAATGGGCAGGGAGTCTCTGATGGGGACACAGATGTATGGAGAGACTCTGCTGGGGACAGAGATGGGCAGGGAGTCTCTGATGGGGACACAGATGTATGGAGAGACTCTGCTGGGGACAGAGATGGGCAGGGAGTCTCTGATGGGGACACAGATGTACTGTATCAGGAAATTCTAAGTGTTTAGCCCTGGTGCACGAGACTCGGGGCTCTGAGAGCAGCCTTTCAAATTCTATTCTATTTCTTGGCTGAGGATTAATTTCGAAATAACTCGGCCCGCGAAAATCTGTGAAATTTATAAAGCGGCCCTCGAAGTAAAAAGTTTGGAGACCCCTGGTTTAGGCCGATACGTATTTTTCTACATATTAGTGGTAAAAAAGAAAAGAAAAATCGCAGTAAGGCCTCATTCACACATGTCAGTTTTGACGGCGGACCTGAACGGCCGCTCCATGCATCCCTATGGAGCGTCGGATGTCAGCGGAGACATGTCCGCTGACATCCAACCCTATCTGATCCACTAAAAACAGACGTATGGGGGGGCATGTCCCCATCCGTCCATGCAGATCGGATCGGGTAAGATCTGATGAAATGCTGTCCGTTTTCATCAGATCGCTCCATAGGAGACAGCGGTGCCCGACAAGCCCCTCCCCGCTCAGTGAGCAGAGAGGAGCTTGTCATCCGTCGGCTCAGCGGAGATCTGCGGACTGATCTCCCGCTGAGCGGGCGGACTCCGTAGGAACGGAGTCCGCCTCGTGTGAATGGGGCCTTAGGCCGCGTACACACGGTCGTTCCAAACCAATGAGAATGGTCCGACGGGCCATTTCCATCGGTTCACCGCTGAAGTGGCCTGATGGTCTGATGTGCGTACACACCATCGTTCCAAAAACCAATCGGGTCAGAACGCGGTGACGTCAAACACACGACGTGCTGAATAAAACGAAGTTCAATGCTTCCAAGCATGCGTCGACTTGATTCAGAGCATGCGCGGGTTTTGAACCGATGCTTTCTGTACTAACCTTCGGTTTGGACCAATCGGGCAGTGGTCCATCGGTTTGATTTTGAAGCATTTTTTTTAAAATTTTGGACCGAAGGAAAACAGACCGATGGGCTATACACACGGTCGGTTTCGACCGATGAAACTGAACCTCGGTCCATTCTCATCGGTTTTGTCCGACCGTGTGTATGCGGCCTGAGTGTTTATTGATTGGTTTGCGCAAGTCATAGCTTCTAGTGATGGACGAACATCCGATGGGACAGTTCGCGAACGATTTCAAATGTCCGCGAACCGCAAGTTCGCATCGGGCTCCATTGACTTTAATGGCAGGCGAATATTAAAAACCTGCAGGTCATATTTGCAGCCACAAAATACTTACTAGCTGTGCACAAATAGTCCCACAACATGGACACTGACCTACCAGAAGTATTAAGTGAAAAGCCGGATACATAAGTAAGTGCCGGCCATTACAGGCCCCAAAAAGCAAACAACTTTGTATTCTGTGGCTGGTGGTACATTAGGCATTCACTGGATACAGAAGTAAGTGTCGGCCATTACAGGCCCCAAAAATTAGCCCACGGCCACAGGCGTTCACCGAGCAGCAAACAACTTTGTATTCTGTGGCTCGTGGTACATTAGGCATTCACCGGATACAGAGTAAAGTGTCGGCCATTACAGGCCCGAGAAATTAGCCCACAGGCGTTCACCAGAATTTGAATGAAACATGGTCTACTGGTCACATATGTTGAATTCCTCCGAGATCCATCCCTTATTCATTTTTATAAATGTGAGGTAGTCAAGACTGTTGTGAGCTAGGCGAGTGCGCTTATCGGTCACGACCCCCCCCCTGCTGCGCTGAACGTCCTTTCGGACAGCACACTGGATGAGGGGCAAGCCAACAGTTCCATTGCAAATTGTGCAAGCTCTGGCCAGAGGTCAAGCCTGCCCACCCAGTAGTCCAGGGGTTCATCAATTCTCAGTGCGTCCACATCGGCCGTTAACCCGATGTAGTGGACAAATGAATAAAAACTCACATGTTGCAGGAAACTACAAGACGTACAAATGAACAAAAACTCACATGTCGCAGGAACCTACAAGACGTACAAATGAATAAAAACTCACATGTCGCAGGAACCTACAAGACGTACAAATGAACAAAAACTCACATGTCGCAGGAACCTACAAGACGTACAAATGAATAAAAACTCACATGTCGCAGGAACCTACAAGACGTACAAATGAAGAAAAACTCACATGTCGCAGGAACCTACAACACGTACAAATGAACAAAAACTCACATGTCGCAGGAACCTACAAGACGTACAACTGAATAAAAACTCACATGTCACAGGAACCTACAAGACGTAAAAAATGAACAAAAACTCACATGTCGCAGAAACCTACAAGACGTAAAAAATGAACAAAAACTCACGTCGCAGGAACCTACAAGACGGACAAATGAATAAAAACTCACATGTCGCAGAAACCTACAAGACGTAAAAAATGAACAAAAACTCACATGTCGCAGGAACCTACAAGACGTAAAAAATGAACAAAAACTCACATATCGCAGAAACCTACAAGACGTAAAAAATGAACAAAAACTCACATGTCGCAGGAACCTACAAGACGTACAAATGAACAAAAACTCACATGTCGCAGGAACCTACAAGACGTACAAATGAACAAAAACTCACATGTCGCAGGAACCTACAAGACGTACAAATGAATAAAAACTCACATGTCACAGGAACCTACAAGACGTATAAATGAACAAAAACTCACATGTCGCAGGAACCTACAAGACGTACAAATGAACAAAAACTCACATGTCGCAGGAACCTACAAGACGTACAAATGAACAAAAACTCAAATGTCACAGGAACCTACAAGACATACAAATGAATAAAAACTCACATGTCGCAGGAACCTACAAATGAACAAAAACCCAAATGTCGCAGGAACCTACAAGACGTAAAAATGAATAAAAACTCACGTCACAGGAACCTACAAGACGTACAAATGAACAAAAACTCACATGTCGCAGGAACCTACAAGACGTACAAATGAACAAAAACTCACATATCGCAGGAACCTACAAGACTTACAAATGAACAAAAACCCAAATGTCGCAGGAACCTACAAGACGTACAAATGAATAAAAACCCAAATGTCGCAGGAACCTACAAGACGTACAAATGAACAAAAACTCACATATCGCAGGAACCTACAAGACGTACAAATGAAGAGATCCATGCTTAATTCATTTTTATAAATGTGAGGTAGTCAACACTGTTGTGAGCTAGGCGAGTGCGCTTATCGGTCACGACCCCCCCTGCTGGGCTGAACGTCCTTTCGGACAGCACACTGGATGAGGGGCAAGCCAACAGTTCCATTGCAAACTGTGCAAGCTCTGGCCAGAGGTCAAGCCTGCCCACCCAGTAGTCCAGGGGCTCATCACTTCTCAGTGCGTCCACATCGGCCGTTAACCCGATGTAGTCGGACAAATGAATAAAAACTCACATGTCGCAGGAACCTACAAGACGTACAAATGAATAAAAACTCACATGTCGCAGGAACCTACAAATGAACAAAAACTCACATGTCGCAGGAACCTACAAGACGTACAAATGAACAAAAACTCACATGTCGCAGGAACCTACAAGACGTACAAATGAACAAAAACTCACATGTCGCAGGAACCTACAAATGAACAAAAACTCACATGTCGCAGGAACCTACAAGACGTACAAATGAATAAAAACTCACATGTCGCAGGAACCTACAAGACGTACAAATGAACAAAAACTCACATGTCGCAGGAACCTACAAGACGTACAAATGAACAAAAACTCAAATGTCGCAGGAACCTACAAGACGTACAACTGAATAAAAACTCACATGTCACAGGAACCTACAAGACGTACAAATGAACAAAAACTCACATGTCGCAGGAACCTACAAGACGTACAAATGAACAAAAACTCAAATGTCGCAGGAACCTACAAGACGTACAACTGAATAAAAACTCACATGTCACAGGAACCTACAAGACGTAAAAAATGAACAAAAACTCACATGTCGCAGGAACCTACAAGACGTACAAATGAACAAAAACCCAAATGTCGCAGGAACCTACAAGACGTACAAATGAACAAAAACCCAAATGTCGCAGGAACCTACAAGACGTACAAATGAACAAAAACTCACATGTCGCAGGAACCTACAAGACGTACAAATGAAAAAAAAACTTACGTCGCAGGAACCTACAAGACGTACAAATGAACAAAAACCCAAATGTTGCAGGAACCTACAAATGAACAAAAACTCACATGTCGCAGGAACCTACAAATGAACAAAAACTCACATGTCGCAGGAACCTACAAGACGTACAAATGAACAAAAACTCACATGTCGCAGGAACCTACAAATGAACAAAAACTCACATGTCGCAGGAACCTACAAGACGTACAAATGAACAAAAACTCACATGTCGCAGGAACCTACAAGACTAACAAATGAACAAAAACTCACATGTCGCAGGAACCTACAAGACGTACAAATGAACAAAAACTCACATGTCGCAGGAACCTACAAGACGTACAAATGAACAAAAACTCACATGTCGCAGGAACCTACAACACGTACAAATGAACAAAAACTCACATGTCGCAGGAACCTACAAGACGTACAAATGAACAAAAACTCACATGTCGCAGGAACCTACAAGACGTACAAATGAAAAAAAAACTTACGTCGCAGGAACCTACAAGACGTACAAATGAATAAAAACTCACGTCGCAGGAACCTACAAGACGTACAAATGAACAAAAACCCAAATGTTGCAGGAACCTACAAATGAACAAAAACTCACATGTCGCAGGAACCTACAAGACGTACAAATGAACAAAAACTCACATGTCGCAGGAACCTACAAATGAACAAAAACTCACATGTCGCAGGAACCTACAAGACGTACAAATGAACAAAAACTCACATGTCGCAGGAACCTACAAGACGTACAAATGAACAAAAACTCACATGTCGCAGGAACCTACAAGACGTACAAATGAACAAAAACTCACATGTCGCAGGAACCTACAAGACGTACAAATGAACAAAAACTCACATGTCGCAGGAACCTACAAGACATACAAATGAATAAAAACTCACGTCGCAGGAACCTACAAGACGTACAAATGAACAAAAACTCACATGTCGCAGGAACCTACAAGACGTACAAATGAATAAAAACTCACATGTCGCAGGAACCTACAAGACGTACAAATGAACAAAAACTCACATGTCGCAGGAACCTACAAGACGTACAAATGAATAAAAACTCACATGTCGCAGGAACCTACAAATGAACAAAAACTCACATGTCGCAGGAACCTACAAGACGTACAAATGAACAAAAACTCACATGTCGCAGGAACCTACAAGACGTACAAATGAACAAAAACTCACATGTCGCAGGAACCTACAAATGAACAAAAACTCACATGTCGCAGGAACCTACAAGACGTACAAATGAATAAAAACTCACATGTCGCAGGAACCTACAAGACGTACAAATGAACAAAAACTCACATGTCGCAGGAACCTACAAGACGTACAAATGAACAAAAACTCAAATGTCGCAGGAACCTACAAGACGTACAACTGAATAAAAACTCACATGTCACAGGAACCTACAAGACGTACAAATGAACAAAAACTCACATGTCGCAGGAACCTACAAGACGTACAAATGAACAAAAACTCAAATGTCGCAGGAACCTACAAGACGTACAACTGAATAAAAACTCACATGTCACAGGAACCTACAAGACGTAAAAAATGAACAAAAACTCACATGTCGCAGGAACCTACAAGACGTACAAATGAACAAAAACCCAAATGTCGCAGGAACCTACAAGACGTACAAATGAACAAAAACCCAAATGTCGCAGGAACCTACAAGACGTACAAATGAACAAAAACTCACATGTCGCAGGAACCTACAAGACGTACAAATGAAAAAAAAACTTACGTCGCAGGAACCTACAAGACGTACAAATGAACAAAAACCCAAATGTTGCAGGAACCTACAAATGAACAAAAACTCACATGTCGCAGGAACCTACAAATGAACAAAAACTCACATGTCGCAGGAACCTACAAGACGTACAAATGAACAAAAACTCACATGTCGCAGGAACCTACAAATGAACAAAAACTCACATGTCGCAGGAACCTACAAGACGTACAAATGAACAAAAACTCACATGTCGCAGGAACCTACAAGACTAACAAATGAACAAAAACTCACATGTCGCAGGAACCTACAAGACGTACAAATGAACAAAAACTCACATGTCGCAGGAACCTACAAGACGTACAAATGAACAAAAACTCACATGTCGCAGGAACCTACAACACGTACAAATGAACAAAAACTCACATGTCGCAGGAACCTACAAGACGTACAAATGAACAAAAACTCACATGTCGCAGGAACCTACAAGACGTACAAATGAAAAAAAAACTTACGTCGCAGGAACCTACAAGACGTACAAATGAATAAAAACTCACGTCGCAGGAACCTACAAGACGTACAAATGAACAAAAACCCAAATGTTGCAGGAACCTACAAATGAACAAAAACTCACATGTCGCAGGAACCTACAAGACGTACAAATGAACAAAAACTCACATGTCGCAGGAACCTACAAATGAACAAAAACTCACATGTCGCAGGAACCTACAAGACGTACAAATGAACAAAAACTCACATGTCGCAGGAACCTACAAGACGTACAAATGAACAAAAACTCACATGTCGCAGGAACCTACAAGACGTACAAATGAACAAAAACTCACATGTCGCAGGAACCTACAAGACGTACAAATGAACAAAAACTCACATGTCGCAGGAACCTACAAGACATACAAATGAATAAAAACTCACGTCGCAGGAACCTACAAGACGTACAAATGAACAAAAACTCACATGTCGCAGGAACCTACAAGACGTACAAATGAATAAAAACTCACATGTCGCAGGAACCTACAAGACGTACAAATGAACAAAAACTCACATGTCGCAGGAACCTACAAGACGTACAAATGAATAAAAACTCACATGTCGCAGGAACCTACAAATGAACAAAAACTCACATGTCGCAGGAACCTACAAGACGTACAAATGAACAAAAACTCACATGTCGCAGGAACCTACAAGACGTACAAATGAACAAAAACTCACATGTCGCAGGAACCTACAAATGAACAAAAACTCACATGTCGCAGGAACCTACAAGACGTACAAATGAATAAAAACTCACATGTCGCAGGAACCTACAAGACGTACAAATGAACAAAAACTCACATGTCGCAGGAACCTACAAGACGTACAAATGAACAAAAACTCAAATGTCGCAGGAACCTACAAGACGTACAACTGAATAAAAACTCACATGTCACAGGAACCTACAAGACGTACAAATGAACAAAAACTCACATGTCGCAGGAACCTACAAGACGTACAAATGAACAAAAACTCAAATGTCGCAGGAACCTACAAGACGTACAACTGAATAAAAACTCACATGTCACAGGAACCTACAAGACGTAAAAAATGAACAAAAACTCACATGTCGCAGGAACCTACAAGACGTACAAATGAACAAAAACCCAAATGTCGCAGGAACCTACAAGACGTACAAATGAACAAAAACCCAAATGTCGCAGGAACCTACAAGACGTACAAATGAACAAAAACTCACATGTCGCAGGAACCTACAAGACGTACAAATGAAAAAAAAACTTACGTCGCAGGAACCTACAAGACGTACAAATGAACAAAAACCCAAATGTTGCAGGAACCTACAAATGAACAAAAACTCACATGTCGCAGGAACCTACAAATGAACAAAAACTCACATGTCGCAGGAACCTACAAGACGTACAAATGAACAAAAACTCACATGTCGCAGGAACCTACAAATGAACAAAAACTCACATGTCGCAGGAACCTACAAGACGTACAAATGAACAAAAACTCACATGTCGCAGGAACCTACAAGACTAACAAATGAACAAAAACTCACATGTCGCAGGAACCTACAAGACGTACAAATGAACAAAAACTCACATGTCGCAGGAACCTACAAGACGTACAAATGAACAAAAACTCACATGTCGCAGGAACCTACAACACGTACAAATGAACAAAAACTCACATGTCGCAGGAACCTACAAGACGTACAAATGAACAAAAACTCACATGTCGCAGGAACCTACAAGACGTACAAATGAAAAAAAAACTTACGTCGCAGGAACCTACAAGACGTACAAATGAATAAAAACTCACGTCGCAGGAACCTACAAGACGTACAAATGAACAAAAACCCAAATGTTGCAGGAACCTACAAATGAACAAAAACTCACATGTCGCAGGAACCTACAAGACGTACAAATGAACAAAAACTCACATGTCGCAGGAACCTACAAATGAACAAAAACTCACATGTCGCAGGAACCTACAAGACGTACAAATGAACAAAAACTCACATGTCGCAGGAACCTACAAGACGTACAAATGAACAAAAACTCACATGTCGCAGGAACCTACAAGACGTACAAATGAACAAAAACTCACATGTCGCAGGAACCTACAAGACGTACAAATGAACAAAAACTCACATGTCGCAGGAACCTACAAGACATACAAATGAATAAAAACTCACGTCGCAGGAACCTACAAGACGTACAAATGAACAAAAACTCACATGTCGCAGGAACCTACAAGACGTACAAATGAAGAAAAACTCACATGTCGCAGGAACCTACAACACGTACAAATGAACAAAAACTCACATGTCGCAGGAACCTACAAGACGTACAAATGAATAAAAACTCACATGTCACAGGAACCTACAAGACGTACAAATGAAGAAAAACTCACATGTCGCAGGAACCTACAACACGTACAAATGAACAAAAACTCACATGTCGCAGGAACCTACAAGACGTACAAATGAATAAAAACTCACATGTCACAGGAACCTACAAGACGTACAAATGAACAAAAACTCACATGTCGCAGGAACCTACAAGACGTACAAATGAACAAAAACTCAAATGTCGCAGGAACCTACAAGACGTACAACTGAATAAAAACTCACATGTCACAGGAACCTACAAGACGTAAAAAATGAACAAAAACTCACATGTCGCAGGAACCTACAAGACGTACAAATGAACAAAAACCCAAATGTCGCAGGAACCTACAAGACGTACAAATGAACAAAAACCCAAATGTCGCAGGAACCTACAAGACGTACAAATGAACAAAAACTCACATGTCGCAGGAACCTACAAGACGTACAAATGAAAAAAAAACTTACGTCGCAGGAACCTACAAGACGTACAAATGAACAAAAACCCAAATGTTGCAGGAACCTACAAATGAACAAAAACTCACATGTCGCAGGAACCTACAAGACGTACAAATGAACAAAAACTCACATGTCGCAGGAACCTACAAATGAACAAAAACTCACATGTCGCAGGAACCTACAAGACGTACAAATGAACAAAAACTCACATGTCGCAGGAACCTACAAGACGTACAAATGAACAAAAACTCACATGTCGCAGGAACCTACAAGACTAACAAATGAACAAAAACTCACATGTCACAGGAACCTACAAGAGGTACAAATGAACAAAAACTCACATGTCGCAGGAACCTACAAGACTAACAAATGAACAAAAACTCACATGTCGCAGGAACCTACAAGACGTACAAATGAACAAAAACTCACATGTCGCAGGAACCTACAAGACGTACAAATGAACAAAAACTCACATGTCGCAGGAACCTACAAGACGTACAAATGAACAAAAACTCACATGTCGCAGGAACCTACAAGACGTACAAATGAAAAAAAAACTTACGTCGCAGGAACCTACAAGACGTACAAATGAATAAAAACTCACGTCGCAGGAACCTACAAGACGTACAAATGAACAAAAACCCAAATGTTGCAGGAACCTACAAATGAACAAAAACTCACATGTCGCAGGAACCTACAAGACGTACAAATGAACAAAAACTCACATGTCGCAGGAACCTACAAATGAACAAAAACTCACATGTCGCAGGAACCTACAAGACGTACAAATGAACAAAAACTCACATGTCGCAGGAACCTACAAGACGTACAAATGAACAAAAACTCACATGTCGCAGGAACCTACAAGACGTACAAATGAACAAAAACTCACATGTCACAGGAACCTACAAGACGTACAAATGAACAAAAACTCACATGTCGCAGGAACCTACAAGACATACAAATGAATAAAAACTCACGTCGCAGGAACCTACAAGACGTACAAATGAACAAAAACTCACATGTCGCAGGAACCTACAAGACGTACAAATGAACAAAAACCCAAATGTCGCAGGAACCTACAAGACGTACAAATGAACAAAAACTCACATGTCGCAAGAACCTACAAGACGTACAAATGAACAAAAACTCACATGTCGCAGGAACCTACAAGAGGTACAAATGAATAAAAACTCACATGTCGCAGGAACCTACAAGACGTACAAATGAACAAAAACTCACATGTCGCAGGAACCTACAAGACTTACAAATGAACAAAAACCCAAATGTCGCAGGAACCTACAAGACGTACAAATGAACAAAAACCCAAATGTCGCAGGATCCTACAAGACGTACAAATGAACAAAAACTCACATGTCGCAGGAACCTACAAGACGTACAAATGAACAAAAACTCACATGTCGCAGGAACCTACAAGACGTACAAATGAATAAAAACTCACATGTCGCAGGAACCTACAAGACGTACAAATGAATAAAAACTCACATGTCGCAGGAACCTACAAGACGTACAAATGAATAAAAACTCACATGTCGCAGGAACCTACAAGACGAACAAATGAACAAAAACTCACATGTCGCAGGACCCTACAAGACGTACAAATGAATAAAAACTTACATGTCGCAGGAACCTACAGGACGTACAAATGAATAAAAACTCACGTCGCAGGAACCTACAAGACGTACAAATTACAAAAACTCACATGTCGCAGGAACCTACAAGACGTACAAATTACAAAAACTCACATGTCGCAGGAACCTACAAGACGTACAAATGAACAAAAACCCAAATGTCGCAGGAACCTACAAATGAACAAAAACTCACATGTCGCAGGAACCTACAAGACGTACAAATGAACAAAAACTCACATGTCGCAGGAACCTACAAGACGTACAAATGAACAAAAACTCACATGTCGCAGGAACCTACAAGACGTACAAATGAACAAAAACTCACATGTCGCAGGAACCTACAAGACGTACAAATGAATAAAAACTCACGTCGCAGGAACCTACAAGACGTACAAATGAACAAAAACTCACATGTCGCAGGAACCTACAAGACGTACAAATGAACAAAAACTCACATGTTGCAGAAACCTACAAGACGTACAAATGAACAAAAACTCACATGTTGCAGGAACCTACAAGACGTACAAATGAACAAAAACTCACATGTCGCAGGAACCTACAAGACATACAAATGAACAAAAACTCACATGTCGCAGGAACCTACAAGACGTACAAATGAACAAAAACTCACATGTTGCAGAAACCTACAAGACATACAAATGAACAAAAACTCACATGTCGCAGGAACCTACAAGACGTACAAATAAACAAAAACTCACATGTTGCAGGAACCTACAAGACGTACAAATAAACAAAAACTCACATGTCGCAGGAACCTACAAGACGTACAAATGAACAAAAACTCACATGTCGCAGGAACCTACAAGACGTACAAATGAATAAAAACTCACATGTCGCAGGAACCTACAAGACGTACAAATGAACGAAAACTCACATGTCGCAGGAACCTACAAGACGTACAAATGAACAAAAACTCACATGTTGCAGAAACCTATGAATGTAAATGTTGATGGCATTCCATGTTACATATTCCTGTGCACACCGGAGTGAGAACAATTCCACACCCGATATTCACAATTACCTCCAAACTGATGACCTGTGAAGGCTTCCAAAGCGCCTCCTATGAGGAATATATTGGATAACAATGTTTGTCATTACACCCACACACACAATACATTTTTTTTATTATAATTTTTACTTTTAAACAGATTACAGTCATAGAATCAGGAAATAGTAAAAAGGTAGAAATGCGATTGGTCAGGAAAATGACTTGTCTGGAATGTGGAGGCGGAGTCATACAATACAATACACAACGTGTTCCATTATTATAACAAAGTATTGTAGAAAAGATCACACCATAGAAAATGGGGGAAAAATAGAAAATAAACCCGGATATTAAGGGGGAATTTGTGTACGAGGAACACCTTAACAATCACCACCATTTTATTCTCCGGGGCCTCTGCTTTCAGATAATATACAGTCCTGATCAAAAGTTTAAGACCACTCGAAAAATGGCAAAAAATCATAATTTTCATTGTTGGATCTTAACAAGGTTCCAAGTAGAGCTTCAACATGCAACAAGAAGAAATGAGAGCGAGACAAAACATTTTTTGAGCATTCAATTTAATGAAAACAACGAATAAACTGACACAGGCTGTTTTTCAGCTGATCAAAAGTTTAGGACCACACGCCTTTAAAAGGCCAAATCTGGGGGAGCTGCGGTGGCTCAATGCGATTGGCACTGCGCTGACAAGCCATTCACCTCTGCAACTAGGGGTTCAGATCCCGGTCTCAGCTACATGTGAATTGAGTTTGGTGGTCTCAGCCCGGCTCCCGGTGGGTGTGCTATGCGAGGTAAGCTTGCGCTTAGTACGCCCACCCCCCTCCCACAAAAACCACCACACTTACACGCACTTGAAATTGGGTTAACATGCACGCACTTTGACCACGCGGTCTCTAAAAAGAGAGGCGAAGGACTAACGGGGCTGGTTGAGCGGGCAAATCCTCTCACTCCCTTATAGGGAGTCCCTCTGCCCCGTTGGGCTTCAAAGCGGAGCAGGTAGGGCGGGCTGTGTGGGAGGACCCCCTCACACACCCGCCATTGCCACCCGGGGCATGGAGAAAGGTGGCAGATTGCCTCTGGGGGAGGCCTGCCTACTCCCAACTCCTACAGTCCGGCTCCTCTCTTGAGTACACGCACAAAATACACTTAAAAAAAAAAAAGGCCAAATCTGTGCAAAGATGTGGATTCTATGGCCCGGATTCACAATGCACTTGCGCCGACATATCTCAACATACGCCCACGTAAGTGCAAATGTGCGCCGTCGTATCTGTGCGCCGGACCCACAAACTAAGATACGCCTAAAAACAGGCTTCATCCCGCCGACGTAACTTGCCTACGCCGGCGTAGGGTGGGCGCACATTTATGCCGGACGCATGGTGGCGCTGCCATTGATTAGACATTCAAATGAGGAAAGTATGGCGATTCACGAACCTGCGCGCGCCCGACGCAGGCTACGAGAGGTGCGCGTAAGTTGTACGTCCGGCGCAAAGTTAAGCCCCATAAAGGAGGTGTAACTCATCAGCAGACATGTAAAGGTCTGCACCAGGGAACACAAGCCGGCGTTGGACGTGTGTCTGGATGGGCGTAGATTACGTTCATGGCGTAGGCAGTGATCCGGCGTATCTTAGGCAGTTGTTCCGACGTGGTTGTGAGCATGCGCACGGGGAAGCGTCCACATCACGACGCATGCGCATTTTGTTAAACGTACTTGTCTGGCTCTCAAACCATCATTTGCATGGGGTCACGCCTCATTTGCATGGGGCAAGCCCACTTCCACCTACACATTTGAAACCTACGCCGCGCCGACGCAGCTTTGGGAGCACTGGCGTCCTGAATTCCATGCTTGCCTCTCTGCGCTGCGTCGGCGTAGCGTACATCGATTTGCGATACGGCGGCGTAATGTGCGCCCGCTCTCTGTGAATCCGGGCCTTTGTCATTTTCTACAATACTTTGTTATAATAATAAAGATCCAACAATGTAAAATATGATTTTTTGCCATTTTTCAAGTGGTCTTAAACTTTTGATCAGGACTGTATGTTTTGGGGGTTTTATCTAATCTTCAGGCCCAAAAATCTGCAAGAACAGCTCCGACAGTGAAAGGGTTTATGTGAGCTAGATGGGATCACTCTGCTGTGCTCACACATTAGAGCTCCCCCTAGCTGCAGCCTGGTAATTACATCACTACATTGCTATATACAGTGGAACCTCGGATTGCGAGTCACTCGCATTCACAATATGAGCACTGTATTTTGAAAAATCCCGACTCGGTTTGCGAGTGTTGTCTTGCGAAACGAGCACGATTCAAGCCAAAGCGGTGTGCAGTACCACGTTTGGCCTGAGGTGGGAGGGCGACGGAGCCGTCCGGAAATGCTCAAAAATACTCCGTTCCCGATTTCAGCAGAGATGTCCCCGGGCCCTTCCGAGGCTCTCCGGCGCCCCCCACCTCTGGTCACATGCGGTATTGCATGCCATTGAAGTCAATGTGGAACAAACTATTTTTGTTTCCATTGACTTCTATGGGGAAAGTCGCTTTGATATGCGAGTGCTTTGGATTACAAGCATTATCCTGGAAAGGATTATACTCGTAATCGGAGGTTCCTCTGTACCTCCCAGCTTTATATAAATGTCTTCTGATAATTCTCACTCAGAAGTTGAAAGTGGCTTCTCCCCTGTGTGAGATCTCTGATGTCGGTCACGGTTGGACTTGTCTGCAAAACGTTTCCCACACTCAGAACATAAATACGGCATCTCACCCGTGTGCAATCTCATATGCCTGTGACGACTGGACTTGTCTGCAAAGCATTTCCCGCACTCGCTACAAGCATACGGCTTCTCACCCGTGTGCAGTCTCTGATGCGTGTAAAGAACATACTTCTCAGAAAACTGTTTTCCGCACTCCGAACAGGAGAACGGCTTCACACCTGTGTGGGTTCTCAGATGCGTGTTAAGACTGAACTTCCTTGAAAAGCATTTCCCGCACTCTGAACAAGAATGCGGCTTCTCGCCCCTGTGCAATTTCTGGTGTCTGTGAAGATAGGACCTATCTAAAAAATGTTTCCCGCACTCAGGACAGGAATACGGCTTCTCATCCGTTTGAGAGCTCTGATGTGTGACAAGTTGTGATTTTTCTACAAAGCTTTTCCCGAGATCAGGGCAGGAATACGACTTCTCCCCCGCGTGCGATCCCTGATGTTTTTTAAGACTAGACTTACGTGAAAAAGATTTGCCGCACTCGGGGCAGGAATGTGGCTTCTCACCTGTGTGAGATCTTTCATGCTCATTAAGACGGGATTTTAAACTGAAACATTTCCCACACTCAGTACAGGAAAACCTCTTATCTGTTGGAAGGACGGCACCGTCCCTCACAGTCTGAGGTTCCTCGGGATAAGAGGAATACGATGGTCCGGCACCGTCCCGCACAGTCTGAGGTTCCTCGGGATAAGAGGAATACGATGGTCCGGCACCGTCCCGCACAGTCTGAGGTTCCTCAGGATAAGAGGAATACGATGGTCCGGCACCGTCCTGCACAGTCTGAGGTTCCTCAGGATAAGAGGAATACGATGGTCCGGCACCATCCCGCACAGTCTGAGGTTCCTCAGGATAAGAGGAATACGATGGTCCGGCACCGTCCCGCACAGTCTGAGGTTCCTCAGGATAAGAGGAATACGATGGTCCGGCACCGTCCCGCACAGTCTGAGGTTCCTCAGGATAAGAGGAGTACGATGGTCCATCTACACTGTGTAGTGCCGGATGGACATTTGAGGTAGCCGGGTTTTCTCCTGGACTATACTGAGTGTCGTCCTCGATTACTATCCTTATTATTCCATCCTCCTCCATAGACTGCTGATCATCCCTCACATACGTCTCTTCTTCTTCTGATTTCACCTCAAATTCTATATCGATTGGATCTCCACTCTAAACCAAGAGAATGACAGGAAATATCATTAAAATATAACGTTAATGACGTGAGACCATATAGAAAAGTATCATACATTTCCATGAGTCATTTTCATGTTCTAGATGCTCCATTCCACCAACCTGATAAAGGTACGAGTAGCTGTAATCTTCCCATCTGGAATCCCGGGAATACAGAGGACGGGGACATCTCTCTGGGGGGTTCCTGGTATTAGGTGGCTCCATCATATCCTTGTGTCCTTCTGAAAACTCCTCCATCACTCCATACTCCTCATCCTCCTCTTTATACTCTTCTTTAACAACAATATTATCATTCCCGAGGTTTACACTCTGAATATATAATAAAAATGACATCAATGGTAACAATGCAGATAATGTACAGATCCTAATGATACTATCAGTGATTGTTCCTCATCTACCTGATGATGGTGGGGGATGGTGTGACCTACCTGTGTGGAATCCCGGGAATACAGAGGACGGGGACATCTCTCTGGTGGGTTCCTGGTATTAGGTGGCTCCATCATATCCTTGTGTCCTTCTGAAAACTCCTCCATCCCTCCATACTCCTCATCCTCCAATTTATACTCTTCTTTTACAACAATATTATCCTTGGGGTTTTCATTCTGAAAGATATAATAAAACATTAATTGTAACAAACATGTTTGTGTATAAATCATAACTACTAATCATTGTTCCTCATCTACCTGATGATGGTGGGGGATGGTGTGACCTTCCTGTGTGGAATCCCGGGAATACAGAGGACGGGGACATCTCTCTGGTGGGTTCCTTGAGCTAGATGACTCCTCCATGGTGTCCTGGTACAGATCCTTGTGTTCCTTTGGAATTTCAGACTCCGTCACTCCTTCCTCATCATCCTCCTTATTTAGATCAACTTTAGAATCTTTTAGGTCTCCACTCTGAATATAGAATAAAAGTGACATCAATGGTAACAATGCAGATAATGTACAGATCCTAATGATACTATCAGTGATTGTTCCTCATCTACCTGATGATGGTGGGGGATGGTGTGACCTTCCTGTGTGGAATCCCGGGAATACAGAGGACGGGGACATCTCTCTGGTGGGTTCCCATTACTGGATCCATCTGTAGGAAACACACACACTGACTGAATACATTGTTTCTATGTGTTTATCAGATGATGGGGGATCTAGGTGGAGCCTCCGTACTGCTCTCTCCTTTACAATAAAGTCTCCTCTTACCCGGTGATGTGAGGGGCGGCTGATTCTCCATCATGACGTCCTTGTAGAGATCCTTGTGTCCTTCTAAATACTCCTACATAGGGAAATAGACAGGGACATCACCTGATACTTACAAAGATAAAGTCATCATCCAGACACATCCCTTGTGTTGAACCTTCACAGACATCAGGAATAGTTATTTCCTCCTCCATAAAGATTATAAAATCAAACACACGTATCATAAGTCCACCCCCAACCCGTATTATCGTATAATCTGTTAGTATAAACTGAAATGAAGAGAATGTTCCGGCCTTGTAAGTGGGGGAATGTTCTGACCCTGAAGGGGTTAATCTAGGTTTCCACACTATATATGTGTGTATTATCATCTGCTGGAGATAAAAGACGTCACAGTGACTATGGAGGAAGAGGACGGACATGACGGGGTTACTGGGTGTAAATAGAAAATAAGATCTTATTACCTCCTCTGCTGCCATTTCCAGCAACGTCTTCTCGCTATTTCCTGCCGACTCACCTCTCACCCGGAACTTCTTGTCTCCATGCTACATCATTTCCTGTGTGTATCTGATGTCACTTCCTGTCTCTATGGTATAAGTGAGATCACCTCCTTATGGAGCTCAGAGGAACTGCAGCCCAGAGAAACGCATCGCAGTGTGAACACGTACTTGCGCAGGATTCATCAGGACAGTCCAGGTTTTACATCATGTGTCTGGGTTTCCAACTGCCTGACACCTGTACACATTATTCTGAAGCATACTTGCCAGTGAGATGTCCTCAGTGCCTGCCACCAATGTGTCTTCTCCTCATCTCTGTCCCCAGTACAAACTCCAGAGGCCACAAACTGTCCACACTTCTCGGCTTACTACTGCTGGCCTCTGTCCCCCTCACTGATGTTCAGAGTTTACACATCAAGTCTTTAAGTGTCCAAAAACAGTAAGCACCTCTCAGGGCAGACCACCAGCAGCTCCTCGCTGTACACCAGACTACTGCCCCCCAGTCCACTCTGCTACCATCCAGTCCACCACGTTGTCCATCTCACTGCACCCCTGTCCACTCCTGCATACTGTACACCAGGACACAAGTCATTCCATATAGATATCATACTGTACACGAAAAAAGAGAAGGTTCAATTGTATGCAGGAGCTTTATGTCCCCTTAGTAGAAAATAGCAAAGTTCGAACTGTATGCAGGAGCTCTATGTCCCCTTAGTAGAAACATAGAGTAGTCCCAACTGCATGCAGGAGCTCTATGTCCCATTAGAAGAAAAAAGAGAAGTTCCAACTGTATGCAGGAGCTCTATGTCCCCTTAGTAGAAATAGCAGAGTCTCAACATTATGCAGGAGCTCTATGTCCCATTAGTAGAAATAGCAAAGTCTCAACAGTAAACAGGAGCTCTATGCCCCCTTAGTAGAAAATAGAGAAGTCCCAACTATATGCAGGAGCTCCGTGTCCCCTTAGTAGAAAATAGAGAAGTCCCAACAGTATGCAGAGAGACTGTCCCTTCTGTGCCCTGAATGCAGGAGACCCACCATGACCATTGGAGCGTGGTTGAAGTGTGGACACTGTGGGAAGCCGTTGGTGAAACTAGTACCCAGTAACCTGCCACTGGTTATCTACACAGTGATTCTGTGGATCGAAATGTGCATGGGGGAGTCCCGGTCGGCCGGAGGAGACCAGGGAGCCAGTGATAAAAGATGCTACAAAACCACAAACCAGCAGACGGCTGGGCACCCGTCATTACATCTGCGGAAGGGGCAAAAGGTCCGCCACAATTCAGAGCCCAGGCATGGGAGAGCTATGTCCTGCTGTCAGTGCCTGAGGGTGCTGCCACTAAAGACCAAGACATGCCACCAGAGCGGCCAGCTGCTGAAGTCCACCCTGTCACCTCCTCTTGGAAGGACCCGGATGAGCCAGTGGTGAGTGACATCGGAGGTAAGATAGATTGGGGGGTCACCCAGACTGCAAGCTGAGTTTGGGCTCCCAGTGTCAGAGTTGGATGAGTGGTCTCTGGCCAGCGAGTGGGACTGGGGGACTTCATAAAGATACAGAATTGGAAGCAGGACAGCCTGGGAGGGAAACAGAACAGTCAGGGAAATGGAAATCTGAACAGGCTGAATGGGCAGCAGAGGTCGGGCAGTTGCTATCCTGTGCAGAGGAACTTTATCTGGAAAAAGCCAATGCCCAACACCGGGTCCAATCTGGAGCATTGGGTACTTGGTCCAGGCCCACTGCCTACAAGAATAAGATTGTTAGGTCCTCACAGGCGTGTTCTCATCCTGGACAGGGCAGGCTGAGGGCGCATCCAAGGTTCTCCCAGTTCCAGTGTGAAGTGCAGAAGAGGACCACCTTGGAGTTTGGGATGGACTATCTCTTTTCCCCCCAAGGATATTATGGACACCATAGGGGCCTCCCACACCCAGTGGGAAGAGGAGGTTGTGTGAAATTTTCTGCATGTTCCCAAGCCACAGAGTTAGACCTCACAACCAAAAAGCCTGGGCTCGATTCCAGGATTTAAGCTTTTTTCCCTCTCTCCAGCTTGGAGGCAGCCACCACCAGCCCCCGGGGGGCCCCTCACAACTTCAGCTTCAACATTTTATCTTCTACCTGCTGGCCAGGCTCTTCCATATTTATGAGCCCATCCAACCACCTTGTCAGGCCTCCGGCCTGGGGATTGGTCAGATTCTCATAAATATGCAGATGAATGACCCCTCACCTCCGCCTACTAGCATCTAGAACCTAGAAGGTTTCTAGAACCAGCGGGAAGAGCCAAAAGTCTGACCTGTAGAGACCCCTAGGGCCTGATCTACATCTGAACCCACAACAATTACCCAGATTCGCTTAAGCTACAACCAGCCAGCTGTCAAGAAGGGCAAACCAGCAACCAAAATAGCAGGAGAATACCTGTGCGCAGGTTCCCAGCTAAAGGAGCCGTTCAGCACAAATGCGTGCGCAATGGTGCGAATAACAGGCGTGCATCGTGAAAGTTCTTGGCGACAGATGTGCTATTTAAAGGAGACTGACGCCTAAATGCCTTGCTGTCTGGTCTACAGAGTTTCCCAAGACCCCTGCTTCCTGCTATCTTGCACACCCATTCCAGTTGACTTGGCTTGCTCCTGACTACCCCTGCCTGTTGCCCGCCTCTGATCCTGGCTAGTCCTGACTCCGCTTCTGCTTCTCCCTTGGCTTATCTGCTGACAACCCGGCTAGTACTTTGACTTCTCTCCGGCTACTGCTCCTGTACCTGATCTGCCCGCCAGTATATGACCCGGTTTGCCTGTACCTGCTTGTGCTCTGATCCACAGAACACCTCCTCGCTGTATACAGTTTGATCCAGTCTCTTGCCTGCCTACGGTTCCAGCCTTCTACCTGCTGCAAGTTCCTTCACAGTCGCATCAGAAGTCTGGATCAGCCCCTGCATCAGCGATCCTGCCAGGCACTTGTGCCCCTCTGCACTCCTGAGCTCCTGTCTGCTCTATCAGGGGTTCTTGAGTCAGAGGTGTAAGAGAGGCTAATCCCTGCATACTGGGCTCTACCATCAGGTATGTGACACCAACTAAATTTTCCTATCATGTTTGCACACTAGAGGGTGCTACAATTAAAAGGGGCTTCCAGATTCTAATAAGCCCTCTGCCCACAGACTCCCCCCACAACCACCGGCCAGGGTTGTTGGAAAGAGGCCCACATCCTCATCAACATAGGGAGAAGGTGAGGGGGGCCCATGCTGGAAATGCAACCTCCTTAGTTGAAGGCATGCAACCTAGAATGGTTTTGGGCACATTTCACCCCCATTTCTTGGACAGGCAGGCTGCATATTTTTTTATATGTAATCTTTATTTAATACAAAATAATAATAATACAAAAGCAAATCCAAAAATTGTTGAAGAGTAAGAACATATAAGCTTGTGCAAGACAGAGAGTGAGGAAACGAGAACTGTCTATTATAGAAGTGACAGTGATGAGGGGATTATAGGACGAGTGTCCCCATTTTTATTTTTAAAGCCCTAGATGACCACGTTTTAAGTGGTGGGGTTAAACGTGTTTCGTCCTGGAAGACGACTTGAGAAAACAGACCTCTTGCAAGAGTTTACACCACAAAATGTACTCAGCCAATGATAGGTAATGACTCAATTTTTATTTTTCTCCTGCTATCAATGGCCAACACGGTACAACACTTCATCCATGTCTTTGGTGATCTCTGATCTCCTTATGAAGTGTTTCTTCCATGATGAAGATCAGCCATGGAGTATATCTGAGGTGTATATCAGGGTGTGCTTCTTCCCCACATGTCCAGCAACATTCATATACAAGACATTTTCCGTACTCACTAATACACCTCGAGGGTTGTGTGGGACCCCTGATGTACAGGAAGATGGGACTTCAGTGAGGAACATTTCCATCACAGGAATACGGCTTCTCCTCTGTGTGCAATCTCTGATGTCTGTAAAGATCGGCCTTATGTGAATAACATTTCCCACACTCAGGACAGGAATACGGCTTCTCACCGTGTGAGATCTCTGATGTCTGCAAAGACTGGACTTCTGTGAAAAACATTTCCCACACTCAGGACAGGAATATGGTTTTTCACCCGTGTGCAATGTCTGATGTATGTAAAGATTTGGCTTTTTTGAAAAACATTTCCCACAGTCGGAACAGGAATACGGCTTCTCACCTGTGTGTAATTTCTGGTGTTTGTCAAGATTAGACTTGTCTGAAAAACATTTCCCACACTCAGGACAGGAATATGGTTTTTCCCCCGTGTGCAATCTCTGATGTGTGTAAAGAGTGGGCTTTTTTGAAAAACATTTCCCACACTCGGAACAGGAATACAGCTTCTCCCCCGTGTGAGACCTCTGGTGTAATACAAGATGTGATTTGTGTACAAAACATTTCCCGCACACAGAACAGGAAAATGGCTTTTCCCCCGTGTGCAATTTCTGATGTGTGTAAAGATTGAACTTCCGTGAAAAACATTTCCCGCACTCAGCACAGGAATATAGCTTCTCCCCCGTGTGAGACGGCTGATGTAAGACAAGCTGTGATTTGTATACAAAACACTTCCCGCACTCAGTACAGGGAAACCTCTTATCTGTTGGAAGGAAGGCACCGTCCCGCACAGTCTGAGGTTCCTCTGCATAAGAGGAATACGATGGTCCGGCACCGTCCCGCACAGTCTGAGGTTCCTCAGGATAAGAGGAATACGATGGTCCGGCACCGTCCCGCACAGTCTGAGGTTCCTCAGGATAAGAGGAATACGATGGTCCGGCACCGTCCCGCACAGTCTGAGGTTCCTCAGGATAAGAGGAATACGATGGTCCGGCACCGTCCCGCACAGTCTGATGTTTCTCGGGATAAGAGGAATACGATGGTCCGGCACCATCCCGCACAGTCTGAGGTTCCTCAGGATAAGAGGAATACGATGGTCCGGCACCGTCCCGCACAGTCTGAGGTTCCTCAGGATAAGAGGAATACGATGGTCCATCTACACTGTGTGGTGCCGGATGGACATTTGAGGTAGTCGGGTTTTCTCCTGGACTATACTGTGTGATGTCCTCATCTTCTACTTTACAGTCTGGAGACAAAGTGAGACAATCCTCTGAGGTTTTCCTCATCTCCCGTCCCTCTACTAAAATAGAGATACAAAGATTATTACTAGACATGAGCTGATTGGTTCCCCTAAACCAGGACTCCGCCCACATCAGGCAGCTTTGTCTCTGAGGAACTTACAATTCCCCCCTCAAGGTAACTAGTAAATGGGTCCTCTGATCTCCTACCAGATCATTTCTTTATTCATGGACCTTAGTCAGAGAGTGAGGAAACAACGAGAAAATCCTGACTCGGTTTGCAAGTGTTGTCTCAGAGTGAGGAAACAACGAGAACTGTCTTTTATAGGAGTGACAGTGATGAGGGGATTATAGGACGAGGGTTCCCTCCCCCTCTATCACTCATTACCATCTTCCCAACACAAGAAGTCCTGCACTTTCTTATTTAGTCCATGATTTAGTCATGAATAACAGCGGGGCTGAGCCCCACCAGAGGTCAGAGAGTGAGGATGGGAGGAGAACAACCAAGATGAAGACTGGACTAATCATAAAGACCATATATACTTCTGGGGAAATCCAATCAGGATGCAACACATCAGATGGGCGTGGTTTGAAGACATCACTACGTTAGGCAGAGTGCCCTCCAGTTACACTGAGACTGAGGCTTGGGGAATCTGCAGTGATTATGTGTATTCAATGCTGGATTGCTTTTTTAACCTTGTGAGTGCTTTTCTATCTTATCCATTTATTAAATACACTGCTCAAAAAAAAAAAAATGAAAGGAACACTCTGAAAACACATTAGAGTATACAGTATAGTGCAGGGGTCAGGAGTATGTAATGTACAACATAGAGTATATAGTGCAGGGGTCAGGAGTATGTAATGTACAACATAGAGTATATAGTGCAGGGGTCAGGAGTATGTAATGTACAACATAGAGTATATAGTGCAGGGGTCAGGAGTATGTAATGTGCAACATAGAGTATAGAATGTCAAAGGAGGCTTTCAGATTCTGATAAGTTCCCGTGCCTGCAGACCCCACCAACCACAGCCCAGGGTTGTCAGGATTAAGGCCTTGTCCTCATCAACATAGGGAAATGCCTCTCCCCCTTTTCCTGACCTGCCGGGCTGCATGCTCGGAAAAAAGCCTCATACGAATATTAGGGGGGTTGTAAACCACACAAGGGCAAGGAGGAAATTAGATAAACTGCCTAAATAGCAAAAAAGGGCTGGCTATAGGCTGGACTAATGAGGCAGGTAATGGTAACCAGGTTAGACACTGTGGAAGCAATGAATGTCTGGTAATTAACCGACATCTGAGCAGCCTTTGTGCATTGAAAGAAAACAGCTCTTAATAAATAGCAGGAGCCCAACCCTGACAATTTGAGACAGTTACAGAGGTCCCACACCGCTGCCTCCCATCTCCTGAGACTGCACTCAGTGACTTGGGTCTGAGACTATACAGACATATCCCTCCACCCGGCACAGCCAGCAGACAACAGAGCAAGTAACCCGGGAGAATTCTTCGGGCATGGGGCAGAAGACTCAAAGTACATACCCCAGGTGCCCAGATCTTGAGTGGGTAACTTATATAGCGCTAACAAATGCGAACTAAATCGCCTCTTGTGACGCCTATGGTAAAAATCTGAGTTTTGCTGTCAGCTGAACCCCAGAATCTCCATAAATCCAGTCTAGAGACATAAATTGTGTCTGCAGCACAGAGAAGGAAGATTATCCGAGGGAAATACAGGAATACAGGACGGGGAACACAGCTCAGGAAAGTGACCAGGGGATTACAGGCTGATATCACCCAGTCCCCACCCTACTCTGGACCAATCAGTGAGCAGTATGGGTGGAGGAATGGATTTAGTGTTAATGACCCACCTGTGCTGATCTCTGTAGGAGTGTCCTCCTCTATAAATGTCCCCGTTATTCCATCCTCCTCCATAGACTGCTGATCATCCCTCACATACGTCTCTTCTTCTTCTGATTTCACCTCAAATTCTATATCGATTGGATCTCCACTCTAAACCAAGAGAATGAGAGAGAATATCATCTGTAAGATATAAACTTACATACAAAATCCACACATCATCTCCACCAGTCCATGTTCTAGATGCTCCGCCCCACCGACCTTGTAACAGTGGGGGATGGTGTGACCTTCCTGTGTGGAATCCCGGGAATACAGAGGACGGGGACATCTCTCTGGGGGGTTCCTGGTATTAGGTGGCTCCTTCATATCCTTGTGTCCTTCTGAAAACTCCTCCATCACTCCATACTCCTCATCCTCCTCTTTATACTCTTCTTTAACAACAATATTATACTTGGGGTTTTCATTCTGAAAGATACAATAAAACATTAATTGTAACAAACATATTTGTATATAAATCATAACCACCAATAATTGTTCCTCATCTACCTGATGATGGTGGGGGATGGTGAGACCTTCCTGTGTGGAATCCCGGGAATACAGAGGACGGGGACATCTCTCTGGTGGGTTCCCATTACTGGATCCATCTGTAGGAAACACACACAGTGACTGAGTACATTGGCCCGGATTCACATACCTGAGCGCATCTTTATGCTGACGTAACACAGAGCGGCGAGCACAGTATTCACAAAGCACTTGCTCCCAACGTTGCGCCGGCGTAACGTAAATTCCTAGGCGTAAGCCGGCCTAATTCAAAGTAGGTGGAAGTGGGCGTGATACATTTAAATGAACCGTGATCCCATGCAAATGATGGGCCGAACGCTTCCCAGGGCGCATGCTCAGAATCATGTCGGAACGAACGCCTAAGATACGTCGAATCACTGAACGTAACCTACGCCCAGCCCTATTCACGTAGTACTACGTAAACTACGACGGCTGTTCCGTGGTCCATACCTTTGCATTGGATGCGCCTCCTATATGTGGAATAACTTTATGCCGGACGTACGCCTTACGTAAACGGCGTATATTACTCATTTACATATTCGACAGGTAAATCAATGGGAGCGCCCCTTGCGGCCAGCGTAAAATTTGCGCCCAAGATACGACGGCGTAGGAAAGTTCCGTCGGTCGGAGGAAGCCTATTTTCAGGCGTATCTAGTTCTATGGGCACGGCGCATAGATACGACGGCGCACATTTACACTTACGTGGCGTATCTGTAGATACGTCGGCGTAAGTGTTACGTGAATTCGGCCCATTGTTTCTATGTGTGTATGGGGGATCTAGGGGGAGCCTCCGTACTGCTCTCTCCTTTACAATAAAGTCTCCTCTTACCCGGTGATGTGAGGGGCGGCTGATTGTCCATCATGACGTCCTTGTAGAGATCCTTGTGTCCTTCTAAATCCTCCCCCTCCTCTATGGAGAAATAGACCGGGACATCCTGACACCTTATAGGAACCTGACACACACAATGATACCGTCACCATCCAGACTAAGGATGAGCTCCAGCGTGTTTGCATAGAACACATGCGGAGCCCGCCAGGAAGTCGGCACCCGCGCTGCGCTAATCACAGCCAGGCAGACATTTCCCGATCTCTGCAGCCGAGCATCGGGAAATGTCTGCCTGGCTGTGATTAGCGCAGCGCGGGTGCGGACTTCCTGGCGGGCTCCGCACGTGTTCTATGCGAACACGCTGGAGCTCATCCTTAATCCAGACACACCCCTTGTCTGTTACTGGATAATGTCCCAGAATCCTCCTCACCTCTCCTGTCAGCAGCTCCATCATCTTCTTGGTGACTTCTAGAATCTTCTCCATGTTGTGTCTCTCAGGTTTTAGGAAGTCACATGGAGGCACTGTGATGGTCATATGATCACCTGACTTCACAAGAGGAAATCTCTGTAATGAGGAACCAATAGGAAGATCATGTTAGAATCCCAGAATCCTCCTCACCTCTCCGGTCAGGTCTGTGTTTTATTAATAGAGATAAGAGTGATGTCATGTGACCTCCCAGAATCCTCCTCACCTCTCCGGTCAGCAAGTAGATGATCTCCAGGGTGAGGTTTAGTATCTTCCCAGTCATGTGACTCCGGTCCTCCTCCATCCTGATTCGTGCCGTAATTTGATCTATACAGGTTTCCGTCTAGACAGGTAATGATAAAAAATCGATAATGAAAAGTAGAGAAACGTTCTGCCCCTGAAAGGGTTAATTTAGGTTTCCACACTATATATGTGTGTATCATCATCTGCTGGAGATAAAAGACATCACAGTGACTATGGAGGAAGAGGACGGACATGACGGGGTTACTGGGTGTAAACAGAAAATAAGATCTTATTACCTCCTTTGCTGCCACTCCCAGCAATGGCTTCTCTCTACTTCTTCCTGATTCACCTCTCACCCGGAACTTCCTTTCTGCATGTTACATAATTTCCTGTCTGTAGCTGACATCACTTCCTGTCTTCCATAGAGACTTCCTATCTTTATGGTAGACGTGAGAGACGTGAGATCTTGTGGAGCTCAGAGGAACTTCAGCCCCGAAAAACATCTTGTAGTGTGAACACGGCCTTGTGCTGTGTGTGTATGTACTGTATATCCTTATAGATGGGTCATCTCCACTCCCACCAAGGGGGAGAGAAATATATTACTGCCTAGTCCAGTCTTTCTCAGCCAGGGTTCCTCCAAAGGGTTCTAGAGCAATGAGCAGTTTCTGTCTCTCAGTAACAACTGGCAATCTTCCCACTGATGATTTAAGGGGGTCCTTGTCCCGTTGGTCACCAATGTAAGGGACCACTACACTGACAACTAGGAATTACTCCAAGTTCTAGTGAAA
The DNA here is from genome assembly GCF_905171775.1 of Rana temporaria. NCBI lineage: Eukaryota > Metazoa > Chordata > Amphibia > Anura > Ranidae > Rana > Rana temporaria. The sequence goes on from NC_053496.1 coordinate 187,725,233, forward strand.
TTACTCCTGTCCTGAGCCCCCCTATAAGGCTGCTTTCACACTGATGTGTTGTGGTTTTCCTGCAGCACGGGTGCAGCATAGCTTTGCCATAGACTTCTATTATATCCTGCAGGTAGGGTGCACTTTCTGAAAACACACCAAAACTCCTGCATTCGGAAGGTGCACAGGATATAATACAAGTCTATAGCTAAGCGTAGCAAAGCTGCAGGTACACTGCACCCTCGATGTGGGTAAACCGCAGCACACCAGTGTGAAAGCATCCCTATACTAGTATGTCCGGTGTATTACTTCACACTGACTTGAAGATCTCTTCTTTCCTGCTGCTGGCACCACTCTGGAGACCACTAGTCAGGAGGATAAGAGATGGAGTGCAGTTGGTATTACCCCGCATGGAACAGGAACTACAGAGGAGGCATCGGCTTATTCAGCTCTTCCTCCCTACTATAGCTTCCACTTTACAAGTAGTCTCTCTGCAATGAACTTTGGTTGATGCTCTGGAATTGCAGGTTAGCAAGCCCAGTCACCTGGCCACGATCTGCTGGTAGCTCACGATCTACACATTGCTGACCCACGCTTTATGCCATATTGTAGAACAGTGCTGGTTGCTCAGTCGTCAGGATGTTATTGAACATTGGCATTGTGGGTGCTGTTAGGTAGAGAAGAGAGAGACCAGAGAGCACCCACTCGCTGATCACCTCTAGCTAGAATGAACCCGGAAGTGATGTGTATTGGGTCACTTCCAGGTTTAGTTCCATCATTCCAGACCGCTGTGGACGGAGAAGCTGAAAATGAAGCCAAGTCTGTTCTTCATTAGCTTCAGTGGAGGGCAGGAGAGACATAAGCACCTAATAGACTCTCATTTAGGAGAACTTGCTAACATATGTTTTTTTTTAGTCCATTATTTTTGGCAATACATTGATTTAAGATACCACGGTCACTGCACCAGATACACACTTTTTTTTAGCACCTGCCTCCTGGGCCGGGCCTTTTGGCTAGTACCGGAGGAATTTTTTATTCCTGGCCGGAGGGCCTGGTCATTGTTAATCACAATGACCACTTCTTTCACTCTCCTCTTCACTATCCCCTTTCCCCCACTTTCTTTTAGTTAAGCCTGTGTTTGTCACGTTTTTGTCTTATGTTTGTTTGTGCACGTTTTGTTCACTGTGAGATTATTAGGGTGCCGGTCCTCGGGCCAGCCCTGAACGTCTTGGGAGTGGGTGGACATGGCCTTCTGGCTTAGTTCGCCTGCTCTCATGAGGTCTCCCTTCGGGGGAGCCCCACCTAGTACTGGGAGGGTTCTGTTTCGGCAGTCCCTCTGAGGAAGTTGGGTCCGTGTCGGCTTCGGTTGCTCGGACCACAGTCCCTCAGTCCCCGTCTGGAGCCTAACGCCCCGGGGGTTCAGGGTTTTGGGTCCCTCTTCACAGGAGGACCACTTGACGTTGCACCCGTCTGCACGTTTTTGTGAACACTCTTTATGTGTGTGCACATTTTTTCTGCACCGGGTGGAGTTTTTGGGTGTGTTCACACGCCATAGGCTTTTCAAAAAAAATAAAAAATTATTTTTTGGCAATAAAGTTAAGTGAAATAAATGGAAAACATTTAACTTACCCCAAGCACATAAACTACCCCCCAAAATGTTCAAGTCCCCACATATATAAACGGCATGTCACGGACGCCTACATACGAAATGTTGATTGTGCTAATGGCCAAATTCTGTATTTTGGTTTTCAATCCGTGGTTGGTTTAATATTGCTGGTTTATCTTCTTCGATGTCTACTGTACTCACATGAGCATGGGTATAATATCTCCGGGATTAGTAGGAAACCGTGCCTGATGACGGAAACCAAGGGATCAATGTACAGAAGATTTGTTGGACAAGTGTGACAAGAATGAGCCCAGATGTGATCAATTCTGGCCGTATTGTAACTAACAGAGTGATTTCCTATGATTGTCAGCTCCATCTAGTGGCCATAATGAAGTATCTTTCCTGAAATTCCTCCATCTGTAAAAATATTGTGATACAGAATTATGGACACAAGATGGAGGCAACGATCATAGGAAATCACTGAGTTATTAGTACATGGTTAGTACACAAAAGCATCGGTTCAAAACCCGCGCATGCTCAGAATCAAGTCGACGCATGCTTGGAAGCATTGAACTTAGTTTTTTTCAGCACGTCGTGTGTTTTACATCACGGCGTTCTGACCTGATCGGTTTTTGTACACACATCAGACCATCTCATCGAATGGTCTGACCATGTGTACGCGGCCTAAGTCTCCACACCACAAAATGTACTCAGCCAAGGAGAGATAATGACTCAATTTTTATTTTAAAAGGCCTAGAGGGCCACCTTTTAAGTGGTGGGGTTAACACGTTTCGTCCTGGAAGACGACTTGAGAAAACAGACCTCTTGCAAGACAATAATAGACCTCTAAGTCTCCATACCACAAAATGTACTCAGCCAATGAGAGGTAATGACTCCATTTTTATTTTTCTCCTGCTATCAATGGCCAACACGGTACAACACTTCATCCATGTCTTTGGTGATCTCTGATCTCCTTATCAACTGTTTCTTACATGATGAAGATCAGCCATGGAGTATATCTGAGGTGTATATCAGGGTGTGCTTCTTCCCCACATGAGAGTTGTGATGACCAGCAAAATTCTTGTTCAAATACTTTTATTGGTATGTAAAAAGGGTAACATACAGAAAATAAAAATAAAATTCAAGGTAACCCCAAGAGAAAGGGGATAAAACAAGGTGCATATTATGCACCAAAATGATTGGGACGCAGGCCTCAAAAGCGAGATAAAATAAGTTACAAGAGCAGAGATGTTAAAGATTTATGACTGTAGCACAGTATTACACACTATATTCCCAAAAGTATTGGGACGCTCGTCTTTACACACAGATATGAACTTTAATGGCAGCTTCAACTCTTCTGGGAAGGTTGTCCACAAGGTTTAGGAGTGTGTCTATGGGAATGTTTGATCGTTTTTCCAGACACACATATGTGAGGCCAGGCACTGATGTTGGACGAGAAGCCCTGGCTTGCAGTCTCCGCTTTAATTCATCCCAAAGATGTTCTATCTGGTTAAGGGCAGGCCATTCAAGTTTCTCCACACCAAACTCGCTCATCTATGTCTTTATGGACCTTGCTTTGTGCACCGGTGCGCAGTCAAGTTGGAACAGGAATGGGCCGTCCCCAAACTGTGCCCACAAAGTTGGGGACATGAAATTGTCCAACATTTCTTGGTATGCTGACGCTGTAAAGCCCTGTACACACGATCAGTCTATCCGATGAGAACGGTGGTTAACCGATGAAGCTGACTGATGATCTGATGTGCCTACACACCATCAGTTAAAAAAACAATCGAGTCCAACACGGTGACGTAAAACACAACGACGTGCTGAATAAAACGAAGTTCAATGCTTCCAAGCATGCTTCGACTTGATTCTGAGCATGCGTGGGTTTTTTACCGATGATTTTGCATACTAACCATCGGTTTTGACCTATCGGTTAGGCGTCCATCGGTTGAATTTTAAGATTCTCGACAAGCCTGACAAGGAACTCGTCGAGGAGAACAATGTTTCTTTTACGACGAGTTTCTTGGTCGTGTGTACGAGGCCTTCTTTTCTGTGTAGCCTCAGCTGCACTGAAGATAAATGAACAGGAGAAAGGGCTCCTCCCCATTCATAAATTGTTATGAATGAACACGGGAGCAATCCATGTCCAATATATTTATATTGATGGTTGCTTTGCAGTGGTAGTGACCTGCAGGAGAACATTCTGAACCTTATAAAGGATTTTTGTTGAGTAAGGCAGTAGCTGGGTCCGTGTCCAGAGAACCATTAAACAGGGTAGATAAAAATGCAGAAAGTTTCGGCCTGCTTGAGCTGGTGGACAGGTCCACCATATATGGTGATGTGTGTCTATATCTTAAAGCATGTGGGGGAGTCATTTCGAAGAGATTCGGCGATCTGAGCAGGAAGTCCAGCAACATTCATAAAGAAGACATTTCCTGCACTCAAGGCGCTAATACACGTTGAGCGTTGTGTGGGACCCTTGATGTACAGGAAGACTGGACTTCAGTGAAAATTCCCTCACTCAGGACAGGAATACGGCTTCTCCTCCATGTGCAATCTCTGATGTTTGTAAAGATGGGACTTCCTAGAAAAACATTTTGCGCACTCTGAACAGAAATACGGCTTCTCCCCCGTGTGAGACGTCTGATGTGTGACAAGTTGTGATTTTCGTACAAAACATTTCCCGCAATCAGGACAGGAATGCGGCTTCTCTCCCGTGTGAGATCTCTGATGTCTGTAAAGATGAGACTTCCTAGAAAACCATTTCCCACATTCAGGACATGAATACGGCTTCTCGCCCGTGTGAGAGCCCTGATGTGTGGCAAGTTGTGATTTTCGTACAAAACTTTTGCCACACTCAGGACAGGAATATGGCTTCTCTCCGGTGTGAGATCTCTGATGTGTGTTAAGATGGGCTATCTGTGAAAAACATTTCCCGCATTCAGAACAGGAATACGGCTTCTCCCCTGTATGCAATCTCTGATGTCTAAAAAGACTGGACTTCAATGAAAAACATTTCCCGCACTCAGAACAAGAAAATGGCTTCTCCTCTGTGTGAGACCTCTGATGTGTCACAAGTTCTGATTTTGTTGCAAAACGTTTCCCGCATTCAGAACAGGAATACGGCTTTTCACCCGTGTGCAATCTCTGATGTCTAAAAAGACTGGACTTCAATGAAAAACATTTCCCACACTCAGGACAGGAAAATGCCTTATCTTCTTTGTGAGACCTCTGATGTGTGACAAGTTTGGATTTTTTTGCAAAACATTTACCGCACTCAGAACAGGTGAACGGCTTCTCTCCTGTGTGAGACATTTGATGAGTCACAAGTTGTAATTTTTCAAAAAAACATTTCCCGCACTCAGGACAGGAATACGGCTTCTCTCCCGTGTGAGATCTCTGATGTCTGTTAAGACCGAACTTCCCTGAAAAACATTTTCCGCACTCAGAACAAGAATACCGCTTTTCTTCTGTGTGAGATCTCTGATGTAGGGAAAGATGGGCTTTCTTTAAAAAACACTTCCCGCACTCTGGGCAGGAATGCGACTTCTCAACTGTGTGAGCTCTTTTGTGTTCATCAAGATTGAATATAAAATGGAAACACTTCCCGCACTCAGTACAGGAAAACCTCTTATCTGTTGGAAGGATGCCACCGTCCCTCACAGTCTGAGGTTCCTCAGGATAAGAGGAATACGATGGTCCGGCACCGTCCTGCACAGTCTGAGGTTCCTCAGGATAAGAGGAATACGATGGTCCGGCACCGTCCTGCACAGTCTGAGGTTCCTCAGGATAAGAGGAATACGATGGTCCGGCACCGTCCCGCACAGTCTGAGGTTCCTCAGGATAAGAGGAATACGATGGTGCGGAACCGTCCCGCACAGTCTTAAGTTCCTCGGGATAAGAGGAATACGATGGTCCGGCACCGTCCCGCACAGTCTGAGGTTCCTCAGGATAAGAGGAATACAATGGTCCGGCACCATCCCGCACAGTCTGAGGTTCCTCAGGATAAGAGGAATACGATGGTCCGGCACCGTCCCACACAGTCTGAGGTTCCTCAGGATAAGAGGAATACGATGGTCCGGCACCGTCCTGCACAGTCTGAGGTTCCTCAGGATAAGAGGAATACGATGGTCCGGCACCGTCCCGCACAGTCTGAGGTTCCTCAGGATAAGAGGAATACGATGGTGCGGAACCGTCCCGCACAGTCTTAAGTTCCTCAGGATAAGAGGAATACGATGGTCCGGCACCGTCCCGCACAGTCTGAGATTCCTCAGGATAAGAGGAATACGATGGTCCGGCACCGTCCCTCACAGTCTGAGGTTCCTCAGCATAAGAGGAATACGATGGTCCGGCACCGTCCCGCACAGTCTGAGGTTCCTCAGGATAAGAGGAATACAATGGTCCATCTACACTGTGTGGTGCCGGATAGACATTTGAGGTAGTCGGGTTTTCTCCTGGACTATACTGTGTGATGTCCTCATCTTCTACTTTACAGTCTGGAGACAAAGTGAGACAATCCTCTGAGGTTTTCCTCATCTCCCGTCCATCTACTAAAATAGGAATACAAAGATTATTACTAGACATGAGCTGATTGGTTCCCCTAAACCAGGACTCCGCCCACATCAGGCAGCTTTTCTCTGAGGATCTTACAATTCCCCCCTCAAGGTCCCACACCGCTGCCTCCCATCTCCTGAGACTGCACTCAGTGACTTGGGTCTGAGACTATACAGACATATCCCTCCACCCGGCACAGCCAGCAAATAACAGAGCAAGTAACCCGGGAGAATTGTTCTGTCAGAGATCTCACTAGACCCGGGCATGGGGCAGAAGACACAAGGTACCTACCTCAGGTGTCTAGGTTAAGCAACACCTCGAGTGAAAAGCAACATTTTTCTGCCAGCTGAACCCCAGAATCTCCATAAATCCAGTCTAGAGACATAAATTGTGTCTGCAGCACAGAGAGAAATACAGGAATACAGGACGGGGAACACAGCTCAGGAAAGTGACCAGGGGATTACAGTCTGATATCACCCAGTCCCCGCCCTACTCTGGACCAATCAGTGAGCAGTATGGGTGGAGGAATGGATTTAGTGTTAATGACCCACCTGTGCTGATCTCTGTAGGAGTGTCCTCCTCTATAAATGTCCCCGTTATTCCATCCTCCTCCATAGACTGCTGATCATCCCTCACATACGTCTCTTCTTCTTCCGATTTAACCTCAAATTTTGTATCTATCAGACCTTCACCCTAAACCAAGAAAATTTGAGAAAATATTATATGTAAAATATAGGCTTTAATATTGTAAGATCAGGTAAAAAAAACTAATATTGTCTCCATGTTCTAGATGCTCTGATCCACCGACCTTGTAACAGTGGGGGATTGTGTGACCTTCCTGTGTGGAATCCCGGGAATACAGAGGACGGGGACATCTCTCTGGTGGGTTTCTGGTATTAGGTGGTTCCATCATATCCTTGTGTCCTTCTGAAAAGTCCTCCATCACTCCATACTCCTCATCCTCCTCTTTATACTCTTCTTTTACAACAATATTATCCTTGGGGTTTTCATTCTGAAAGTTATAATAAAACATTCATTGTAACAAACATGCTTGTGTATAAATCAGAACTACCAAGAATTGTTCCTCATCTACCTGATGATGGTGAGGGATGGTGTGACCTTCCTGTGTGGAATCCCGGGAATACAGAGGACAGGGACATCTCTCTGGTGGGTTTCTGTAGCTGGATGACTCCACCGTGGTGTACTGGTACAGATCATTTTGTTCTTTGGGAAACTGCAACTCCTTCATCACCCCATCCTCATCATCCTCCTCTTTTATCTCTTCTTTAACATCAACTTTAGACTCTCTCAGGTTTCCACTCTGAATATAGAATAAAAATGACATCAATGGTAACAATGCAGATAATGTACAGATCCTAATGATACTATCAGTGATTGTTCCTCATCTACCTGATGATGGTGGGGGATGGTGTGACCTTCCTGTGTGGAATTCCGGGAATACAGAGGACGGGGACATCTCTCTGGTGGGTTCCCATCACTGGAGCCATCTGTAGGAAACATACACACTGTCAGGAACCATAAACCAGGCGAAGACAGAAAGTGGTAAAAAATGACACCTTTAATGACACCTGTCAAAAACAGAAGCCAGGGTTTGGATGCCAGAGTGGGTAATTAGGTGAGCCGGGGTCAGGAAACCAGAAGTCGGTGTAGTCAGGAGCAAAATTTAGGAACAGGTATCAGAAGAGATATCAGCCAGGGCGAGTCATACACAGGAACACACTGGAGATCATAGACCACACAAGGGTAAGGAGGAAATGAGCGAAGATGCTTAAATAGCAAAAATGTGCTGGCTGTAGGCTGGACTAATGAGGCAGGTAATGGTAACCATGTGAGTCATTGTGAAAACAATGAGTGGCTTGTAGTTAACCAACAGCTGAGCAGCTTCTGAGCACTGAAATAAAAGAGCAGCTTGTTAAGTAGCAGGAGTCCAGCCCTGACAGTACCCCCTCCCCAATGATCCCACCCCCTTGGAGGGGCACCAGGCTTGAGGGGAAAACGTAAATGGAAAGCACGGAGGAGGGCAGGAGCATATATGTCTGAGGATGAGACCCAATAGCGTTTCTCCAGACCGTGACCCCACCAGCTACATAGACATTGTATGTGTTCACGAAACCTACAGGAGCCAATGATACATGGTATCTCATATTTCTCATGGCTGACAACCTCAAGTGGGCGAGTTCGTTTGTACCAAGGTGGTATAGCATCATATTACAATTTTAACAGTAATGAGATTGAGACGCCTATAATCGATAAACGGTCTCAGTTCACCGCTCTTCTTTTTCACAAAGAAACAGTCAGCCTTGACGGGAGAAAAGGATTTGCAGATAAACCCCTGGGACAGTGATTCCACAACATACTCCTCCATAACCTTATCTTCTGAGACAGGTAGAGCATAAACCCAGCCACGAGGAGGAATGGCACCAGGTTGAAGGTCAACTGTGCAGTCATAAGGCCGATATGGCACCAAAATACTGATCTGACCTTTGTGAAAGTCATCACAGAATTCACGATACTCTTTTGGCAATGAACTTTCTGAAAACTATTATTAGTGCATTGTGGTGACCATGACAGAACCTCGGCACTACGTCAATCAAAAGAAGGATTGTGCCTCTGTAACCAAGTATAACCCATGACAACTGGGTAATGAGGTGAGGAAATTGCTTGGAATTGGATTATCTCATGGTGAAGAGCCCCTACAGCCATGGTCAATGGAGTGGATTCATGGGTCATATGGGCAGGCTGTAGAGGTCTCCCATCAATAGCCTCAATGGCAAGTGGAGAGGCACAAGGCTGCAGCGGTATCAGGTGCTTCAACACAAAGGCCTTATTTATGAACAAGCCTGCAAAGATGCCACCTAAGGTTCGTCCCCTACAGGACCTGAGGTGCGGGCGTTTCCCGGACGGGTTGGACAAGACCTTTTTGGCCACAGTAAAGGCACAATCTCTCCCTTCTCCTAAAGACACTCTCTTTGGCAGAGAGACACGTGAAACCCAGTTACATGGGCTCTACTTCCCTGGAGGACTGGGAGGTGAGAAAGGCAAGGGTGGGAATGCAAACTCGGAGCCAAACTTACAGGAGGCTTTGGCAAGGAAGGTCTCTCTCTGATTCTGGTATCAATGCGAATGGCAAACTTGTATATCTTGAGCTGCAATCTCATCTTTAATGTTATCAGAGAGGTCATGGGAAAAAGCAGCCACGAAAGCCTCATTGTTCGAACCAACATCTACTGCCAGATGACAGGATTCGATAGTGTAATTGGCAGCAGTTCTCGTACTCTGTATAATGAACATGAGGCTTTTGGTAGCAGAGGTGGAACGAGTGGGAATATCAAATACCCTTTTTAAAGTAGGCCACAAACTCAGGGTAATTCTGGACAACGGGGGTTTTGTATCTCCAATAGAGGGTTTGCCCAAGTTTACTTTACTTCTGTAGGGAACATTTTAAAATATATTCCAACCTGGTTGAAAAATCTTCTGCATTGAGCTGGGTCACCCCCAAAATGCTGGGAAAGAGGAGCAGAACCAGTCAAATCTCTTAAGCCGTGTACACACGCTCGGAATTTCCGACAACAAATGTTCCATGGGAGTTTGTTGTCGGAAATTCCGACCTTGTGTAGGCTCCATCGCACATTTGCTGTTGGAATTTCCAACAACAAAAATTTGAGAGCTGGATCTTAAATTTTCCGACAACAAAATCCGTTCTAGAAAATTCCGACGCACAAAATTCCACGCATGCTCTGAATCAAGTACTAAACGGAAGCACTGAGGAAAAACTATCATTCGTAATGGAGATAGAACATTCCTTACGCTGCAAATTGTTTAATCTTTTAATGCAGCGCATTCTCTTCTTCTTTATAATGATAGAATAATGAAGTTGTTTTGCTGCTGATATTCACACAGAGTTCTGACAAACTGATTTCTTTATTATTTTTCGTGATCTCCTGAAGAGATCGAACTGAAGAGCAGTAACGGACTGAAAAGCGCGAGGTTGAAAAGCGCGATTCGTCTCTCACCAAACTTCTACTAACACGAGATTAGCAGAAGGAGCCCAAGGGTGGCACACTTGGTATTGAACTTCCCTTTTATAGAGCTGTCGTACATGTTGTACGTGACTGCTTTCTTGGAGATCGGAATTTCCAACAACATTTGTGCGACTGTGTGTATGCAAGACAAGTTTGAGCCAACATCCGTTGAAAAAAAAACATTTTTTTTTGTCAGAATGTCCAATTGTGTGTACGCGGCATTAGAGTGGTAGTATTAGAGGCGGCTGCCTGAGCAGAGACAAGAGTAGCAGCAGGGATGGCTTGCAACACTGGTTGTACCGGAGCACCCGGAGTACAAGGATCCAGATGAAAAGTTTGAATCAGGAGCGCTTGAAACGCTATGGCAAACTGATCCATGCAGTAGCCCTGCTCGTCCAATCTGGTAAAAATATTACAACTAGGTGTATTGTCTGCATGCCAAGTCATAGACAGGAAAACGCTGGAGATCATAGACCATGCAAGGGCAAGGAGGAAATGAGCTAAGCTGCTTAAATACAAAAAATGGGATGGCTGTAGGCTGGACCAATGAAGCAGGTAATGGTAACCAGGTGAGTCACTATGGTAACAATGAGTGGCTAGTAATTACCCGACAGCCGAGCAGCTCCTGAGCACTGAAAGTAAAAAGCTGCTTGTTAAGTAGCAGGAGCCCAACCCTGACACACACTGACTGAATACATTGTTTCTATGTGTTTATCAGGTGATGGGGGATCTAGGTGGAGCCTCCGTACTGCTCTCTCCTTTACAATAAAGTCTCCTCTTACCCGGTGATGTGAGGGGCGGCTGATTGTCCATCATGACGTCCTTGTAGAGATCCTTGTGTCCTTCTAAATACTCCTACATAGGGAAATAGACAACGACACCACTTAGGAACCTGATACTTATCATGATACAGTCACCATCCAGACACATCCCTTGTCTGTTACTGGATAATGTCCCAGAATTCCCAGAATCCTCCTCACCTCTCCTGTCAGCAGCTCCATCATCTTCTTGGTGACTTTTAGAATCTTCTCCATGTTGTGTCTCTCAGGTTTTAGGGAGTCACATGGAGGCACTGTGATGGTCATATGATCACCTGACTTCACAAGAGGAAATCTCTGTATTGAGGAACCAATAGGAATATCATGTTAGAATCCCAAAATCCTCCTCACCTCTCCAGTCAGGTCTGTGTATTATTAATAGAGATAAGAGTGATGTCATGTGACCTCCCAGAATCCTCCTCACCTCTCCGGTCAGCAGATAGATGATCTCCAGAGTGAGGTTTAGTATCTTCTCAGTCACGTGACTCCGGTCCTCCTCCATCCTCATTTGAGCTATACAGGTTTCTGTCTAGACAGGTAAGGATGAAAATATATATGTAAGTGGGGGGAATGTTCTGCCCCTGAAGGGGTTAATCTAGGTTTCCACACTATATATGTGTGTATCATCATCTGCTGGAGATAAAAGACATCACAGTGACTATGGAGGAAGAGGACGGACATGACGGGGTTACTGGGTGTAAATAGAAAATAAGATCTTATTACCTGCTCTGCTGCCAGTTCCAGCAATGTCTTCTCTCCACTTCCTTCTGACTCACCTCTCACCCGGAACTTCCTGTCTAGACCTGACATCACTTCCTTTCCTCCACATGTCTCTATGGTAGAAGTGAGATCATCACCTTGTGGAGCTCAGAGGAATTGCAGCCCTAAGACATCTCATAGTGTGAGTACGGCCTTGTGCTGTGTGTGTATGTACTGTATATCCTTATAGATGGGTCATCTCCACTCCCACCAAGGGGGATAGAAATATATTACTGGCTAGTCCAGCCCTTCTCAGCCAGGGTTCTTATAAAGGTTTCTAGGGGTTCATTTAGCAATGAACAATTTCTGTCTCTCAGTAACAACTGATAACATTGATCTATAAGGGGGATAGTCTTCCTACTAATGATGCTATAATGGGGTCCTTCTCCCATTGGTCACCAATGTAAAGGACTACTACGCTGACTGGGGTGTAGGGTGACCACGTGTCCCGGATTGCCCGGGACAGTCCCGCATTTTGCAGGTCTGTCCCGGGCACCTTTATTCCAGGACAATACAGAGTCCCGAAATGAAACTGACACATCCACCCCCCCCCCCCCCCGGGCCAATGTGATACCCCCAAAAAAGGCCATCACATCACCGCTTTACTCACTAACAGTACTTGCCCTGGCCGGGAATGCCTGGAGGAGCATTGTGATTGAAGAAATCATAAATCCCGCCTCTTGTGTGCAATCACTGTGCTGTGATTTGTTACAGCACAAGCTAATTTTTGGGAAGGGAGGGTGTCCCTGAATGGTAGTTTGGAAACGTGGTCACCCTACTGGGGTGGTGTCTGGAGGCTTTCCTATTATTAAAATGGGGGTCCAGATTCTAAGCTCTCTTCCCACAAACCCCCGGCCAGGGTTGTTGTAAAGAGGTCATTATCCTCATTAACATTGGGACAAGGTGCTTTGCAAGGAGGGTCCACCCTGGAGGGACACCTCCTACGTTGAGGTCATGTGGCCTAGTATGGTTTAGGACACATTCACCTTACCCTTTCTTGGCCAGCCAAGCTGCCTATTTGGATTAAGGGTCTGGTATGGATTTTCGTTGTTTCTTTGTGGGGACCTCCTTAAAATTCATACCAGACTCAAAGGAGCTCCTCGGGGGCACTGGTCATCCCACCATCAATGCTAGTTTTTTTTTTTTTAATACCTTTATACTTAATAGCCCAGAAAATGGGCATTTTTTATACTGTTTCCATTCACCTCAATAGGGTTCGGCATCCGATCTTCTCTGTACTTCACCAAACCCTGTTTGCAGTTGGGCTCATCACTAGTAGAGAGCTGATATATGCCTGACCACTGCACTCTGTACCCTGGGCTTTATATAATTTATTCTCTTGCCCTCTGTACCCTAGGCTGTATATGATATACTCCTGACCACCGCACTCTATACACAGGGCTGTATATGATATACTCCTGACCACTGCACTCTGTACACAGGGCTGTATATGATATACTCCTGACCACTGCACTCTGTACACAGGGCTGTATATGATATACTCCTGACCACTGCACTCTATACCCTGGACTGTATATTATTATATGTAGGGGTGTATGATATACTCCTGACCACTACATCCTTTATGCTATATTGTAGAACAGTTGCTGGTTTCTCAATAGTCAGGTAGCCAGATTCAGAGAGGTTTACGCCGGCGTATCAGTAGATACGTCGTCGTAACTCTGAATCTGCGCCGTCGTACATTTAAGTGTATTCTCAAATTGAGATACACTTAAATGTAGCTAAGATATGACGGCCTGTCATTCCACCAAAAAGCTGGCCTAGCCAATGTTAAGTATGGACGTCGTTCCCGCGTCGAATTTTGAAAATTTTACGTTGTTTGCGTAAGTCGTCCGTGAATGGGGCTGGACGTAATTTACGTTCACGTCGAAACCAATAAGTCCTTGCGGCGTACTTTGGAGCAATGCACACTGGGATATGTCCACAGACGGCGCATTCGCCGTTCGTTAAAAACGTCAATCACGTCGGGTTACGATTCATTAACATAAAAAACACGCCCCCCTATTCCTCATTTGAATTTGGCGCGCTTAGGCCGGCACATTTACGATACGCCGCCGTAACTTAGGACGCAAGTGCTTTGTGAATACAGCACTTGCCTCTCTAACTTACGGAGGCGTAGCGTAGATGCGATACGCTACGCCTGCCTAACGTTAGGCTCTCCGACGTGAATCTAGCTAAGGATGTTTTTGAAGATCCTCCTGAAGGTCGGCTGTGTGTAGAAAAACAAAGTTTTTCTCAACGGGATTTGTCGTGATTCCTCTCAAGCCTGCCTTGCATACAGACGTTTGTGAAAAAAAATGCTCTAGCAAAGAGTGGTGACGTACAACACGTACGATGGCACTATAAAGGGGAAGTTCCTTTCGAATGGCGCCACCCTTCAGGCTGCTTTTGCTAATTTCCCCATCTCATAACTTTGGGTGGAACTCCCCTTTAAGTGAAGAAAAAAAGATGTAAAACGTTCAAGTTACCCCCAAACACTTAAATTGCCCCCCAAAATGTTCGCGTCTCCACGTATATAAACAACATGTCACGGGCGCCTACATATGAAATGTTGAGAACGCTAATGTCCACATTCCGTATTTTGGTTTTGAATCAGAGGTTGGCTGAAATAACTTACATTATTCAATGTCTACTGTACCCATAAGTGCATGGGTATAATATGGCCAATATTGTAATGCCTTGGCAAACCTGTGCCACATTCGATCAACTATTTGTTTTCTTTTTATTTATAATAGACCTCGAAGTCTCCATACCACAAAATGTACTCAGCCAATGAGAGGTAACGACTCTATTGTTATTTTAAAAGTCCTAGAGGATCGCCTTTTAAGTGGTGGGGTTAACGTGTTTCGTCCTGGAAGACGACTTGAGAAAACAGACCTCTTGCAAAAGAATAATAGACCTCTAACTCATCATACCAAAAAATGTACTCAGCCAATGAGAGGTAATGACTCCATTTTTATTTTTATCCTGCTATCAATGGCCAACACGGTACAACACTTCATCCATGTCTTTGGTGATCTCTGATCTCCTTATGAACCGTTTCTTACATGATGAAGATCAGCCATGGAGTATATCTGAGGTGTATATCAGGGTGTGCTTCTTCCCCACATGTCCAGCAACATTCATATACAAGACATTTCCAGCACTCACTAATACACCTCGAGGGGTTGTGTGGGACCCCTGATGTACAGGAAGACAGGACTTCAGTGAGGAACAATTCCCTCACTCAGGACAGGAATACGGCTTCTCCCCCGTGTGAGATCTCTGATGTTTGACAAGATCAGATTTTTGTACAAAACATTTTCTGCACTCAGGACAGGAATGTGGCTTCTCCCTAGTGTGAGTTATCTGATGTCTGTGAAGATGGGCCTTCCTTGAAAACCTTTTTCCGCACTCAGGACAAGAATGTACCTTCCCCGTCGTGTGAGATCTCTGATGTTTATAAAGATGGGCTTTCGTTAAAAAACACTTCCCACACTCAGGGCAGGAATGTGGCCTTTCAACTGTGTGAGCTCTTTTATGCTCATCAAGATTGAATTTAAAATGGAAACACTTCCCGCATTCAGGACAGGAAGACCTCTTATCTGTTGGAAGGACGGCACCGTCCCGCACAGTCTGAGGTTCCTCAGGATAAGAGGAATACGATGGTCCGGCACTGTCCCGCACAGTCTGAGGTTCCTCAGGATAAGAGGAATACGATGGTCCGGCACCGTCCCGCACAATCTGAGGTTCCTCAGGATAAGAGGAATACGATGGTCCGGCACCGTCCCGCACAGTCTGAGGTTCCTCAGGATAAGAGAAATACGATGGTCCATCTACACTGTGTGGTGCCGGATGGACATTTGAGGTAGTCGGGTTTTCTCCTGGACTATACTGTGTGATGTCCTCATCTTCTACTTTACAGTCTGGAGACAAAGTGAGACAATCCTCTGAGGTTTTCCTCATCTCCCGTCCATCTACTAAAATAGAAATACATAGAAGTATGTAATGCACAACAGAGTAATCGGCGGAAGCTTCAATATTTATTTCAGACAAGTTGTAGAGGTCTGAAACTCACATCTCCTGAGACTGCACTCAGTGACTTGGGTCTAAGACTATACAGACATATCCCTCCACCTGGCACAGCCAGAAAAACACATGGCAAGTAACTCCGGAACAATCTTGCTAGACCCGGGCATGGGGCAGAACATCAAAGGCACATGCTTTAGGTGCCTAGGTCTTATGATGCCTATGGAAAACTTTTGCTGCCAGCTGAACCCCAGAATCTCCATAAATCCAGTCTAGAGACATAAATTGTGTCTGCAGCACAGAGAAGGAAGATTATCCGAGAGAAATACAGGAATACAGGACGGGGAACACAGCTCAGGAAAGTGACCAGGGGATTACAGGCTGATATCACCCAGTCCCCGCCCTACTCTGGACCAATCAGTGAGCAGTATGGGTGGAGGAATGGATTTAGTGTTAATGACCCACCTGTGCTGATCTCTGTAGGAGTGTCCTCCTCTATAAATGTCCCCGTTATTCCATCCTCCTCCATAGACTGCTGATCATCCCTCACATACGTCTCTTCTTCTTCTGATTTCACCTCAACTTTTATATCTATCAGATCTTCACCCTAAACCAGGAAAATTAGAGAAAATATCAACTGTAAAATATAAGCTTTATTATTGTGACATCACGTAAAAAAAATCCAAGCATTGTCTACATGTTCTAGATACTCCATTATACCAACCTTGTAACAGTGGGGGATTGTGTGACCTTCCTGTGTGGAATCCCGGGAATACAGAGGACGGGGACATCTCTCTGGTGGGTTCCTGGTATTAGGTGGCTCCATCATATCCTTGGGTCCATCTGAAAACTCCTCCATCCCTCCATACTCCTCATCCTCCTCTTTATACTCTTCTTTTACAACAACATTATAATCCCTGAGGTTTCCACTCTGAATATATAATAAAACAATCATTGTAGCAAACACAATTGTATAACAATTTTAACTACCAATAATTGTTCCTCATCTACCTGATGATGGTGGGGGATGGTGTGACCTTCCTGTGTGGAATCCCGGGAATACAGAGGACGGGGACATCTCTCTGGTGGATTCCCATTACTGAATCTATCTGTAAGAAACACACACTGTTAGGAACCATAAACCAGGTGAAGACAGAAAGTGCAGTTAAAAATCACACTTTAAAAAAATAGGAAAAATAACACAGTTTTCGGAACATTGTCAAAAACAGAAACCAGGGTTTGGATGCCAGTGGGTAATCAGGAAACGAGATGTCAGGAGCAAAACTCAGGATTGTTTATCGGAAGACAAGGTAGCCAGGGTGAGTCATACACAGGAACACACTGGAGATCATAGACCACACAAGGGCAAGGAGGAAATTGGATAAACTGCTAAAATAGCAAAAAGGGGCTGGACTAATGAGGCTAATAATGGTAAACAGATGAGTCACTGTGGTAACAATGAGGGGCAGGTAGTCAACCGACAGCTAAGCAACTTCTAAGCACTGAAAGAAAAAAGCTACTTGTTAGGTAGCAGGAGCCCAGCCCTGACACACACTGACTGAATATATTGTTTCTATGTGTTTATCAGATGATGGAGGATCTAGATGGAGCCTCTGTACTGCTCTCTCTTTTACAATAAAGTCTCCTCTTACCCGGTGATGTGAGGGGCGGCTGGTTGTCCATCATGACGTCCTTGTAGAGATCCTTGTGTCTTTCTAAATACTCCTACATAGAGAAATAAAAAGCGACACCACTTAGGAACCTGATAATTACAATCATACAGTCACCATCCAGACAGATCTCTTGGCCCAGAATTCCCGGCACCGCTCACCTCTCCTGTCAGCAGCTCCATCATCTTTTTGGTGACTTCTAGAATCTTCTCCATGTTGTGTCTCTCAGGTTTTAGGGAGTCACATGGAGGCACTGTGATGGTCATATGATCACCTGACTTCATAAGAGGAAATCTCTGTATTGAGAAACCAATAGGAATATCATGTTAGAATCCCAGAATCCTCCTCACCTCTCCGGTCAGGTCTGTGTTTTTTTTTAATAGAGATAAGAGTGATGTCATGTGACCTCCCAGAATCCTCCTCACCTCTCCGGTCAGGTCTGTGTTTTATTAATAGAGATAATATTGATGTCATGTGACCTCCCAGAATCCTCCTCACCTCTCCAGTCAGCAGGTAGATGATCTCCAGGGTGAGGTTTAGTATCTTCTCAGTCATGTGACTCTGGTCCTCCTCCATCCTCATTCGTGCCACAATTTGATCTATACAGGTTTCCGTCTAGATGGGATGATAATTGATAATGAAAATATATATTGTATATAAGTGGGAGAATGTTTTGCCCCTGAAAGGGTTAATCTAGATTTCCACACTAGGGCCCGGATTCACAGAGAGCGGGCGCACATTACGCCGCCGTAGCGCAAATAATATACGCTACGCCGACGCAGCGCAGAGAGGCAAGCACGGAATTCACAAAGCCAGTGCTCCCAAAACTGCGCTGGGTTTCTAAGGCGTAAGCTGGCGTAGGTGGAAATGGGCGTGAGCCATGCAAATGAGGCGTGACCCCATGCAAATGATGGGTCGAGCGCCAGACAGATACGTCTAACGAACTGCGCATGCGCCGGGACGTGGACGCATCCCAGTGCGCATGCTCACAACCACGTTGGAACAACTGCCTAAGATACGCCGGATCACTGCCTACGGCGTGAACGTAACCTACGCCCAGCCAGACACACTTCCAACGTAAAATACGCCAGCTTGTGTTCCCTGGTGCAGACCTTTGCATGTCTGCTGCTGGGTTACACCTCCTTTATGGGGCTTAACTTTACGCCGAACGTAAACGATTTACGTACGTTCGTAAATCGCCGTATTTTCCTCTTTTGCATATTTGAATGGCTGATCAATGTGAGCGCCACCATGCGTCCAGCGTAAATGTGCGCCCACCCTACGCCGGCGTAGGCAAGTTACGTCAGCGGGATGAAGCCTATTTTTAGGCGTATCTTAGTTTGTGGGTCCGACGGCGCACATTTGCAGATACGTCGGCGCAAGTGCTTTGTGAATCCGGGCCTATATAAGTGTGTATCATCATGGAGGAAGAGGACAGACATGATGGCGGTTACTGGGTGTAAATAGAAGATAAGATCTTATTACCTCCTTTGCTACCACTTCCAGCGACGTCTCCTCTCTACTTCCTCCTGACTCACCTCTCACCCAGAACTTCCTGTCTGTACATGACATCACTTCCTGTCTTCCATAGAGACCTCCTGTCTGGGTAGAATTTAGATCACCACCTTGTGGAGCTCAAAGGAATTGCAGCTCCGAGAAACATTTCATAGGCCCGAATTCACGTAGCACTTACGTCGACGTATCTCGAGATACGCCGCGTAAGTGTAAATGTGCGCCGTCGTATCTATACGCCGTGCCCGCGGACCGTTTTCATCGGACATGTCCGCTGGTGTGTACGAGGCCTCACAGATACAATCGGCCTTTTTGAGGGTCATCACAATGCTGATGCGGCCCGCGATATATTTGAGTTTGACACCCCTGCTCTATATCATTTATGAATTAATTAAACAGGATTGGTCCCAAGACAGAGCCTTGGGGTACCCCACTTACCACTCCAGACCAGTTTGAGTACACATTATTTATCACCACACTTTGAACGTGCCCCTGTAACCAGTTTACTATCCAAGAACAAACCTTATGGTCCATGCCTGCAGACCCCAGCTTGTAGATTCAACGTTTATGGGGAACTGTATCGAATGCTCTTGCAAAATCCAGATACACCACATCTACTGGCCTCCCCTTATCTAGATGGCAGCTCACTTCCTTGTAGAATGTTAACAGATTGGTCTAGCAAGAACGACCCTTCATAAACCCATGCTGATTACTACTAATGATAGTAGGAAATGGATTTTATAACCATGGGCAAACCACTATTATTAGCACCACACCCCTTATTTGAATAGGTATAGGGGAATTTTATGGGATTTTTAAGGTGCAAAATAAGGTGCAGTAATCTCAAGAGATAATGTAAAAAGTTTTATTTAAAGACAAATAAAAAATTGTTTAAAAACAATTATGGCAAGTACGTGAGGCATAGTTTTGTGGATACAGTACTTTCGAATGGAATTCCCAACATGTTTCGCCCATATTCCAGGCTTCTTCAAGGGATGCTGTGCATTTGAGGTACAAGCCTTCCTGATCTCTTGAAATATTGTATACTATTAGCCAGATTCATAGAGAGTTACGCCGGCGTATCAGTGAATCTACGCCAGCGTTAATTTAAGCGTATTCTGGAAACCAGATACGCTTAAATTAGGCTAAGATACGAGTGGCGCAAGTCTCCTACGCCGTTGTATCTTAAAGTGTAATTTTTAGGCTGGCCGCTAGGTGGCGCTTCCGTTGAGTTCGGCGTAGAATATGTAAATGACTAGATACGCCGATTCACGAACGTACGTGCGCCCGTCGCAGTAAAGATATGCCGTTTCCGTAAGAGATACGCCGCGTAAAGATAAAGCTGCTCCTAGGTTAAGTATGGCCGTCGTTCCCGCGTCAAAATTTGAAAATTTTACGTCGTTTGCGTAAGTCGTCCGTGAATGGGGCTGGACGTAATTTACGTTCACGTCGAAACCAATACGTCCTTGCGGCGTACTTTGGAGCAATGCACACTGGGATATGTTCGTAAAAAACGTCAATCGCTTCGGGTCACAAGTAATTAACATAAAACACGCCCCCCCATCCTCATTTGAATTAGGCGCGCTTACGCCCGCCGCATTTACGCTACGTCGCCGTAAGTTAGGAGGCAAGTACTTTGTGAATACAGTACTTGCCTCTCTGACTTAAGGCCGCGTAGCGTAAATACGATACGCTACGCCGCCTTAAAGTTGCGGCGGCGTCTTTGAATCTAGGTATATGATCACACATTTCATCAACTAATTGTTTTCTTTTTCATAATAGACCTCTTATGCCGCGTACACACGACCGTTTTTAATGTCATGGAAAAAAACAACATGATAATAATATAGTGGTAGGTATAACAATGGAAGCCATGAAGGTTTATTTGTTACAGAAACCTTTATGGCTTCCATTGTTATACCTACCACTATATTATTACCTTGTCAATTTGGATGCTCCCTGCCGCCGCTTTGCAGCCACTTCAGCTCCCGGGGATATGATCTCTCAGCACCCAAATGCCTTCTATCAATTTTGCTACTGCTTATACTGTTTTACCAAATACCCATAGGTAAGATCATTAGGAATCACCTTGTTGTGTTCCCTTTCTAATTAATTACCATTAATTAGTTTCTCATTATCAACTATCATTTACTGTAGGTTACCCTAGTCCCTAGCTGCTCCTGATGAGTGGAGATATTCCACGAAACGCGTCGAGCATACGAACATACAATATTTTTTTTTTATTTTTTTAAAGTGTATTTTTGTGCGTGTACTCGAGAGAGGAGCCGGACTGCAGGAGTTGGGAGTAGGCAGGCCTCCCCCAGAGGCAATCTACCACCTTTCTCCATGCCCCGGGTGGCAATGGCAGGTGTGTGAGGGGGTCCTCCCACACAGCCCGCCCTACCTGCTCCGCTTTGAAGCCCAACGGGGCAGAGGGACTCCCTATAAGGGAGTGAGAGGATTTGCCCGCTCAACCAGCCCCGTTAGTCCTTCGCCTCTCTTTTTAGAGACCGCGTGGTCAAAGTGCGTGATGTTAACCCAATTTCGAGTGCGTGTAAGTGTGGTGGTTTTTGTGGGAGAGGGGTGGGCGTACTAAGCGCAGGCTTACCTCGCATAGCACACCCACCGGGAGCCGGGCTGAGACCACCAAACTCAATTCACATGTAGCCGAGACCGGGATCCGAACCCCTAGCTGCAGAGGTGAATGGCTTGTCAGCGCAGTGCCAATCGCGTTGAGCCACCGCAGCTCCACACGAACATACAATATAGCTGTCATGTCACAGTGAAGATGCTTACTACTATGGGCTTGATATTGTCTGAATCATCAATTGTATTTTACTATTTATCATGGTTACATGTCATTCTGGGTCACATTGCTGGTTTCATTGTTCATCAAGTGTTATTATGTTTGTTTATGTTACTACTAGAATGCTATATGATTTACCGATCATGCTTCTGTTATACATTGTAACTCATTTATTGATCTGCCCTGTTTACCTACATTGCATTGTGCCCTAGCATGCCATTAATAAATATTTTTTATCATATTGATTGAATTACTCTGCCCTAGTGTTCTGTTTCAATTAAAGTCCCAACAACTTATTTTCCCTCTTTCAGCCATGGAGTATATTGGAGATGTATATCAGGGTGTGCTTCTTCCCCACATGTCCAGCAACACTCACATACAAGACATTTCCCGCACTCACTAATACACCTCGAGGGTTGTGTGAGACCCCTGATGTACAGGAAGACAGGACTTCAGTGAGGAACATTTCCCTCACACAGGACAGGAATACAGCTTCTCCCCCGTGTGAGATCTCCGATGTCTGGAAAGATCAGACTTCTGTGAAAAACGTTTCCCGCATTCAAGACAGAAGTACGGCTTCTCCCCCGTGTGCAATCTTTGATGTGTGTAAAGATGGGACTTCTGTGAAAAACATTTCCCGCACTCAGGACAGGAATACGGCTTCTCCCCCGTGTGTGATCTCTGATGTGTGACAAGTTTTGATTTATCCATAAAACATTTTCCACACTCAGGACAGGAAAGTGGCTTCTCCCCCGTGTGAGATTTCTGATGTCTGTAAAAATTGGACTTATCTGAAAAACATTTCCCGCACTCAAGACAGGAAAGTGGCTTCTCCCCCGTGTGAGATCTCTGATGTCTGGAAAGATGGGACTTTCTAGAAAAGCATTTCCCGCACTCAGGGCAGGAATATGGCTTCTCACCTGTGTGACACCTCTGATGTGTGACAAGATGATTTTTTCGTACAAAACATGCACCACACTCAGGACAGGAATATGGCTTCTCCCCTGTGTGCAAACTCTGATGTCTGTAAAGATGGGATATCTGTGAAAAACATTTCCCACACTCAGAACAGGAATATGGTTTCTCACCAGTGTGCAAACTCTGATGTCTGTAAAGATGGGCTATCTGTGAAAAACATTTTCCGCACGCAGAACAGGAATAGGGTTTCTCACCTGCGTGCAATTTCTGATGTCTATAAAGATTCGATTTCACTGAAAAAAAATTCCCACACACAGAACAGGAAAATTGATTCTCCTCCGTGTGAGACCTCTGATGTATGACAAGTTTTGATTTTACTGTGAAACATTTCCCGCACTCTGAACAGGAATGGGGTTTCTCACCCGTGTGAATTCTTTGATGTACCGAAAGACTGGACTTCACTGAAAAACATTTCCCGCACTCAGAACAGGAATATGGCTTCTCAACTGTGTGAGATCTTATATGCACATTAAGTTTGGAGAGAAATTGGAAACATTTTCCGCACTCAGTACAGGAAAGCCTCTTATTTGTTGGAGATTTGGCACTGTCCCTCACAGTCTGAGGTTCCTCAGGATAAGAGGAATACGATGGTCCGGCACCGTCCCGCACAGTCTGAGGTTCCTCAGGATAAGAGGAATACGATGGTCCGTCACCGTCCCGCACAGTCTGAGGTTCCTCAGGATAAGAGGAATACGATGGTCCGGCACTGTCCCGCACAGTCTGAGGTTCCTCAGGATAAGAGGAATACGATGGTCCGGCACCGTCCCGCACAGTCTGAGGTTCCTCAGGATAAGAGGAATACGATGGTCCGGCACCGTCCCGCACAGTCTGAGGTTCCTCAGGATAAGAGGAATACGATGGTCCGGCACCGTCCCGCACAGTCTGAGGTTCCTCAGGATAAGAGGAATACGATGGTCCAGCACCGTCCCTCACAGTCTGAGGTTTCTCAGGATAAGAGGAATACGATGGTCCGGCACCGTCCCACACAGTCTGAGGCTCCTCAGGATAAGAGGAATACGATGGTCCAGCTACACTGTGTGGTGCCGGATGGACATTTGAGGTAGTCAGGTTTTCTCCTGGACTATACTGTGTGATGTCCTCAACTTCTACTTTACAGTCTGGAGACCAAGTGAGACAATCCTCTGAGGTTTTCCTCATCTCCCGTCCATCTACTAAAATAGAAATACAACGATTATCTGAGAGGAATACAGGACGGGGAACACAGCTCAGGAAAGTGACCAGGGGATTACAGGCTGATATCACCCAGTCCCCGCCCTACTCTGGACCAATCAGTGAGCAGTATGGGTGGAGGAATGGATTTAGTGTTAATGACCCACCTGTGCTGATCTCTGTAGGAGTGTCCTCCTCTATAAATGTCCCCGTTATTCCATCCTCCTCCATAGACTGCTGATCATCCCTCACATACGTCTCTTCTTCTTCTGATTTCACCTCAACCTTTATATCTATTAGATCTTCACCCTAAACCAAGAGAATAAAAGAGAATATCGTCTGTAAAATATGAGCTTTAATATTGTAAGTTCACGTAAAAAAAAAAAGAAATTAAAACATTGTTTCTAGATATCTTGTTCTAGATACTCCTTCCTACCAACCTTGTAACAGTAGGGGATGGTGTAACCTTCCTGTGTGGAATCCAGGGAATACAGAGGACGGGGACATCTCTCTGCTGGGTTCCTGGTATTAGGTGGCTCCATCATATCCTTGTGTCCTTCTGAAAACTCCTCCATCACTCCATACTCCTCATCCTCCTCTTTATACTCTTCTTTAACATCAATATTATCATCCCCGAGGTTTCCACTCTGAATATATAATAAAACATTCATTATAATAAACATGTTTGTGTATAAATCATAACCACCAATAATTGTTCCTCATCTACCTGATGATGGTGGGGGATGGTGTGACCTTCCTGTGTGGAATCCCGGGAATACAGAGGACGGGGACATCTCTCTGGTGGGTTTCTGTAGCTGGATGACTCCTCCATGGTGTCCTGGTACAGATCTTTGTGTTCTTCCTCCATCACCCCATCCTCATCATCCTCCTCTTTTATCTCTTCTTTAACCTCAACTTTAGGATCTCTCAGGTTTCCGCTCTGAATATATAATAAAAATGACATCAATGGTAACAATGCAGATAATGTACAGATCCTAATGATACTATCAGTGATTGTTCCTCATCTACCTGATGATGGTGGGGGATGGTGTGACCTTCCTGTGTGGAATCCCGGGAATACAGAGGACATCTCTCTGGTGGGTTCCCATTACTGGATCCATCTGTAGGAAACACACACACTGTCAGGAACGATAGACCAGGTGAAGACAGAAAGTGCAGTTAAAATACATGACACCTTTATAGACATAGTAAAAATAACACAGTTCAGGAACGCAGTCAAAAACCAAAACCAGGGTTTGGATACCAGAGCAGGTAATCAGAGGAGCCAGGGTGAAGAAACCAGAAGTAAGCCTAGTCAGGAGCAAAAATCAGAAATAGAAAGAGAAGTCAGCCAGGGCAAGTCATACACAGGAACACACTGGAGATCATAGACCACGCAAGGGCAAGGAGGAAATAAGCTAAACAGCTTAAATAGCAAAAAGGTGCTGGCTGTACGCTGGACTAATGAGGCAGGTAATGGTAACCAGGCAGGTCACTATGATAACAATGAGTGGCTTGTATTCAACCGACAGCTGAGCAGCTTCTGAGCACTGAAAGAAAAGAGTAGCTCATTAGGTAGCAGGAGCCCAACCCTGTCAGTACCCCCTGCTCAATGCCCCCCCCCACACACACACACACTCAGGAGGGCTACAGGCTTAAGGGGGAAAACGTAAGTGGAAAGCACAGAGAGGGGCAGGAACATGTACCTCCGAGGATTATACCCAAGAGTGTTCCTTCAGACCATAACCCCTCTTGCGAACTAGATATCGTATGTGTCCACTAAACCTATGGGAGTCAATGATAGATTGCATCTCATATTCCTCATGGTTGTCAACCTGAAGCAGGCAAGGGCTGGGTACCAAGGTAGTATAGCAGTAGCACATAAGGTATAATGGAATATGTTGTACATACGCATGTTAGAAGGAAAATCTAATGTGTAGGCCCCTGGATTAACCTTACTGAGTA
The DNA here is from genome assembly GCF_905171775.1 of Rana temporaria. Classification (NCBI taxonomy): domain Eukaryota; kingdom Metazoa; phylum Chordata; class Amphibia; order Anura; family Ranidae; genus Rana; species Rana temporaria. Next base: position 187,751,125 of record NC_053496.1, read on the forward strand.
TGCGGAAAGGCCCAATATACTGAGGTGCCAGTTTTAGTGAGGGAACACAAAAATAGGGATTACGGGAAGACCGTGTGTAGGCCCTATCGGACATTTGCTGTCAGAATTTCCGACAACAAAAATTTGAAAGCTGGATCTCAAATTTTCCGACAACAAAATCTGTTCTCCTAAATTCCAAGCATGTGTAGACAATTCTGACGCACAAAATTCAACGCATGCTCTGAATCAAGTACGAGACGGAAAGGCTCGGTCTGGTAAAACTAGCATTCATAATGGAGCTAGCACATTCGTCATGCTGCAAAATTTTTAATCTTTTAATGCAGCGCATTCTCTTTTTCTTTATAATGCTAGAATAATAGGCTGAAAATCACAAATCGTCTCTCACCAAACTTCTACTAACACAAGATTATCAGAAGGAACCCAAAGGGTGACGCACTTGGTATTGAACTTCCCTTTATTATAGTGCCGTCGTACGTGTTGTACGTGACCGCGTTCTTGGCAATCGGAATGTCCGACAACATTTGAGCAACCGTGTGTATGCAAGACAAGTTTGAGCCAAAATCCGTCGGAAAAAAATCCACGATTTTGTTGTCGGAATGTCCGATCGTGTGTACGCGGCATAAGACTGCAGATAGCTTCTCTGGGCTTATCGAAAACCCTGGCAGCAGAAATGACATAACCCAAAAATGTAACCTGTTCACGATGGAACTCGCACTTCTCCAATGTGCAATACAGGTTGTTCTCTCTCAACCTCTGTAGCACATAGGAGATGTCTGTGTGGTGGCTCTCTAGGGATTTAGAATATATGATAATATCATCAAGGTAGACCACCACACATTGCTGCAGCATATCTTGGAGACCATCATTATTAAATTCCTGAAAATCTGTAAGAGCGTTGTAGAGACCAAAGGCCATTGTGAGGTATTCCTAGTATTAAAGCGGAGGTTCCGCGGTTCCTCGTTTTTTTTGTATTTGGGTGCATTTACAGATACAAACTTAGCACTCACTTGGTAGCCGCTTAGCACCTTCTCCCATCTTTTTTTCGTTCAAGAGAAGAACTTATAAAAACCGATCCTGGACTTTTCCATCTTGCTTGTGAGCATTGTGAAGCCCACAAGCACAGACTTACAGGTAGCGGTGATGCATTCACTGCAGTATCTTACACCCTCGTCACATGACCTGCTTGTTGAGTCACGAGACGAGTGAGATGGCGCGAGATTTGGAACATTAGGGGTACAGATCGTCTCCTGGGGATAATGAACTCCCAGCACACACTGCGGCGCCGGGGAAAGGGAGAGATACGCCCATTCCCGCGGGGAATGAAACCCGGAAGCCACATAGAATGCAGATTCTAAAGGTAAACATTGACCTACGAAAGAAAAAAACGATGGATTGCAGATCTATGTATGCTGCTGCTATGAGTGAGACAAAGTTGATATTTAGGGTGAACCTCCGCTTTAAATGCAGTTTTCCATTCATGGCCCTCTTTAATCCTCACGAGATTGTATGCTTCTCTCAAATCAAGCTTAGTGAAGACAGTTGCTCCCTTGAGGCAGTCAAATAATTCCGTTATCAATGGGATCAGATAAAGATTTTTAACAGTAATGTAATTTAGACCTCTATAATCAATACAGGGTCTCAGTTCACCACTCTTCACAGCCAGCAGAGGTGGGAGAAGAGGATTTGCGGATGAACCCCCCGGGATAGTGATCGGCAACATACTCCTCCATAGCCTTATCCTCCGAGACAGACAGCAGGTAAACCAGGCCACAAGGAGGAATGGCACCAGGTTGAAGGTCAATTGTGCAGTCATACAGCAGATGTGGCGGCAAAAAAACGGCCTGACCTTTGTCAAAGACATCACAGAATTCACAGTACTCTTCTGCAAATGAGGAGAGTGAAGACGTGCACATGACCTTACTTCTCTTCTTCACATTTTAGACGAGAAGTCAGCCAGGCCAAGTCATACACAGAAACACACTGGAGATGACAGGCCACACAAGGGCAAGGTGGAAATAAGCTAAGCTGCTTAAATAGCCAAAAAGGGCTGGCTGTAGGCTAGTCAAATGAGGCAGATAATGGTAACCAAATGAGTTACTGTGGAAACGAGTGGCTGGTAATTACCCGACAGCTGAGCAGCTTTTGAGCACTGAAAGCTTGTTAAGTAGCGGAAGCCCAGCCCTGACACACACTGACTAAATACTGTATTTATCGGCATATACCGCACAGGGGAAAATCGTGGGTGCGCGATATACGCCGATACCCGCGCTTAGTTTGAATGCCTGCACCGACATATACCGAGCGCAGTACACTCGGGTACATTTGGCCAGGCTCGGCTTCACTCGTAGTCACGCTCTGTGACGTTTATGCGTGAGAAGCCGAGCATGGTCGAATATACCCGAGTGTACTGCGCTCGGTATATGTCGGCAGAGACGTTCAAACTGAGCGCGGGAAGCGGGGATTCGACACGGAGACAGCACGGGAGAAGCCGGGAGGACACCACCGGGGCCGCAGACGGACGCCGGACCGGACGAGGCCGCCGATGGACGCCGGGCAAGACACCAAAACTGTAAGTAGTAAAATTTAATAAAATGTTTTTTTTACAGGAATTTAGGGTCAACATTAGGGGTGCGCGCTATACGCCGGAGCGCGCAATACCCCGATAAATACAGTACATTGTTTCTACTGTATGTGTTTATCAGATGATGGGGGATCTAGGTGGAGCCTCCGTAATGCTCTCTCCTTTACAATAAAGTCTCCTCTTACCCGGTGATGTGAGGGGCGGCTGATTGTCCATCATGATGTCCTTGTAGAGATCCTTGTGTCCTTCTAAATACTCCTACATAGAGAAATGGACAGCGACATCACTTAGGAACCTGATACTTACAATGATACAGTCACCATCCAGACACATCTCTTGGCCCAGAATTCCCAGCACTTCTCACCTCTCCTGTCAGCAGCTCCATCATCTTCTTGGTGACTTCTAGAATCTTCTCCATGTTGTGTCTCTCAGGTTTTAGGGAGTCACATGGAGGCACTGTGATGGTTATGTGATCACCTGACTTCACAAGAGGAAATCTCTGTATTGGAGAACCAATAGGAAGATCATGTTAGAATCCCAGAATCCTCCTCACCTCTCCGGTCAGGTCTGTGTTTTATTAATAGAGATAAGAGTGATGTCATGTGACCTCCCAGAATCCTCCTCACCTCTCCGGTCAGGTCTGTGTTTTATTAATAGAGATAAGAGTGATGTCATGTGACCTCCCAGAATTCTCCTCACCTCTCTGGTCAGCAGGTAGATGATCTCCAGGGCGAGGTTTAGTATCTTCTCAGTCATGTGACTCAGATTTTCCTCCATTCTCATTTGTTTCATCAGTTGATCTATACAGGTTTCTGTCTAGACAGGTAAATATGAAAATTGATAATGAAAATATGGGGGAATGTTCTGACCCTGAAGGGGTTAATCTAGGTTTCCACACTATATATGTGTGTATTATCATCTGCTGGAGATAAAAGACATCACAGTGACTATGGAGGAAGAGGACGGACATGACGGGGTTACTGGGTGTAAATAGATAATAAGATCTTATTACCTCCTCTGGTGCCACTTCCAACAATGTCTCCTCTTTACTTCCTCCTGACTCACCTTTCGCCCAGAACTTCCTGTCTGTCCCTGACATCATTTCCTGACTTCCATAGAGACTTCCTTTCTCTATGGTAGAAGTGAGATCACCACCTTGTGGAGCTCAGAAGTACTGCAGTCCTGAGAAACATCTGTAGTGTGAACGGGCCTTGTGCCATGTGTGTATAGCTCCCAACTGTCCCTGATTTTGAGGGACTGTCCCTAATTTCCTCCTAATTTTTCCCTTATTTTGGTCTGATCTGTATAGTTGTATATAAAATTCACTTTATATCGTTTAATAAGTGTTTCCCAGTGTTAAACCTTTCATCAAATTTCTAAATTGCTGCATTTGTAAATTTTAAAAGCCAATATAAAGGACTAGTAGTGGTAAAAAAAAAAAAACTTTTTTGTGTGTATAATTCTCCTTTAAAGGGGCGTGGCAGGGGAGGTGTCCTATGCCTACATATGTTTGCTAATAGGTGTCCCTCATTCCCCTTTCAGAAAGTTGGGAGGTATGTGTGTTTATGTACTGTATATCCTTATAGATGGGTCATCTCCACTCCCATCAAGCGGGAGAGAAATATATTACTAACTAGTCCAGCCTTTCTCAGCCAGGGTTCCTCCAAAGCATACCTTCCAACTTTTGAACTAAGAACTGTGGGACACTAGGGAGCAGGGCCCTAGGTGGGGGGGTGCTCAGGGGAGGTTGCTGCCACCGACATCTAAAGAAGCTGATATGCTTACTTGCTCCCCTACTCCCGCGCTGCTACTTCCTCTGCGCTATGCAGGAATATTTCCTAAATTGTGGGAATGCAGGAAATAGGTGTCAATGCCCAATTAAGGGCCCCGGGAGGAGGAAGCAGGAAGAACCATGCCACTGCTGATGAAGAGGTAAGAAGTCCTCTTCACCCCCCTGCTCAACAATTACGATCAGCAGCATCCCCCCACTCAACAACTTTGATCAGCTTTGATCGGCGGCACCCCCCCTCCGCTCAACAACTCGGATCGGCAGCACATCCCCCTCCCCCCGCTCAACAACTCGGTTTGCGGCTCCCCCCACTCAACAACTTCGATCAGCGGCACTGCCCCCCGCTCAACAACTTCAACCCCCCCACTTCTCAGCTCCAGGGGGCCCCTCAATCAGCACTCAAGCCCAGGGGCCCCCACCACCC